>NW_017617524.1:697500-1297500 GCF_001879475.1 Ipomoea nil | reverse complement strand
GGGAGTGTAAGCACAGAAGTCTGATGTAAGATCCCCTTCTGATTAAAAAACTCATTCATACTGAATTCAAGGCCATTATCAGACCTTATACACTTCACCTTGGCTTCAAATTGATTCTCAACTAGGTTGCAGAATGCCACAATTAGACTTCTGGTTTCTGACTTTGTCCTCATCATGTATACCCACACAACCCTACTATAATCATCCAATATGGTGAGAAAATAATGATGACCATGGACTGTAGCAACCTTATAGGGACCCCAAATGTCCATATGTAGAAGATCAAAGCATTTAGCAGATATGGATTTACTAGACTGGAAGGGTAGTCTCTTCTGTTTAGCAAGATGACAACATTCACAAAGTAACTCTTTATTGATTTGAATATCAGGCTCCACAGTTTTCAACACTTGAAGTTTAAAATGTGAAGCATGGCCTAGTCTAGCATGCCATAGAATACATTTGTTACTTACAGATACAGAATTGCATACAAAGGAAGAAGAAGTGGGAAAAACTAAGTAGTATAAACCACATTGTAGCTCAGCTCTTCCAATCACTTTGCCATGGATAGCACCCTGTATAACACATTGGTTAGATTGTATTTCAATAGAGCCTTTGGAGTCTTTGATGAAGGCTCCTACTGAAATCAGATTATGTTGGAAACCAGGAACATATACGGCATTATATAGCTTGAAATCATCAGATAAGCACACAGCTCCAATGTGTGTGATAGCAGCTTGTTGTCCATTAGGCAGATTAACATATATATTTTGAACCCTTTCTTGACTGCTTAATAAGGACACATCACACACAATATGGTGAGTGGCACCACTGTCTATTATCCACTCATTTAGCCCATGTTTAACAGAGTTAAGAGAAATAACCATACCTTCACTTTGAAGGTCTACTGCCACAGTGTTGCCAGATGTTTGGGGCTGCTCAAGAGGAGTACTACTGGCTGGCTTTTTGCAAGTTCATGAACTCTAAGAATTTCTTGAAATCACCTTGAGTAAAAGGCATATTCTCATCACAATTGGCAGTGGTTCCTTGCACTTGGTTAACAGAATTTTGGTTTCCATCCGGGGGGATAACCATGTTTTTTGTAACACTTGTCTTGTGTGTGACCAGTGTAGCCACAATAGGTGCACACTGGTTTCTTGTTTGTTGCTTGTGGCCTCCTGAAGCCTTGTTGGAAGCCTCCATCAGTTCTGGCCATAAACACACTGCCTGTGTTCTCACCACTTTGGTGCAGTTAGCTTCCAAAGCTAGTGGCAATCATCTGGAATTGCCTCTCTTGTTGGGCAATCATTGAGTATGCATCATTTACATCAAGCAGAGGTCTCATAAGCATGATTTGGTTCCTTGCCCCAGTGTATCTCTCATGTAATCCAATCAAGAAGATTGACAGTTTGTCCTTCTGATGCTGCTCAGTTATCTCATCTAATTTCTTTCCACAGTTGCACTTGAGGTTGCAAGTGCACCCCATTGGAGGCCTTAGGATCATCAGCTCATCCCATAGCAGCTTCTGCTTGGTAAAGTATTCATTCAACGATTCATCTGCCTGCTTTGATTGATATATCTCACACATTATTTCTGCAATCCGGAATAGGTCTTGTTGGCTAAATCTTCTCTTCAAGTCATCCCAGATCCCATAAGCAGTGTCTATCCACAAGACACTACGGGCGATGGTGGGAGATAGAGTGCGAATGATCCAGGTGCAGACTATGTTGTTGCATCTCTCCCACGCGTAATACCTCACTTGATCATCATGGGGTGGCCTCTTAATCACACCATTGATGAAGGCCACCTTATTCTTGCAGGAAAGGGCCATCGTCATAGCCCTAGCCCAGGCATGGTAATTCTATCCATCCAGATGACAAGAGACGAGTTCCAGCGCTGGATTCTCGTTCACGTGCAGATAATACGGATTGGACTGCGTTTGAGGATCGCAAGGTATCTCAGCGATCAAATTCTCAGTGACCAGAGGGATAGGTCTATTCGAAGAGACGGGAGTGGTGTTTCTGTCTGCATTTTCTGCTGGATTCGCAGTTGAATTGCCTCCATTGTTTACTGGAACTGATTGAGTGTTGAGAGGTGGCCAGGCTGCCATTGACGCCATCTGAGGATCTTATCTTGATGGCTCTGATACCATTTCAGAGATGTAAGTTTCCAGGAGGGAAGGAAGAAGAAGGATAGCAGAAAGGATGAAGATGTTATTCGAACTGTTCTCATTGATACAAAACTAAGCCCTTTTATCCCTAGAACATTGGAGCGAAAAGGGAAAGAAAAGGAAAATAACTAACTCACAACTAACTTTTCATAACAGAAGCTAACAAACATCTGAAAGGGATAAAGAAGCTAGCTAGCTAGTTAGTGTGTTCTGATGCAGCCAGGTGTGTGGCTCTGATTATCTTGATCATCTAATAAATGTAGTGAATATAATCAATTGATGAATTTGAATGTAAAGAATTTTTACATTGGAGAAAAATAAAGATAATATAACTAATAAAATTATTTCTCTTAATTAATTTATTGATAATGAATAATTATTTTTGAATAAAGACATTGTAGACACATAATTCTAAATTAAAGAAATGCATATGTATTATTTTTTGTTGTAGCTGCTAAATTATTATTTAATTTAATAAGAGTAAAATAGAGGATTAATTATGCCAACTTTGATTGGGATGAGGTTCGAACTTAAGACCTTTCTTATTGAAATCAATGAGTAAGTTAACAGTGAACTAACAGAAATTAACGGAAAAGATAATATTTAATGGAAAAGTTAACGGATAATCATATTCTTTAATGATAAATTAGGAAATCTTAAGAAAAATTAAAATCTGATCAATCTGAGCCATTCATTTGATTAAAAAATTTGACCGCCATTTTTTCTACCCATTATAGGCCTAACTCTCTTGGACTCTTATTAGTATAGTAGATATCTAGTTAACATATTATAATATATATATATATATATATATATATATATATATATATATATATATATATATATATATATATATATATATATATATATATATATATATATATATATATATATAGCCATATAGGGTTGCATTTACATGAGGACAGTAATATATAGAGGACTGTGTGGATAGATAATGGGCACACGATAAATTAGTATTATACACACAATTTAATACACAATGGCACACTAGCATGCATGTAAACATCAGGTTTCGAACGCATGCTCTATTAATTAACAAACCTATGCACATGATATACAAATTATGACACACGACTACATACCTCTTCACAGTTCTCTATAATATAGTTGTTATCATTTGAATACACTTCTATATATATATATATATATATATATATATATATATATATATATATATATATATATATATATATATATATATATATATATATATATATATATATATATATATATATATATATTTCTATTTAGGTGAGAACCAACCTTAACTTGTGAGCAGCAAACTTGTGAATGATTGCACCGCAACTACTACATAATTGCACTGCTACAGCTCCTAGACATGTTTGGAGGACCTTGTAGTGCAATCGTATCCAGGTGCGATGCAATCCTTCACAAATTCGCAGTTCGCAGGTTAACGTAGGTTCTCACCTATATATTTGTAGTTAACACATTATGTGCTTTTAATTTATTTACAAGCACATAATTAACTGCATAAACATAATATGTTAATTGTAGATACATACTCTGAATATCATTTTGGACTACGATCCACCTAGTCCATGGTATAATTTGCGGCAAATTGTGTGGACCATAACAAAAAGTATGTTTTTAATATATTAAAAGTGGTTTCAATATATATATATATATATATATATATATATATATATATATATATATATATATATATATATATATATATATATAAAGTGCATCATTCGTGTACTGGATGTACATTATACAATAGAAAAAAGTGTCAAATTGGCCCTCTAAGTCGACTGGATAGTGTAATTGGGTCCCCTAACTAAAAAAGCTCCATTCAGATCCCCTAAACCTGTTAAATTGTTCAATTAAGTCCAAGATGACTTGTTTAACAGGTTAAATCTTCACATTGTTGACACGTGTCACTTTAATTTTTTTTTTTGTTTTTTTTAAATGATTTATTTATTTATTAAAATATATATTATATATAAAAATAAAATTAAAAAAAAAAACAAAGCTTTTTTTTTTTTTGAAAACGCACAAAGCTGTTTAGGTGGCTGTGTTTTATTATTATTTTATTTTTTATTTTTTATATATAATATATATTTTAATAAATAAATAAATCATTTAAAAAAAACTAAAAAATATATTTTAAAATGACACGTGTCAACAATGTGAAGATTTAACCTGTTAAACAAGTCACCTTGAACTTTTTTTTTTTTGATTAATTGAACAATTTAACAGGTTTAGGGGATCTGAATAAAGCTTTTTTTAGTTAGGAAACTCAATTGCACTATCCGGTCGACTTATGGGGCCAATTTGACACTCTTCCCTACAATATATACTTTAAGTACTCAAATAATGTACTTTACCTGAATACAATATACATATTTAATATACTAAAAGTACACTATTTATATACTGAATGTACATTATTTGATGGTATTATTGATACTTTGCCTAATTTCTTTGCGAAACTAAAATGTGAATAACCTTCAACTTTTTCTACAGACATAAATTCATTGAGCAGTTTGGAGGTCTTAGATTTGAGTGAAAACTCTATCGAGGGCTTCGAGACACCTATAAGTATTTCAGGTCCATTAATTTTATGTAATTAATTATTAATTAACCTTTTTCATAATATATATCTTTAATTTAATCTTTTACATTTTGTAATGTTGAATTAGGAGTATCAGGCAGGATTACAAACAACAGCCATCTTCAATTGCGTTTAAATTCCATACTCTGTAACATGACTAAGTTATTACAGTCTTTGGCATCGTTCCAAGCTGTTAAGAGCCTTGAATTACGGGGTAACAACATTACAACCATTGATGAAATTTATGGTGAGGAAAATGAAGGATCTAGACTCATCTGACTTGTGTTATGGTCACAAATTTTCTTCTCTAAGATAATTATCTTTTATGTGTATGTGGCATTTAAGCATTGAGGAATCTGAGAAATCTTGAAGACTTGTTTCTTGGACCCTATTTCTTACCAAATAATATCCTGCATAAAGATTTCCTTCAAAGCATTGGCCCAATGAATTCACTCCAAGTATTATCAGTGCGTCATATGCAATTTGGAGGATCTTTACCTAGCAAAGGTAAAAATAATTTCTATCTTATTAGCATTCATGCAAAAAAATAAAAAAGCATTCATGCGTTGAGGCAGGATTTGGCTCTTCACGGACTACCGCCCAACAACTCCTCATTCAACACCCAGCTTGAACTCAAACTTAGCTCTGAAACCACTTGTTAGGATAAGTCCTTACCATTACATACGCCAAAAACTATAGCTCATTGCAAAGGCGTAACTTTATTTTCTTATATATCGTTACATATTTTAGAAGCAGGGTGTTGAACTTGACCCTTCATCGGTCTCCGCCCAACAATGCCCCTAGCCACCAATTCTTGGCCTGTGAACATATATGTTGTAACTTGTAATCACACACTCCTTGATAACTAAATAACAACATGTCGTCTCATTTCCATATATGACTACAGGTGGTTGGTGTGAACTAAGGAACCTCAAAGAGCTCCGTCTAAGTGGGAATCAATTGGAGGGAATGCTTCTACTATGTTTGAGAAATTTAACATCTCTTGGATTGGTTGATCTCTCTCAAAACAAGCTTATTGGAAACATTGCTTCATCCCCACTTTCAACACTAACATCTATTGAATATCTTTCAATTTCACACAACTCCATTGAAGTCCCAATCTCATTCAGATCTTTTGCTAACCATTCCAAACTTAGGTTCATACTTGCTGACGAAAATTATGCCATTTCTGAAACTGATGAGTTACAAAGTGTGGTCCCTAAGTTCCAGCTAGAAGTATTTTCCATGTCAAATTGCATCAACCTTCTAATGTTGCCAAAATTCCTTCACTACCAATATGATTTGAAGGTTCTTAAGATCTCTAAAATCATTTTGGAGGCAGAATTTCCCAATTGGTGGCTACATAACAACACAAAACTTCAAGAGATCTCTATGAACTCCAATAATTTCACTGGACCCCTTAAGTTTCCATTGCATCTTCCTAATCCAAACCTTCAAATACTTGATTTCTCTAACAACAAGTTGAGTGGAGAAATTCCTTACAATATCAGTTCAACCTTTCCAAAGATTGTGGCACTAAACCTCTCCTACAATTTGTTTACGGGTCAAATACCTTCCTCTCTTGGCAACATGAAATTTTTAAAGTTTCTTGACTTGTCAAACAATTCTTTCACCGGGGAAATTCCAAAGGAGTTGTTGATTGGCGGCACCTTGTTAATGGTTCTTAAACTATCAAATAATAATCTGGAAGGAGAAATAGTCAAAGAGTTTGCATACTTAACTTTATTATGGCTCTTGCATCTTGATGGTAACAATTTCACAGGCACCATATCAGATAGCCTTTCTAATATTCCTTTGATGTCTTTGGATATGAGTGACAACAAATTTTTTGGAATAATTCCAAGATGGTTGGGTTATATAGAGAATTTGGAACAACTCACTTTGTCCAAGAATCACCTTCAAGGTTATATCCCTATAGAGCTTTGTTACCTAGGAGGACTCAGTTTTCTAGACTTGTCAGAGAACAATTTAACAGGGTCTATACCATCTTGCCTCAATCCATACAACATTATATATGTTGGTCTAAGTAAAAATCATTTGGGAGGTCAACTGACGAGTGCCTTTATTAATAGTACTACCTTGGCAATGCTTGATCTTAGTCACAATGATTTTGTTGGAAGAATTCCGATCCAGAATGGATAGGCAGCATCGATCTCCAAATTGAGCATTCTTCTTCTCAAGGGAAATAAATTTGAAGGAAAGATTCCAATTCAAGTATGCCAACTTATGAGACTGAGGGTATTGGATTTATCCAATAATCAATTAACTGGTAGTATCCCAGGTTGCCTGGGTAAGATAAGTCTAGAGGTGAGTGATGAAAGATCCATGGTTTTCAATAACTTAGAGTTCCCCCTCTATATACTGGGACTACAATGACATATATTATGAGTTCTGGTTCAACAAGTGAATTCGAGATTGACTTGCCAGAAAATGTTGCATGCTCATCTAGTTGTTGAGTTTACAACAAAGGGAAATTCAGTATGAAGGTAGTATCCTCAAATATATGTCTGGAATTGATCTCTCCGCTAATAGGTTAAGTGGTGAAATTTCATATGAGTTGGGAAATTTGACTAAGATACATGCATTGAACTTGTCGCATAACAATCTTAGTGGCACGATTCCAGAAGCGCGTTCTCAAAGTTACATAATATTGAGAGTCTAGATCTTTCTCACAACAGGTTAGGCGGGAAAATTCCTAACACATTACTTAACCTCAACACCTTGGAGGTATTTAATGTTGCATACAACAACTTATCAGGTGCAATACCAGAACCAAAAGCTCAATTTGCAACATTCAGTGAAGACAGTTACATGGGCAATCCTTATCTTTGTGGGCCGCCATTGCACACTAGTTGCAATAGTGCCGACTCACCATCATCTCCATTGCCATATGACTCGGAAGGTGAGAATGAAGAAAGTAATGGTGTAGATTTAGAGGTTTTCTACATCAGCTTTGGTGTGTCTTATGCTGTTTTTTTGTTAGGAATAGTCTTGGTGTTATATATAAATCCTTATTGGAGAAACACGTGGTTTGAACTGATAGAGTACCTTTTATATAAGTGGTTTGGGATAGGCAGAGACTAAGTAATCGTAGACCTGCGGCATTTCAATTTGCTCAACTCTCTTTTTGAAATTTAGCTTTTATTGTCATAGCTCATCTGTACTTTGAATTATTGTAATGCAAATTAAAATATTGCACTGTACTGCAGGTTTACTAGAGGTTGACAATTGGGACAAAGTATATAGGTTTTATTTGAACTAATAAAAATTATTTAAAAATTATTAAAAATGCCAACTCAGCTGTCACGTAAGCAGGTAAAATTGATGGTAACGCGCTATCAGGCGAAATTACATACATTTGGAGTGTTCAGTGGCCTAATTGCACTTTTTTTTTTTTTTTTTTTTCGTTCAGTGACCTAATTACATTTTCAGGTTACGTTTAGTGGCCAATTTGAATCTTATTCCATTTATTTTTGTGACAGTTATATATAATCAATCTCTCATATATTATCTTGCATTTATATACTTTAAATTACTAATTTAAATAAACAAATTCAACATTTATTTACCTATGCATGAACATCTTTTATATAATATTGCATTGATATACTTGGAAATACTTATTTTAAAAGAATCATTGGACATTATCCCATTCGCGCAAAGCGCGTAGAAAAACTAGTATAAATCTAATAAAAGTCAATAAAATTAGGCCTATAACGTGAACTAAAAAATGTTGGTCCAAGTTGAAATGAATGGTTCATGTTATTTTGATTTTAGTGTTTTTTTTTTTTTTTTTTTTTTTACTTTACCAACTATTATATCATTTACTTTTACTAAATACTCCCCATTCCATCCGTGTAAATTTAGTGACAAAATATTCCATTAACTATTTATTATTATATTCTTAACTTATTGATTTCCATAAGGAATGTCTTAGGTCCGAGTTCCATTCCAATAACATAATTGTTGAACATATAATATATGAATATGTTAGAGTGTATTAAAAAAATATATAAAATGTCTACAAATCTAATAAGAGTGAATAATGTTAGGCCATTAACTCGAACAAAAAAATGTCGGTATAATAATTGTTTCTTAAAATGAATGGTTCATATTATTTTGATTTTCGTATTTTTTAATAATTTTCCTTATTTACCATCTATTATATTATTTTCTTACCTTAAATAACCTTAAATTCCGTTAGTATAAACTTTAGTAACGGAATATTCCGTTAACTATTTATTATTCTTAACCTACTCATTAATTTATATAAAAGGGTCTTATGTTCGAACCTCATCCCAATTAAAGTTGTCATAATTGTTAAATATATACTACGAATATGTTAAAACATATTTTAAAAAAATATAATATAAAATGTAACATAAACTTTGGTCACATAATTAGCCCGACTAAATACATAGCATTCGCATCAAAGATTATAAATCAGGAACTTTAAAAATCATTTGATTTTCTTGGAATTTTTTTTAAACAACAAATTTAGATTAAGTTTTTTTTTTTGTTTGTTTAATTAATCTTCTTTTGATTATTTAGAGCAAAAACTTAATATTTCAATTATGCTTTTGCAATATTGGAATGTTTAGATCATTATGGTATTAATATTTTTTGTATGTATTTTTATAATGGTATAATTGTACATTACTTTACAAATATTATACTATTATTTTCTTTTATCCGACAAAATTGTTCTCACGTCATTGTCAGACTTGCGTGGCCTAACTACAAAGTTGTTGATCATAAATACAATTACACATGGACTCTAAAACGATACGACCATTTTCCAAAGAATTGACAATGTTGACATCCCAGACTTCAATTGAACAATTTGCATCAACAACGAATGGAAATTAAAAAAAAAAAAATTCAATGATTTCATTATTGTTGATGAAAAGTATGTCTGTCACTTTATTACTCTTACTAAATTAAATAAATTAGTACCTAAAACAAAAAATAATACATATGCATTTAATTAATTTAGATTTAGATGTTTATAATGCCTTTATTTAAAAAAAAAAAAATTATTCATTATAAAAAATTTAAAAAGAGATATAATTTCATTAGTTATATTATCTTTATTTTCTACGTACAATCAAAGATTTCTTGCCTTCAAATTTATTAATTTATTATATTCACTACATTGTCCATTGTTTTCTTTTTACATTATCTTTATATTTATTTATTTATTTGTCAAGTATTTTACCACTACCAAATATCAATAGATGTTTGTAAGATAAAGAGTTCATAATACAACTAAGGTCTCAGTCATATACACAACAAGACAAATCTAAACTTCCTACACTATAATCTCATTTGTACGATGTATCCCTCTATGCTACCACCAGTAACCCAATTGCACATGGTACACTACCAATAATAATAATTAAAAAAAAACAAACAAAAAAGGACATGTACTGAAGATGGATATAATAACAATGTTACCCAAAAAAGAGTTAAGAAGAATTAGAGAAATTTAAATAAAAAGTAGTATTTATTTAGACTATCACTTTTAGACTAAATATTTAGATATTTAGACTAGCGTTATTAATTACAAAGTTGCAAACATTTAGTTTAGTTACAATTATACTTAATCTCTCATATATTATCTTGCATTTATATAATTTAAATTGTCAATTTAAATAAACAAATTCAACATTTATTTACCTATGCATGAACATTTTCTATATAATATTGCATTGATATACTTTGAAATATTTATTTAAAATAATTATTGGGCATTATCCCATTCGTGCAAAGCGCGTAAAAAAACTAGTAACATTAATGTTGGTCAATTAATTAGCATGATTATATACATCACATTCAAAGATTATAAATAAGGAACCTTGTAAATCATTTTCTTGCATTTTTTAAGAACAAATCTAGGTTATGTTTTTCTTTTGTTAGTTTAATCAATCTTCTTTTGATTATTTAAAGCAAGACTCAATATTTTAATTATGCTTTTGTATTATTGGGAATGATTTAAGTCATTATGGTATTAATAATTTTTATCTATATTTGTATAATGATACAATTTATACTATTATTTTTTTACATGACAAAATTATTCTTACCTCAATAACGTTTCATACGAATATATATATATATATATATATATATATATATATATATATATATATATATATATATATATATATAGTGTCGGTAAATATTGTTTTGTATGGTTGGGTCTGATGCCTATTGTGTTCATTAAGGATCCTGAGCTAATCAAGGAGGTTGTGAATAATGTGCACCGGAATAAGGAACAATGTGCACTAGAAGAAGAAACAATGTGCACTAGAAGAAAAGACAATGTGCACTGAAAGAATGGACAATATACACTGGAAGAAAGCACGAGGTGCACTAGAAGAAGATACAGTTAGGGATGGCAACGGGGCAGGGAATGGGGTCCCCGTCCCCGAAACAAGTCCCCATTCACCGTCCCCGCCCCATTCCTGCACTGGGATGGGGAATTATTCTCCATCCCCGTCCCCGTGGGAATTTTTCAGAGCCGGAGAATCCCCGCCCCGTTTTTGAATTACGCCAATGGGAAAAAAGGACTATATGATATCATCAAAATTTTAAATTGCTAAGCCTTCAATCCTTAAACAAAGTCCAAAAGATGAGAATATAATTGTGCTGTATTCAATCATAATGTCTGAGAGTACAGGGAGCGAATATATAGAGATGCTAGATAGAGTCCTAGTCTAACACGAATAATATAGTCCTAGTCTAATATGAATAATAAAGTCCTAATACTCCCCCTCAAGCACAAGTTTGGTCAGCCAAAATATTGAGCTTGGAACGGAGTAAATTAAAACGTACAGACGAAAGAGACTTAGAGCATGTTTGGTTCATGGAAAATGTTTTCCTTGAATTTGAGGAAAACTAGATTTTCCTTTGTTTGGTTCATGGAAAACATTTTCCATTGGAAAACATTTTCAATGGCCCCCCTTGGTATTTTGTTTTCCATGGAAAACAAGTAGGACAATTATACCCTCATAAACTTTTCTTAATTACAATTATTATTATTGATGTTATTATTATATAGGGGTATAATTGTCTTTATACTCATTATTCTTTACAATTTCAAACTCAACCAAACAATGGAATCGATGTTCCCAATAATTTATTTTCCACCAACCAAACAATGTAACTAATCTTCCCGGTAATTTCTTTTCCATGGAATTTCAATTCCATTTCCCCTCAAATATTTTCCGCGAACCAAACTGGGCCTTAGTAAAAATATCCGCTATCTGATCTTTGGTAGAAATAAAATTGACTTGTAATTTCTTCTTTGCTACTTTATCGCGAACAAAGTGGTAGTCGATCTCAATGTGTTTGGCGCGAGCATGAAACACCGGATTAGCACATAGATAAGTAGCACCCAGATTATCACACCAGAGTTTGGGTGCAGAAGGTGGCGAAAACCCGAGTTCCTTCATCAGAGATACGAGCCAAGTAACCTCTGCAGAAACATCAGCGAGCCCTTTGTATTCTGCCTCAGTTGAGGAACGAGCCACAGTACGCTGTTTTCGACAAACCCCTGAGACAAGATTGGTCCCCAAAAACACAACAAAACCAGGCGGTAGATTTTCGATCATCAGGATTGCCAGCCCAATCGGAATCAGAATAAGCATGAATATCCAGAGAGGGAGAGGAAGTAATTTTAAGACCGAGATGTAGTTTCCCATTTACATACCGTAACACCCTCTTGAGAGCCGCCCAATCCGCAGTGGGGGGAGAGTGCATGTGCTGACACAAACGATTGACTGCATAGGAAAGATCAGGACGAGTTATCGTAAGATAGTGTAGAGCACATGCAAAGCTGCGATACTGAGTGGGATCAGCATATGGCACCACTATAAGAAATCTGTCATTTAGCGACGTTTTTTAAACGTCGGTAAAAATACAAATACGTCGCCAAATGTCTTTACTAACGAAAAAAAAACGTCACCCGGACCGTCAGGTTAGCGGCGTATGGAAAGGTATTATTGACGAAGTTAATTTTCGTCACAAAATATTACGATTACTGACGTTTTTGCATGGTCTTGATAATGTCATTGAATACATACTTTTTGCAACGTAATATTAACAAAAACATCAGTAATAGTTTGTGACGAAGTAGAATATTTCGTCAGCAAATGTGTCATTAGTGACGTTTTCCATACAATTATGGTTGTCATTAATAAACTTAATTGGTGACGAAAAATGAAATGCGTCAATAAAATAACATTTATTGACGATTGTGTACATTATTATGCTATCAGTAAAAAGACATTTACTGACGTTTTTTCCATGTTCGATTTTCATCGCAAAATTTTATATTTGGAGATATTTGTAATTTTTTTACCCTTGATTGATGATAATTTACATATACTTGTATATAGAATGGTTTACACAACAATTTCATGTAATTGAAAATAAAATATTTTAGCATCAATTAAATATTCAAAATAGAAGAATATTTTTCATAGTATAATATAGAATTACAAGGATGTAATGTGATACAAATGATTCTTAAATAAGGTCAGACTAACACGGAAATATATACAATTCTATATAAAGATAGATAATAACGCTCATGTTTATCAAAACTATTGAGACCGGCACTTTAGAAGTCCTTTGTCTTGGGGAGAAGGCTAATTTGATGATTACTTCTAGATATGCAATAATTCCCTGCCAAGTAAGAAACATTGTACAAGAAATTAAAATCTTG
Source organism: Ipomoea nil (assembly GCF_001879475.1). NCBI lineage: Eukaryota > Viridiplantae > Streptophyta > Magnoliopsida > Solanales > Convolvulaceae > Ipomoea > Ipomoea nil. The sequence continues at coordinate 1,283,982 of NW_017617524.1, read as the reverse complement.
CCAAATTTATCTTATTAATAGCAGTACAAAGGTAAAGGTAAAATAGGAGTATAAAAGCTATATAAGCTGTAAAAACTAAAAACCAACAAAACATGAATTTAGAAGCTTGCATAAACACAATAAGAAAAATACTACTCCGTATTAATTTTCCAAATAGGATTATATGTCCTTCAAGTGCTATATATTATAAGAAAACAATTCACTAAAGACTCAAAATTAAGGAATATATAGTATAATAAATTCGGCATAAAATAAGCTGAAGTTCTAATATAAACTTTCCTCAAGTCTTGCAAGAACAGTGGTGCGCTCAAACAGTCAAACCCCTGCTTGTCAACTATCATCTCACTTCCAGCTTCATAATCACAGGCCTCTGTCTGTTGGCTGCCAATAAAACCCCAAAATGTTTTAGTATAATCTTAAGACATACAATTTCCCGGCTTAATTCATCAAATGATCTATCAATATTTGTAACAGAGCAAGGAGAGGGTGACATCTACTATTAGCATATTTGTCACTTTTGAAACTTTTGTCTCAGCCATGCCATCAGATCCAGTTTTGTCAACTTGAACCCCCTGCAGCACAGAGTAGATATAGTTGGGCAAATGGCAAATAATCACCATAACAAAAGGAAAAAAAATCTGTCTTTATTTAGCTAGGCCTAGACTAGATTCCTTCATTTTGTAATTGATTCCATCCATCAAAAGGAGGGTAGTTCTGGATTATGGGAATCTTTGAAGAAAGATTCTTGGGGGAAAATACTGAAAATGTAAAATCTTAATGTAGATTTAAGATAAACATACCCCATCCTCGGAGAGATAACTATCTGGACAAAAAAGCCATCTTCACTTTCTTCACCATCACCTCTAGCACATTCTTCGTCTAAACTTTCAACTTCATCTTTATCACAATCTGATAGGCATTCACCAGGTTCCTCCTGTGATATCAATTTATCAGTAAAGAGAGCCAAAATCAAATAAAATGAGATGCTCAATAAAGCAGAAATACATCTTCCCACTCCTCATCACTGTCGATCTCATAATCCAACTCCGGATCCTTCATGAAAGGGCAACATGGTCTAATAGCTTCACTAGTAAGAAGAAAACGATAAATACATGAGATCAGAGCAACTCTTGGCAAGATCAGTATAACAACTCATGTAATCAAAAGCAACATTTAAAGTAACAAAGTTGCAAGTTCAATTTATCTTCATTTTTATCAGATAACTGTCAAACCATCATCAAAATGACAGTTAAATATAATGCTTTGATGGTAAAGGCCCTATGCATCTAAAATTCACAAACAATTAAGCACTAAGATAGCAAGTTCCACCGTGTTCAATCATGTCATAATCAATAAAGCAAAAATAGATATGGAACTTTTTATGCACCAGCAGAGAAATAAGGAGAAGAATCCAAGAAATTGTTCCAAGTAAGAGAAAAGCTCAATAAGATTTCACTGATATTTCATTTAGGAGCACTACCATGTGTAAACTTCTCAACAGTCACAGTCAAATAAAGTGGTAATAAGATAAGAAAACTTTTGTTTAAGCTTCCTGCTTCGAGCTTGGTGAAACTTTTGTCTCAGCCATGCCATCGCTCTTTGTCTCCTTCTCAGCCCTTTAGAAGTTAAAGAAATTGATTAAAATTTTTGGAATTCAAGCATACAAAATACCATAACATGACAGCTGCTAATACACACATTTCAGCACCGCTTTTTTGTTCAATGTTGTCTACTAATAAACGTATATCTGCTTCAGTTAAGACTTTACAAAGCTTTTCTGAAGCTTTCATCAGCTCTTTGCTGCAATTTCCATGACTTTCTGATTTATCTAGAGAAGCTAACATTGCTGGGAAAATCAAAAGAAAGCATTATGTTAATAAACAGAAGCTGAAGCAATAATCAATAATCACCAAAATATAATTGGGTTTGGTTTGAACTTCTGCATTCTGTTCCCACATCTACCATAAGGCACTGCTACATGCTGAAGTCAATTCTCTATTTTCCCTAACAACAAACTCTCTTTCTTATTTAAAATTTAAATTAGTTTACTTAACAAGACATCCAAATTATAATTGTCTATAGAAAATCCCATTAAATCCCTCTTATCTGCCCCATCTTTGCTACAAAAGAAAAAAGAAAGAAGAAGCTCATTTAGTGCAAGGCCAATATGATGAAGCCAATTCTCTAATTTCTCTAAACATCAACTATTTTTTCATTTTCGGAATAAATATTAAATCATACTGAATGGAAAGGGATCTAGAGTCCATGAGATCCCTCTAATCAACCACATCTTTGCTACCCAAAGAAAAAAGATAGAAGCCCGTCTTCCCCACTGCATCACTATCATTGCAGTCACCACATCAAGTGTCAACAAACTATATAAACAGGATAACAACTGTAGAATGGGCTATTCAAATCATACATCTTCAGTATAAACACAAAATTCAAAAATCAATTTCTTTGCCTTTCGACTATACAAATATATATGTTGTCTAACAATGATTAGCATCACTAATCAATACTTAACCCTAATCAATAATAACAATAATAATACAGTAAAGCCTAAGTGTATACTGTAGACTAGAAATTACCTACCGTGCTGCGAAGGGGAAGGCGCCGGAGGTGGCGATGGCTGCTTGCGACGAACGAACGAAGCTGTGTGGCGAACTGGGAAAATGGCGATTGATGTCTGGAGGTGGTGGCGGTCTGGAAGCGGCGACGGCGGCTTGCGAGTTGCGACAATCTGAAGGAAGAGGCGATGACTAGGTCAGGGCGTCTGCCGGCTTAGGAAAACAATTAGGGGAGGTGGAAAGAGAAGAGAGAAGAAGATCTGAAGATGTGTGGTTGTAAAATCTAATGTACAAGAATGGCGCCTAAAGAATAAAATTTTGGTGGGAATTTCATTTTATTGAAATAATTTTCATACCAAAGAGATAATTGTTTTTTTAATGGCGCCAGAGGTTACAAATTTTGCCGCACAATAATTTTACATTTTCTGACGCTTTATACTAAAATTAATTTTTAAAATAAAACATTTAGGGACGTTTATTATAAAACATCATTGATTCTATACATTTACTGACAAAAAAATTATATTTCTTCAGCAAATATTACAAAAAAATTTTACTGCCTCTACCATAATATATAGTGACGTTATTTTTAATATAACGTCGCAAATTGTTATATTTAGCGACGCTTTCTAGAGCGTCGTTAAAATTTTTGTCGGGAAATGACAGACTTCTTGTAGTGCACCACGGCACCAATCTCGGCCTTCGCGGTTGAAACCGAAGTGGCCACGAGCTTGCAATCAACCATACCTACCCGTTTTAAAATATCCTTCATGTATCGTTGTTGAGACAGAAACATGCCACCAGACAACGGAATAGTCTCAATACCCAAGAAAAAAGAGGGCACTCCCATATCACGAACTTTAAATTCAAGAGCCAACTTGTCAATAAGATCAGTCACATGAGCCGAATCAGAACCCACAACCAAAATATCATCCACATAAACCAGAAAATATAGACGAGTATTGCCATGTGAATATATAAATAAAGATATATCAGTCTTGGAAGGTGAGAAACCAACAGAAACCAGAAAATCATGCAAACGTGTGAACCAAGCACGGGGAGCTTGCTTAAGCCCATACAAAGAACGTTGAAGGAGACAAACGTGCCCGGGTATCGTTTTGTGTTCATAGCCAAGGGGCTGGCGCATATAAACTGTCTCAGCGAGATTGCCGTTTAGGAAAGCATTGTGTATGTCTAGCTGTCGAATAATCCATCCACGAGAAATAGCTAGGGATAAGAGAAGACGTACGGTAGTCGGTTTAACAACGGGACTAAAGGTCTCAAAGAAATCCTTACCGGCAATCTGATTGAATTCCTTGGCAACTAACTGAGCCTTGTAACGCTCAATCGAACCATCAGCCCTTCTCTTGGTTCTAAACACTCACTTACATCTAACTACGTTCATACCTGATTTAAAGGGAACAAGCCTCCATGTGTTGTTGTGCACCAAGGCATTAAATTCCAAATCCATTGCATCCCGCCATTCAGGAAATTTAACCGCTTGAGTAAAACATGTAGGCTCAGGAGTAACAACAGCAGATAAAGCAACATGATCATGTGGTCCCGAACTTCTCGTATTCATTCCATGAGAGTGAACAGGTGAGGGCGCGGGACGAGACCGACCACGAGGCCGGCCTCTTGGCCGAGGAGTCGGTTGGTCCGTAACTGTCCGCTCGGACCCGGTCACGGGCTCGACAGTAACAGGCAGCTGGCGGTGGTGGTCAGAAGCGGCTATGGGCCTGACAGGAGGGTCACGAGCCGTGACACTAGTCGGATCACCACCAGAAACAATTGGTGCAACACCCCACGGCTCCGGGCGTGGTTTTGGAACCTGCGAATCCACGGAAGCAACAAAAGGAAAGACAGCCTCATCGAATCGCACATGGCGACAGATAAAAACCTTATTAGTGTTAGTGTCTAAACAACGATAGCCACGAAAAGATGGAGGATATCCTAGAAAGACACAAGGGGATGACCGAAACTGTAGTTTGTTGCGATTATAGGGACGCAGATTTGGAAAGCGTAAACACCCAAAAACACGCAGATATGAATAAGATGGAGGAGACCGATGCAAAAGATAATGAGGAGATTTATCAGATAAGGCAGGAGTGGGCATTTTATTGATTAGATAAACCGCAGTTTCAAAAGCATAATCCCAAAAACGAGACGGAACAGAGGATTGAGCCATTAATGCTAGTCCCGTTTCAACAACATGCATATGCTTACGTTCTACCCTGCCATTTTGTTCATGAGTATACGCACAGGATTGTCTGTGCCGAATACCTAAGGACGCAAGAGTGGAACCAAGCTTTTTATATTCTCCTCCTATATAGATTGAAAAGAAATAATCTTGCGAGAAAAGGAACGTTCAACTAGTGACCGAAACTTATCAAATATAGCATACAAATCAGATTTAGCACGCATGGGATAATACCACATATAACGAGTGTAATCATCCACAAACAACACAAAATATTTAAAGCCAGACGCAGAAAGTAATGGCGCAGCGCCCCAAAGGATGCGTACTAGTAGTTTCGACACGAGACAAAGGAAAACGAGAAGATTTTCCTAATTGACAAGAGGAACAGACATTGGGAAGATCACTAGAATTAAATGTACCAACAGACAAAGACGCTAAAATTTTACGTAAGACTCGAGAATGAGGATGCCCCAACCCCATGTGCCAAATGTAAGAGGACCGTGTAGCAAATAATGCAGCAGGGGAAGCAGAAGACGCAGGCCATGTGTAGAGACCCCCAGACGCATGTCCCTTAAAAAGAACCTTCTTGGTCAAAATGTCTTTCACATAGAAACAAAGAGGGTGAAACTCAAAGAAAACATTATTGTCCTTTGCAAAATGCTGGACAGATAATAGAGAAGAAGAGAGACCAGGGACATGCAAAACATCATGTAACTTAAAAGACATAGAGTCAGTAGCTAACGAAGCAGAACCAACATTAACAATAGGCAAACATGTACCATTGCCGACTCGCAGAGTCTCCGGGCCATCATAACTTGTCGCAGAAGTCATCAAAGAAGAACCAGACGTAGCATGATTTGTAGCGCCAGTGTTAGGGAACCACTGATGAGGACCTTTGGAATCACCATTATCACCAGGGATGGCTACATTCGCCTGAGGAGTCGGGGAGGGTGAAAAACGCTGAGAACCCGGAGCCCCTGAATATCGTCGTAAACAATTGGCTCCCGTGTGACCAAAACAATTACAAATTTGACACGGATCATCATAGCGCAAAAAACAATTGGTTCCTGTGTGACCGAAACCTTTACAAATTTGACACGGTTCATCATAGCGCCATAAACAATTAGCTCCCATGTGACCGAAACCTTTACAAATTTGACATGGTTCTGTCGCCGCCGTACAAGTGCTCATTGTAATTATGGAACCACATCAACCAACAATTGTAATTAGCGATACTCTTAAGCGCTAAACCCTAGCTCCATGAGAGAAAACCTGGAAACTGATACCATATGAGAATATAATTTTGTTGTATTCAATCATAATGTCTGAGAGTACAGGGAGCGAATATATAGAGATGCTAGATAGAATCCTAGTCTAACACGAATAATATAGTCCTAGTCTAATATGAATAATAGAGTCCTAATACAAAATACATAGATTAATAAAATTAAAATATCCAAACTCCAAAAGTCCTACAAATATCTAAACTTCCAAAGTTCCAACTTCCAAACATAAATACATAATCATAAAATGTTCAAATATTTAAATGGCACAAGTGTCAAATAGGTCCACCTACTATCTCGAAGTATTCAATTCACTCCACAATCTAAAACATATTGCAATCAGACACACTTACCTCTTAAAATTGTTCAATTTTTTGTGTGCGGAAGATCGGATTGTGGAAGAATTTGTGATGGAGCAGCCGATCGGATTCAATTTGGATTGCATTTGCGGTTAGGGAATTAGAGTTCTGGGAGGTCATCATTTGCAGTGGGATAATATTAATGCAATTCCATTTGATTGTGAGTGGGATAATGATGCGTTATGCCTAAGTGCAGAAGAAGAAGAAATCATCATATCCAGCGTTTTGAGCAAGGGCGGCATCAAATCATCGCAAAATAAGTAGCAGCAGCGGAGTTGGATGAGAAACAGTATGTGGTAGTGCAGAAGCGAGCGTGGGGAAACACGCGGCGGAGATTCGAGATTCGACGAGAGTCCGGAAATCGCTGCAGGAAATCAAGTGCGTCTGTAAGTCTGGGTTGTCTCCGAACAATTGCTTCTCCTGCTGTTGCGATTTGCAAAGATCTGTTTGGCTTGAATTAGAATTTTCTCGCTGTCAACACAGATAGATATAGGAAGTAAATTCCAACTTACCACACACTTACTTTTATTATACTAAAATTACATGTCAGCTGAATTGGCAACTTGGAGGTAATCTGCGAAAAAAACTCACCGAACAATTTTAGGTGGTAAGTCTGTCCAATTACAACATGTTTTAGATGGTGGGATAAATTGAAAATGAGCATATTTGACACTTATGCCTATTTAAATTGTTTCAAACTCCTCCAAATTTAAAGTTAAGTACATTACAAAACAAAATGAACTTCAAATATTCAAATCTTCAATTCTCAACTTTTCAATACTCAAGTACTGGTCTGTAACGCCCTGAGCACTCAATAACCGTTGTGATGTTAGCTGGGCAGGAACGGTGTCGTTTCCACACCTTAGGGCTGTTAGTTGTTATAGAGTTGTTAATAGATATTTCCTTATTCTTAGTATAAATAGGGACTAGGACTGTACTGGATTTCTCATGCTTATTCTTACTCAGAAATTAATACATCTCTTCAACTTCCCTACCTTCTTCTTCACTCAATCTCCCAAGTCTCTGTAGTTCTCCCATTTCTCTTCTATTTCCTTTCCCTATTTCTCTGCTCAATTCTCAGGGTCATTACAAGTGGTATCAGAGCCCTAATCTGGAAACTCAAAACCCTATCCCATTAACCATTGAAGCTAGGTTAGACAAACTTGAAGTCCAGGTAGTGGAGCTGAGCCGCAAACTGGATACGCAATTTCAGTCTGTTCAGGATTCCGTGGAGAAATTGAAGCTTCGAATGGAAGCAGAGTTCTCCAACCTAAAAAAGGAGGTGATGGAGGCTCTAGGTCTTAGCGGATCCACACCTGTGGCGGTGACTCAAACCCCAGGGGTATCTCCAATCAAGGAGCAGATCACCGAGTGTTCTATTCCACAACTCCTTCAAGAATAACAGAAGCAGGATCAGTTCTCCCCTCAACCGGTGCAATTTGAAGCCGGCAGAAGAGACCGCTCAGCTCCTCCGGTCCCGACCGAAGAACTTGGGGACTCCGTCGGCGAGTCGGAAGGGGAGAAAATGAACCCTGGTGTTGAAATGTGGTCAGATCGGATGAGGAAAGTCGAGGACGGCGGTCTGGGTGCGATAGAGACGTATGTTTTCTGGAATGCTCACGAACCCGTTCACGGTTAGTATGTTTTTTCCGACAACCACGATAGCATTAGGTTTATCCAAACCGTATGCGATGCCGGAATGTACAGTGTCCCCCGCATTGGTCCATATGGTTGCGCTGATTGGAATTACGGAGGATTTCCGCTATGGTTGCACAACTTGCCCGGCCTTAATGAGCTCCGTACTACCAACGAAGTGTATAGGAACGCAATGCAGAACTTCACAACCTTGATTGTTGACATGGTGAAAATGGAGAAGCTAATTGCTGCTAGAAAAGCCTATCGAGATTGCTGTGTAAACTTTCCTGACTTTCTTCACATTCGAGTTCCATGGATCATGTACCAGCATAGGTATTTGGATGCCTTATTTTCTGGTTTGACTACTTTTGTTTCTGCACCTTTCTACACTGGCTTTCTTCCCTTGCCCTTCTGGAGTGGGCATTGTAAATTGGCTAAGCAGATGACCCTTATGATGGCTTTCTATGACTATATGAGAAATTGCATAAAGGATGGGGTGTCAGCCCCTAGACCTAGTTCACTTCATGCATGTTAGGAAAGTAACTACAATCGAGAATGAGAAAGAAAATGCACTTGAATATGGACTACCTTCTTCACATACCCTTAACATTGTCTGCTTGTTAGGATTCCTTATGCCGTATGTGGTTTTGGGTGGAAAATTTCTAGGAGTGAACATTGACTATGCATCTGTGGTAAGAACAGTGAGACTTGAAGTAGAACAGTATGTTTTACATAATGGTCCTGAAATGCCAATGTGCATAGAAACTACTTTTGATCCAGGTGGAATCTATAGTTCAAATGGATTGAGAAATGATGTCTTTTATGGAAATCCAAAAATGCAAGGGTGCAATGGATTCCCTTTTGATCCAGGTGGAATTCTGCAGAGTACTCTACAGCTCATGGGGAATTCATATACTCAGCAGACTGTTTCTGGTACACCTATACTTGGGGTGTCAGGTGCAAGTACTTGTCTCAACATGGCTGAGACTTTATCACAAGTTTTGTTACATGGTGTGGCTTGGGATTGGCTAGCATGTTTTCCCACTTCTGCAGGAGTACATGTATATGATGGGTGTTTTACAAATGGTCAATTCACTGAGGTCATACAGGCATTAGTTCCTTGCTTACAAGGAAGAGGTATGGGCACTAGTGATCTCAATGCAGTGTGCTCAAATGCTGAAAGATTACTTCTACTCGGCTTGTTTGAGAATGATGGTATACACAAAATGATTATAGAATTTGCCAAAGACTGTGAATCTGAATGTTCTGCCAATGAACGACATAATATTTTCAGGGTGGCGCAACTTATTACACGAGCAAGGGTGCCTACTCCACTCTCATCACCCTTGTTTTTTAAGCATATTACCACTCAAATACTTGCCGGAGCAGAAGAATGGGACAAGAATTGGGATGCAACGGCTTATCTTGGTAAGAATAAAGCTGATAGTACTATTCTATTTGTTGGGGAAGCTTTTGCTCGCATTTGTCGTGTGCTGTTAAGTGAATTGATTCCTAGAATCCTTAGAGGTGTTCAGAGCTTGCTACAGCTGTCTGCTGATATGACTGTCAGGGAAACATTTCAGTCAAAACTTGGTCTTTGTTTTTTGTTGGAAATAATGGAGGGAGTTCAGGACCCTCACTCTGTAAGAAGGTTGTCTGAGCAACTTCTGAATCAGCTTGCAGCTCAAAGTGTAAGTGTAACACCCCAGATTTTCAAGACATTTAAAACTTATAGAATAAAGGTGAAATCTCATTAAATCCCAAAACATAATACAAGAGTATGGGGTGCTATGCCACACCTGAGCTAGAGAACTCAGGTGCACAGGCTAACTACTAATATCCTCAATAATGTAAACGCATAAGCATGGCACGCAGGCCAAAAAGGGAACTATCTACTTCTACGTTCCAAGTTCTAGCGCGCTCCAGTGACTTATTCTTCTGTGCCTGAAAGCCAAATATATCTGTTCAGCGAGAGATGCTGGTAACCCACTCCAACGCGTTGAAATACAATACATATAGAGATATATATAGATATACGAAAACCATTATGAGCATGAAGATATATCCTACGAACTCTAGCTTTAAAACCGGGAATGACTCGACAGATAAGGCCAGACACAAGCAACAGTTATAACGAGCATATGCAGTTCACAATAAATAAGGCAGATAAGGCAAGGCATAAACAATAATCATAACCCAACATGAACAATCCCCAATATAAGTCCCATAGTCACATCCCCCAAGACACTCATAATCACAACTCATGCATATCACAACACATAACACACTTTGTTGGTGCCACAGGACCAATCGCATGCCCATACATGAGGGTCAGCGCATATAGCTCTGACACGGCCCCGCAGCACCCTGCCCCGTATCGCAACACGGAGGGGTCGATCGCAACCGACCGATGAACCGCAGCTCATCATAGTGTTTGATCGCAACCAAACAGTGGACCGCAGCCCAAGAGAATGTCATCTGACCGCAGTCAGGAAAAAGGACGAACCGCAGCTCGTATAGAAACGTTTGATCGCAACCAAACGGTGGACCGCAGCCCAAGAGTATCAATCTGATCGCAGCCAGCTTCTGAACCGCAGCTCAGGATAACCAATCCGGTCGCAACCGAATTGGGGTAGCACACACATAACACGTAGCAAGCACATGCAACCCACATTACACATTAGGAAGGGGGAGAAAGCGCATAACAAAACCTATGCGTGATCCATCACATACTAAGAACAGTCCTAAGGGGTTCATACTTCTTCCACCTAGGTCAACGGGGTACCAATTCAACTAGCATGCAATATAATAGACTCATAAACCTACGAACGGTACCCGAAACATCGAACTAGACATAGGCACGATAAACGGGGTCCGTTGGGACACCACGGGGAACGGGGAACGTCAAACGGGGAAGCCGGGGTCCCGGGTGGGACGACTTTCCAGCGGGTAGCCGGTGGGTGGTGGGCCACCCGCCGGCTGCCCGCCGGTTTCTACTGTTCCGGGCAGCGGGTCGCCGGTGGGCAGCTGCCCGCCCGCCGGCCACCCGCTGCCAGGCGGTGGTTTACGGCTATGGGTAGGTGGCGGGTCCCCTACCCCCCACCTACCCCCACTGACTCTTTTCACACACTTTACGCCCCGGGAACCGTTATGGAACCCGAAACCATGCTTAGACACTTTACAACACAATTAACGACAACCCGTAGACAATTAACGAATCAAATACGAGGAATGAACGGCACATAACCTATCATGCTTTTCTAAGTATAATCAACACCCAATCATGCGATTTCCCCACCCGATAAATCCAAGAATAAGATCATACGATACAACCTAGGGTTCTAATCACTTTTATATCAACAAGAATACGGTTCGTCTTCTAATTGCAAGATTCGGTAAGAATAACACATAATCATCAAGATCATCACCCAATTATCAAGAACAACACATAATCATCAGGAACTCCATATAATCATCAAGAATATCATAATTATCAAGAATCTCTGAATATCAAGATTATCAAGATCCCTCATGGGATCATCACATCAAACATCAATAACATTTCGCTAATACACAATAATATGGGGGAAACCCTAAGGGGAAATCATAGCTATGAAAATAGGTTTTGTTGAGACATGGGTTACCTCTTAGCCTTAATTAATTCCTTGGCTATGAAGGATCTTTCTTTAAGCTTTCTTGCTTTCTTGATTTCTTCTAAGGGAATTCTTGGAGCTCTCCTGGGGTGGTGGGGCGTCTAGGCGTGTGGGGGTTCTAGGTGCTCCCTAAGTTCTCTATTTATAGATCCAAGGGTTTATTTAGAGTTTAATCCTATTGGGGTTAGGGGTTGGGTTTATATATTTGGGCCCATGGGCTACGGTGGCCTTTTTCCATAATTAATCATTATAATTTATTCTTTCTCCTGGGCTATTAATTAATTAATTAATCAATTGGTTTTAGGATTCGTAACACGGGGTGTTACACTCTCCCCCCCTTAACAGGAAGCTTCGTCCCCGAAGCTTGGCCCCGGGTGAAAAAAAAAGAAAGTTTTCTCTTAGTTACCTGGAGTGAACAGCTCGGGATACTGTTCCTTCATCGTGTCTTTAAGTTCCCATGTTGCTTCCTCGGTCCCGTGGTTGGTCCAGAGGACCTTCACCATTTCTATGACTCGGTTCCGGGTATTTCTTGTTTTGGTGTCCAGGATTCTTACGGGTTTCTCTTCGTACACTAGTGACTCGTCGAGGTCTACGGTCTCGTGTTGGAGTACGTGGCTTGGATCGTGTATGTATTTCTTTAGCTGAGATACGTGGAACACGTTGTGTACTCGTTCTAGCTCGACGGGTAAGGCGAGGCGGTAGGCCAATTCTCCGATTCTCTCCACGATTTCGTAAGGGCCGATGAATTGGGGGCTGAGTTTTCCTTTTCTTCCGAACCTCATTACTCCTCGTGTGGGCGAGATCTTTAGCCAGACCTTGTTTCCGAGGTTGAATTCGGCTTGCTTCCTCTTTAGGTCGGCGTAAGACTTCTGGCGGTCTTGGGCGGCCTTCATCCTTTCCTGGATGTGTTTGACCTTAGCTATGGTGTCTTGTAGGTATTGGGGGCCCAGTGTTACCGGGTTGACCATATCTTCCCAACATAATGGGGTTCTACATCTCTGACCATACAGTGCTTCGTAGGGTGCCATTCGAATGCTCGCGTGGTAGCTGTTGTTGTATGAGAACTGGATGAGGTCTAGGTGTTCTTCCCACGTCCCTCGGAAGTCTAGTGTGCAGGCTCTCAGCATGTCCTCGAGGGTTTGGATGGTTCTCTCGGTTTGGCCGTCTGTGGTGGGGTGAAAAGCTGTGCTTAGCTTTAGGTGCGTTCCCAATGCTGATTGTAGTGATTTCCAGAATTGTGAGAGGAATCTGGAATCTCTATCGGACACAATGTTTCGGGGGACTCCGTGGTATTTCACCACTCGGTTTATGTAGGCTTGGGCTAGTTGCGTCATTGTCCAGGTTTCCTTCATGGCAATGAATCGTGCCGTTTTGGTCAGCCGATCCACTATGACCCAGATTTTGTCCTTGCCGGTTCTTGTCGGGGGTAGCCCTCCGACGAAGTCCATGGATATGGAATCCCATTTTCCTTGGGGTATTTCGAGGGGTTGTACGAGTCCCTTGGGCCTGCATCGTTCGGCCTTTACTCTTTGGCAATTCAGGCACCTGGCCACGAAATCTGCGATTTCCTTCTTCATGTTTGGCCACCAAAACGTCCTCCTTACGTCTTGGTATAGCTTGTCACCTCCCGGGTGGACTGAGTACGGGGAGTTGTGTCCTTCCTCCAAGATCCGTTGTTTCAAGTGGGGGTGTGTTGAGGGTACACACCACCTTCCCTTGTAACGGAGGCTACCGTCCGGGTGTGCTTCGAAGGGGCCTTCCTTCCCTTGGGTTAGGTCGTGGCGAATCTTATCTAGTTCCGGGTCCTGATGTTGCCCTTCTTTGATCTCCTCGAAGAGGGCGGGTATGGCTTGCGTGTTGAGTAGGTAGGCATTAGGGCGGGTTTGTCCCTGCTCTATTATTTCTAAGTGTAGTTTTTGGAAGTCCCTGTATAGTTGGTCCGGTAGGACCCACGTGGTGTTGAGGGAATGGGTCGTTTTTCGGCTTAGAGCGTCTGCAACGACGTTGGCTTTTCCCTCATGGTATTGGATGTCTAGGTCGTAGTCTTTTATGAGTTCTAGCCACCTTCGTTGTCTCATGTTTAGGTCCTTTTGGGTGAAGATATACTTTAAGCTCTTATGGTCGGTGTAGATTTTGCATTGCACACCATACAGGTAGTGTCTCCAGATCTTTAGTGCGAAAACGATAGCGGCTAGTTCGAGGTCATGGGTGGGGTAGTTTTCTTCGTGGGTCTTGAGTTGCCTGGATGCGTATGCTATTACCTTCCCTTTTTGCATCAGCACGCATCCCAACCCTTTCTTGGATGCATCGCTGTAGACCTCGAATTCTTCCGTCCCGGAGGGGATAGCTAGCACGGGCGCCGTGGTTAGCTTGTCATTTAATTCTTGGAAGGCCGAGATGCAGTTGTTGTCCCATCGGAAGGGGGTTTCCTTTTTCATGAGCTTAATGAGGGGTTGGGCTATCTTGGTGAAGTCGGGTACAAACCTCCTGTAGTAACCAGCCAGGCCTAGGAAGCTTCGGACCTCCGAGAGTGAGCTTGGCGTGGTCCATTCTTTAACGGCGCGAATCTTAGCGGGGTCCACCCTGATCCCCTCTTTGGTTATTACGTGACCCAAGAAGGCTACGCTGTCTTGCCAGAATTCGCATTTAGAGAATTTAGCGTAGAGTTGGTTTTCTCGGAGGGTTTGTAGTGATGTGCGAAGGTGCCTCCCATGCTCTTCTTTATCTCGGGAGTAGACTAGGATGTCGTCAATGAACACAATGACGAAGTCATCCAGGTAAGGTCGGAATACTCGATTCATGAGGTCCATGAATATGGCGGGTGCGTTAGTGAGGCCGAAGGGCATCACGGTAAACTCGTAGTGGCCGTAACGTGTTCGGAAGGCCGTTTTCTGGATGTCCGGTTTGGCCACTTGGATTTGATGATATCCGGATCTTAGGTCGATCTTCGAGAATACTCCTGCCCCCTTAAGTTGGTCGAACAAGTCATCTATCCGGGGAAGGGGGTACCTATTCTTTATTGTAACCTGGTTGAGTTCCCTGTAGTCGATGCACAGGCGCATGCTCCCATCTTTTTTCTTAACGAACAATACCGGTGCTCCCCATGGGGAGGTGCTGGGCCGGATATAACCCTTATCTAGTAGTTCCCGGAGTTGCGCTTTCAGTTCTTTCATTTCCTTTGGTGCCAGTCGGTAGGGTGGTTTAGAGATCGGGGCGGCGCCCGGTGTGAGGTCTATGGTGAACTCGACCTCTCTGGCCGGGGGTGCCCCGGGAATTTCGTCCGGAAAAACGTCGGTGAACTCGTTTACCACTGGGATGTCTCGTGGTTCGAGTATTTTGGCGTTGAGGTCTTCGACTGAGCATAAGAAGGCCTCGTTTCCTTGGCCCAGATACTTCTTAATTTTCATCATGTTTACAAGCTTGATCCCCGGATCCTGGCGGATACTGCGGTATGACACCCTCTTACCGTCTGGTCCTCGTAGGACCACTTTTTGCTCTCCGCACAAGATTTGCGCTTGGAATTTCCCTAGCCAGTCCATGCCCAAGATCACTTGCATCCCATCCAGTTGGAACTGGATTAGATTGCTGGGAAATTCCACCCGTTGGATGGTGATTATCACATGTTCGTGCATGCGATCACATTTTATGATCTCGCCTGAGGCCACCTTGACTTGGAGCCGGACCTTGGTGCTGGCGTTAAGGTCGAGCTGGGTGGCGAATTCGGTTGCTATAAATGAGTTAGTAGCCCCCGAGTCAAATAGTATGGTGGCTGGGGTGGCGTTCACTAGGAAGGTTCCGGAGACTATGTTGCTATCTCCGACCCTGGCCTTGCTTAGGGTGAGGATCCTTCCCCGGGCAGTCGGCATGATGGCCCGGCTCAGTGGGGTGGTTTTGGGGTTTTTAGGCTCTTTGGCAGGAATTGGGCGACTTCTTTCGGGCTTCCTTTTATACCCCAGTTGTGTCCCTTGGGGCGGGTTCGTTACCTGTTGTAGTTGACACGCCTTGGCGTAGGCTTCTCCGAGGGTCTTTGGTTCTTCGGCGGCCAAGGCCCTCTGGTGTTCGGGGTTAAGGCCTGCTAGGAATTTCCTGACCTTGATTCCTTCGGTGGATACTAGCTCGGGGGTGAGGCGAGCCAGTTGGCAGAATCGTTGGTAGTATTCTGAGACTGGGGCCGCCCCTTGCCTTAGATGGAGGAATTCCTCGCGTGTGGCGGCTTTCAGATGATCGGGGTAGAACCGTTCTCGTAACCGTGTTTTCAGGCCTTCCCAGTCGAATCCGGGGTCGTGTTCGTACGTAGGCCCCTCACGGGCCCACCAGGTGTCGGCCTCGTGTCTGAAGTAGAAGGAGGCTATCCCGACTTGGCGGTGTTCGGGGCATTGGGTTGCCCTGAATACCCTGTCGAAGGTCTCGATCCATTCCTCGAGGGTCGTGGGGTCTTCGTCTCCCGAGAAGGTGGGCGGTTGGTGTGCCGAGACTTGGTGGTGGATTTCTAAGTTCTTGTTCGTTGGTAGGGGTTGAGGAATGACAGTGCTTAGTGCCTGGGCAATTTGGGTCAGGCGTTGTAGATTCTGAGTCAGGAGTTCCTGGGTAGGGTGTCTCGGTGTTCCTGTCGGTTTCTTCTTGGGTGCCATCCTGGTGGTTAAAGGTTGATATTATTTTGTGCTTTCACCTTGATGTAATAAGCGGAGAAGAGTTCTTAATATTAGAGGGGGTGAAGTGAGGGGAAGTGATGTGTAGGTTTCTCAGTCTTACCGCGCGTCCTAAGATTCCTGAGTCCTATGTTCCTAAATACCTAGAGTTCAAGCTTAATGTCCTAAAGTCCGGTCTTAAGAGTTTTATCCTAGGGTCAAACTTAGGCTCTGATACCAACTGTAACACCCCAGATTTTCAAGACATTTAAAACTTATAGAATAAAGGTGAAATCTCATTAAATCCCAAAACATAATACAAGAGTATGGGGTGCTATGCCACACCTGAGCTAGAGAACTCAGGTGCACAGGCTAACTACTAATATCCTCAATAATGTAAACGCATAAGCATGGCACGCAGGCCAAAAAGGGAACTATCTACTTCTACGTTCCAAGTTCTAGCGCGCTCCAGTGACTTATTCTTCTGTGCCTGAAAGCCAAATATATCTGTTCAGCGAGAGATGCTGGTAACCCACTCCAACGCGTTGAAATACAATACATATAGAGATATATATAGATATACGAAAACCATTATGAGCATGAAGATATATCCTACGAACTCTAGCTTTAAAACCGGGAATGACTCGACAGATAAGGCCAGACACAAGCAACAGTTATAACGAGCATATGCAGTTCACAATAAATAAGGCAGATAAGGCAAGGCATAAACAATAATCATAACCCAACATGAACAATCCCCAATATAAGTCCCATAGTCACATCCCCCAAGACACTCATAATCACAACTCATGCATATCACAACACATAACACACTTTGTTGGCGCCACAGGACCAATCGCATGCCCATACATGAGGGTCAGCGCATATAGCTCTGACACGGCCCCGCAGCACCCTGCCCCGTATCGCAACACGGAGGGGTCGATCGCAACCGACCGATGAACCGCAGCTCATCATAGTGTTTGATCGCAACCAAACAGTGGACCGCAGCCCAAGAGAATGTCATCTGACCGCAGTCAGGAAAAAGGACGAACCGCAGCTCGTATAGAAACGTTTGATCGCAACCAAACGGTGGACCACAGCCCAAGAGTATCAATCTGATCGCAGCCAGCTTCTGAACCGCAGCTCAGGATAACCAATCCGGTCGCAACCGAATTGGGGTAGCACACACATAACACGTAGCAAGCACATGCAACCCACATTACACATTAGGAAGGGGGAGAAAGCGCATAACAAAACCTATGCGTGATCCATCACATACTAAGAACAGTCCTAAGGGGTTCATACTTCTTCCACCTAGGTCAACGGGGTACCAATTCAACTAGCATGCAATATAATAGACTCATAAACCTACGAACGGTACCCGAAACATCGAACTAGACATAGGCACGATAAACGGGGTCCGTTGGGACACCACGGGGAACGGGGAACGTCAAACGGGGAAGCCGGGGTCCCGGGTGGGACGACTTTCCAGCGGGTAGCCGGTGGGTGGTGGGCCACCCGCCGGCTGCCCGCCGGTTTCTACTGTTCCGGGCAGCGGGTCGCCGGTGGGCAGCTGCCCGCCCGCCGGCCACCCGCTGCCAGGCGGTGGTTTACGGCTATGGGTAGGTGGCGGGTCCCCTACCCCCCACCTACCCCCCACTGACTCTTTTCACACACTTTACGCCCCGGGAACCGTTATGGAACCCGAAACTATGCTTAGACACTTTACAACACAATTAACGACAACCCGTAGACAATTAACGAATCAAATACGAGGAATGAACGGCACATAACCTATCATGCTTTTCTAAGTATAATCAACACCCAATCATGCGATTTCCCCACCCGATAAATCCAAGAATAAGATCATACGATACAACCTAGGGTTCTAATCACTTTTATATCAACAAGAATACGGTTCGTCTTCTAATTGCAAGATTCGGTAAGAATAACACATAATCATCAAGATCATCACCCAATTATCAAGAACAACACATAATCATCAGGAACTCCATATAATCATCAAGAATATCATAATTATCAAGAATCTCTGAATATCAAGATTATCAAGATCCCTCATGGGATCATCACATCAAACATCAATAATATTTCGCCAATACACAATAATATGGGGGAAACCCTAAGGGGAAATCATAGCTATGAAAATAGGTTTTGTTGAGACATGGGTTATCTTTTAGCCTTAATTAATTCCTTGGCTATGAAGGATCTTTCTTTAAGCTTTCTTGCTTTCTTGATTTCTTCTAAGGGAATTCTTGGAGCTCTCCTGGGGTGGTGGGGCGTCTAGGTGTGTGGGGGTTCTAGGTGCTCCCTAAGTTCTCTATTTATAGATCCAAGGGTTTATTTAGAGTTTAATCCTATTGGGGTTAGGGGTTGGGTTTATATATTTGGGCCCATGGGTTACGGTGGCCTTTTTCCCTAATTAATCATTATAATTTATTCTTTCTCCTGGGCTATTAATTAATTAATTAATCAATTGGTTTTAGGATTCGTAACACGGGGTGTTACAGTAAGAGATGTTGAAGTATATTGGATTTTATGGGTCATGATCAATCAAATTTTTAAGCGGAAAACATCAATTAGGTCCATGTTTTGTGAGAAATTTTTACTCTGGAAAGTATTCCCTATACGTTGCTCTAGATGGATTATCTACTTTGCTGTTTGTGAATGTGCACCTAGTACTTCTTTGGCTCCAAAAGCATGTAGTGCCCGTGCTCTAATGGATATCAGGCAGCGCCTCACCAGAATGTGTTCCAAAAGAGAATTTGTTCAATCAGCCCCGATTGAGCAGCAAGCGTACATAACTGCTGCTTTAGGCCTTTGCCTGGAGAAGATGTCTGAATGCAAATTGGTTGATTCTGATGAGATTGTTGATCCTGCATCTTTGATTACTGAGCTGGCCCTTTATGAAGATGAAGTGTTGAAATCAGGAATGATGTTAATGTTTCTCTGGGTTTTCAGAAATTGCAGGCTGCCACCAGCACTCCCAAGAGTAGGAACTTTTCTCTTCCGCTTACAGATTCAGTGATTCTAACAAATGATGGCCATGAGGTTGGAACCAATGATCACAAAAATCAAAATGGCACGAATACATTCGTTTTTTCCTTGCTTGATCCTTGGGGACAAGGATCTTTAGAGGGGAAGGTATTGTAACACCCCGAGCACTCAATAACCGTTGTGACGTCAGCTGGGCAGGAACGGGTATAAATAGGGACTAGGACTGTACTGGATTTCTCATGCTTGTTCTTACTCAGAAATTAATACATCTCTTCAACTTCCCTACCTTCTTCTTCTCTCAATCTCCCAATTCTCTGTAATTCTCCCATTTCTCTTCTATTTCCTTTCCCTATTTCTCTGACAATTCTCGGGGTCATTACATGGTCATCAACTCTTCATTAATAACCTTCACTTTATACCCTCTTTTTTACTAAAGGATGATAAAGTTTTCTAGAAGAAGGGAAAGGGTGTCAACTTTGCTGAATTCCACAGGGATAAGGAAATTGCTTAAGCAAGTTATTATGTATAATATGTACCAATATATCTGTTAATATCATATAGTCCTTGATTTCTCCAGTTGATGGATCACTATCACTGACAAGTCCCACAGATAAAACTGCAACATGTTGTCTTACTGGAATTCCAGCATCCATTAAAGCTATGCTGCTGTCATGGTTGGAATAAGAAGCAAGATAATAGAAGATTGATTAAACATTTTCATAATTAAATTAAACCAAAGGACATTTCTGAAAAATTGATAACTACAGTCCAAGGGTAACGAAGAATGAAAATTCTCAGACAAATATCAGAAGACTGGAATTTCATATTGAATCCTACCAAATTTGAAACAAGCACTGTGTTTGTAGCTTTAGTTAGAGATAAAAGCATACCTCCACAATATTATTGTCATGACTTCGAAATTGACACGGACAGTGTATGGAAAATCATCTTCAAGAGGTAAAACAGCTAACGGTGCCTTCTCGGCAAGATTATGGGAGGAAGTTTTTCAGCAAGTATTAACTTTTGCTTAGTGCCATTAACAATATTATTATTGTCATCACACTTCCATTTTCTTGATGATATGTTAAATTGACTATATATTTTTCACTTCTGACGGATGATGTAACTTTGTTTTTTAGCATGACAAAAAATATATTACTATGAGATTTGATTACATAAACATATTAACATAGGAACTAGTTAACATTCTAAAAACTAATTACTAAATACATCAAAAATATAAATACTACTCAAAACTAATTACTAATTACTAAATACTTCAAAAATATAATATATAAATTACTAAATACTAAATATTGTTTACCAGTTTACCTGGAGCTATAGCTACACCGGCAGACGAGGACGACCAGAGAGACAGCGACTGTAGCTGGCAGACGAGGACGACCAGATAGATAGCGACAACATTCACGCAAACCAGAGAGGCAGCGACGGCACTCATGGCAAATATCAGAGGGCAAATTATATCGTGCACAATGCATTGTATGCTCTAAGAGTTTATCTGTATTACATTAATGGCCCGTTTGGTTCACGGAATCAATTTGGAGGGAATAGAGATGTTATTACATTGGGAATGGAATAAGTAAGGAATAGAATAGGAATTGTATTATGTTGTTTGGTTCGTAGAAGGAATAGACTTTAGGAGTTGTATTCTAACGTTTGGTTGGTTAAGGAATAGAAATTGAATATATGTTTAAAAGACATAAATGCCCTTTTACAAATTTTTTTGAAGGGTTGTACAAAATGTATTATTATTATTATTATTATTATTATAATTTTCTAATCACTTATTTTTCAACCAATCATAATAAGTTTCCAAGTAGTAAGTACCCTTCCTTGCTCATACAAGCTGCATATACCATATATACAGGAACGGAGGCAGAGGGGGGGCATTTGCCCCCCTCAACCCAACCCCGACCCCCACCCCATATATAATATTTGTATGTATATATGTATATATAGTATAGGTATTAGTATTAGTATAAAATAATTAGTAAATGTTATCAAGTAAGGACTTAGAGTAGTTGGAAAGGGCATGTGTTTGTTAATGGGAAAAGTCTTGGGTTCAAATCCTTGTATTAATAAATTTTTGAGTCCTTCCCCTATGACCACTTTTTTAATATTTAATATGTGTAATTTATAATGTGTTTTCTATTCAAATTATTTTATCAAATTAATTATGTTTCATAATATGTTATGAATATTTTTATAAAGTTTTGATGTGTTTTATTTTTCGCACATATCTAACAATATTTACAACTATATTTTTTAAGTAATGATTATATAAAAAAAATCTTAGGTAATTTATTTATTTATTTTTTAAATTATCTCTTTTGTTTTAATGTTTCGCTTTTACTGGAAAAAATTTCTGAATTCGTACTACTTCTTCGCCCCCCCCCCCTCCCCCACTCAATCGAATTTCTGGCTCCTTCCCTGCATATATAACAGCAATTGCTTCATATTATACCTTCAATTATTTTCCAACGTAAAATGTGAATGATTTGCCTTCCAACTTAATTATTCTACAGACATAAATGGCTTAAGCAATCTTGGGGCATTATATTTGGATAACAATTATATTGAGGACCTTGAGACCTTTGCAAACTTTTCAGGTAGGTCAATTAGTTTTATCTAATTAAGTTTTACAGTGAAGTGATCTGAGAGCAATTTTACTTATATTGGTTATCCTTATCTATGACGTATATCCTTAATTTTTTTTTTATTGAATTAATTTTGAAGGTCGATATTATTGAAAAAAAAAGTATTGATAAATGTTGTTAAATAATTCTTGGAATAATCATAGCATTTTTTTTTTTTTTTGAATGCTACTAGCTCTATTACATTGTAGTATCTGTTCATATACTTTCTCAACCTACTGAAACACAAAGAGCTAATAACGCCTCCACTGAAGCTCGAAATCACAACCTTCCAAATAGCATAATCATAGCATAAGTTGTCTAACTTAAGTTTTTGTACAGATGGAAGAAGATTAATGAAATTGGAGAGATTGAGTTTGGACAACAATAGGTTTAATAGCAGCATCTTCAAGTCACTTAAAGAGTTCCCTTCACTTAAATTTCTGAGTTTGAGAGAAAATAATTTTCACGGAACACTGCACGTACAAGGTTCCTTCATTCAATCTCTATCTTCAATTAATATTTGCCGATCTACAACGTGAATCATTTACCCTTCAACTTTTTCTGCAGATATAAATGCTTTGATGAGCAGTTTGGAGGACTTAGATTTGAGTTATAGTTCATTTGAGGACTTTGAGACCTCTACAAGCCTTTCAGGTCAATTAGTTTTACATAATTATTATATTTTTTCCTAACATATATCTTTTACTTAACCTTTTATATTTTGTAATGTGGAATTAGGAGCATCAAGTCAAATTAAAAACAGCAGTCATCATCTCCAGTTGCACTTAAGAAGCATCATCAAGTGTAACATGACAAAGCTATTACAGTCTTTGGCAACACTTCCATCCATTAAGAGCCTCGAATTAGATTACAACAACATTACAAGCATTGATGCAATTCATGGTGAGGAAAATGAAAGATGTACTCATCTTACTTGCATTCTGCTCACACCATTTCTTTTGTCTAATTTTGTTTTATGTGTATGTGGCATTTAAGCATTGAGAAATCTAAGCATGCTAGAAGAGTTATCTCTCGACTACTCTTACCTACATAAGGACTTCCTTCAAAACATTGGACCAATGAACTCGCTCAAAGTATTATCAGCGAATGGAGCACAATTGAGAAGTACATTACCTAATAAAGGTAAAATTATCGTTTCTTATCAATTGTTATTCCTTTTATGGCTATAACCATACACTCCTTAATAACTAATTTAGTGTATGTCATTTCACTTTTGTAACTTAAAATTTTTGTGATTACATCATTATAGGTTGGTGTGAACTAAGGAGCCTCCAAGAGCTTTGGTTTAGTGAAACTCAATTGGAGGGAACACTTCCACCATGTTTGAAAAATTTATCATCTCTTGATTTGATTGATTTCTCTCAAAATCGCCTTACCGGAAACATTGGTTTGTCTCCGCTTTCAACACTCAAGTCACTCAAATATCTATTAATTTCGAGTACTTCCTTTGAAGTCCCAAGCTCATTCAGGTTTTTTGCTAATCATACAAAGCTTAGAGGCATTAACGCTGATGGAAATAAGGTGATTACAGAAATTGAGTCACAAAGTTGGGTCCCTAAGTTCCAACTTGAACTCTTTTCTATGTCAAATTGCATCGGCCTTCTAAAGTTGCCAACATTTCTTCAATACCAGCATAATCTGAAGGTTTTTGAGATCTCCAAAAACAATTTGGAGGGAGAACTTCCCAGCTGGTTGCTACAAAACAACACGAAACTCATTTGTTTTCTAATGAATTCCAATGCTCTCACAGGAATCTTTAAGTTACCTTCACATCGTAACACTAACATGGGGATAATCGGTGTCTCCGACAACAAGTTATGTGGAGAGATTCCTAACAACTTAAGTTCATCCTTTCCAAATGTTTATGCATTGAACCTCTCTTATAACTTTTTTGAGGGTCGAATACCTTCCAATCTTGGAAAATTGAAAGATTTGAAATTTTTGGACTTGTCAAACAATTCATTGACTGGAAATATTCCAAAGGAGGTGTTGATAGGTTTATCCTCAGTGATGTCTCTCAAACTGTCAAATAATAAGCTGCAAGGAGAGATAGTACAAGAATTTGCGTGCTTATCTTCACTTGAGTACTTGTATCTTGATGGTAACAATTTCACCGGCACCATATCGGATAGCGTTTCTAATATCCCATTATGGCGGATTTTGGATATTAGTGACAACAAAATTTCTGGAGAAATTCCAAGACGGATGGGTCATATGACAAATTTAGAACAACTCAGTTTGTCCAAGAATCATCTCAAAGGTTCCATCCCTGTAGAGTTTTGTTACCTTGAAAGTCTCTCTGTTTTAGACTTATCAGAGAATAACTTAACAGGGTTGATTCCATCCTGCCTTAATCCACCCATCATACAATATGTTGGTTTTAGTAAAAATCACCTTGGAGGTGATCTCACACATGCATTCTTTAATAACAGTCCCTTGGTCATACTTGATTTAAGTTATAATGATTTTGTTGGAAAAATTCCAGAATGGATAGGTAGCATCTCCAAATTGAGCATTCTTAGCCTCAAAGGAAATCAATTTGAAGGTACGATTCCCATGCAAGTATGTCAGCTTAAGAGACTAAGTATGTTGGATTTATCTAGTAATCGACTAATTGGTCGGATCCCCCATTGTTTGAGTAAGTTGAGCTTAGAGGCTACTGATAAAAAATCTGAACCTGTTTTTGCTGGATCTTTCGAATTTTACAGGGATCCTGCACGGAAATTTAGAACAAATATCATTGATTTTCCAACGTATGGCATTCCTTCAGAGGTGGGATTTACAACAAAAGGAAATTTATACTACTATAGAGGAGTCCCACTCACATATATGTCTGGAATCGATCTCTCAAATAATAAGCTAATTGGTGAAATTCCTTTTCAGTTTGGAGATTTAACAGAGATTCGTGCATTAAACTTGTCACATAACAACCTTTCTGGCACAATTCCAGAAACATTCTCAATGTTACATAATATTGAGAGTATGGATCTTTCTTACAACAAGTTGAGTGGGAAAATTCCCAACACTTTATTGAAGCTCACTTCATTGGAGTTCTTTAGTGTTGCACACAACAATTTAACAGGTGCCATACCAGAACCAAAAGCTCAATTTGCTACCTTCAATGAAAGCAGTTACAAGGACAATCCTTATCTCTGTGGGCCACCATTACAAGTCATTTGTAACAGGACTGAGCACCCATCATCTTCATTGCTATTTAACACTAATGGTGCGAGTGATGAAGAAAGTAATAATGTTGATATGGAGGTTTTCTACATCAGTTTTGGTGTATCTTATATTATTTTTTTGTTAAGTACAATAATAGCGTTATATTTAAATCCTTATTGGAGAAACTCATTGTTTCAACTGATTAAGGTCAATGCATGTATGTAAGTGGTTATGTGAAGTATGCCTAATGGCTGTTTGGATTACTTAATATTAATAATTTCAATGTTGTATTTTACTGTTTTTAATTTCATGAACTCATATCATTTGTATGCTCTACTATATAATAATAATAATTATTATTATTATAATAATAATAACTTGAAACTATATGTGTTATGATCATAATGGTCCTGGTTTTAGGACGACTTAATTTTATTTGATTTGGGACAGTTAATCAAAATCTAGTCTCCAGTCAATTGAAAGATCATATGTTTTTTAACTAGCAAATTCGAAAATTTGTATATACTACAAATCTTCAAAAAGTTTCAAAATCCACTATAACTATCTAATTTCAAGTCAAGCTAAGCTTGACCGTACTAATACTTTTTTTTTAAAGCGGTAATTAATGATAATGTTGAAATGCATGGTGACAGTGAAATTTGTGTATGTATGAGAAAACAGCACTCTTGAAATTCAAATGGGATGATAAGTGATTATTATAGATATTTAAATAAAAATAAATAGTTAATAAGTTTTATGGTAATAGAGTTATCTTTATAAATAATAATTTAATTTGTTATATATTAATAATATTTATTAGAATTTAAAATTTTAAAAAGAAGTATGAGTATCATGAGCTTCAAGTAGGGTTTGGTTTATGAAATAGACCGAGAATGGAATAGATGGTTCATTTATAAAACTACAAGCTTTTTTTTCACGGAATTGGCTATTTTGATTGCCATTGAATAGTCATCTCAATGCCTTCCGTGATATTTTTTTTTGGTGTAATCCTTCCATGATATTAGTTATTCATACCCAAATAGAAATAATTATTTTAAGGGTCAAAATGTCGTCCATTTAACATCAAAGAGGAAAAAATTATCACTTTTAAAATAATTGAGGGGGCAAATATGAATACATAAATAAGTCAGCAAAAAAAAAAAAATACTATAAGTCTATAATTCAGAGTGTAAAAGTGTCATTTTCCCTTTACAAAATTATGAGGTTTTTCATGGAATTGACTATTTCCATGATATTAGTTATTCATACCCTATTAGAATTTAATTTATTTAATACAAAAGATACCCTTGTGTACTCTTCTTTGTGGAAGTATTAAGACTCTATGTATTTGAGTTTGATTATAATTCTCTATTTCAGTCTCTCTGATACTTCCTTCTTATATATACATGTAATCTGTACATTGTATTATTATTATTCAATACACAACTCTATTAGCTCTTATCTGGTATCAGCTAAGCTAGAGTTTTCTTTCCAATGGCAGACGGATCTGTTAATTCCTCTGAACGGACCGTCTCTAATGCTCCTATCTCTTCCGCTACGTCGGTGGTTAATTATTTATCCACCGCTCACCACTTCATCAGCATTAAGTTGACCTACAAGAACTTCCTGTTTTGGAGAGCCCAAGTTGTTCCTTTTCTTGATGGTCACAATCTTCTTGGTTTTGTTGATGGAACGAATCTATGTCCTCCAACCACCCTAACTGGCGACGACGATGATACGGCAACTGCGCAGCTCAATCCGGCGCATCGTGCATGGGTTTGGCAGGACCAAGCCTTATTGTCCATGTTGATGTCGGCCTTCTCCGATGAGGTCATGCCTCACGCCATCGGCCACCGCACCAGTCGGGCTGTCTAGACTGCTGTGGTTGGTGCGCTCGCGTCGTCTTCCCGCTCCCGGGGTCTCAATCTACTCGGACAATTGCAGACACTTGATCAAGGAGACATGTTCGCAGCTGACTACATCAGCAAGGCTAGGGTTTTGGTGGAGGAGCTCGCTCTCGCCGACTGACCTATGACACTCAAAGAACAAAACCTTTACATGTCACGCCCCACTTCTAGGACATGACCCGGCCGTATCGTTACATGAGGACTTGTAACAATACGTAGCCTAACCATACATACCTCTTGGAACCTTCATAATAACACTTGAATACATAATAATTCCACAACTAAAATGGCAAAATATAATCAACTAGTTCTTCTCAAAAACTCATCAAATCCACTATTAAATATTTACAATCAAGAGTAGTGTGTCCAAAATGCATCACAAGCACCAAAACCAAGCACAATGGTTTACAAAAAATACAAAGGGTCAAAGAGAATAACCAAATAAATAAAAGTCTGTGATAGGCACCAATACTAGGAGTAAGTCTCCTAGTTTCAAGAGTCACCTTCAAGACCCCACCACTTGTGCTCGTGCTATTCACATGTCCTTAACTACTCTGAAACATTAGGAAAAAAAATACAAATAATGAGCTAATGCTCAGTAAGTGGTACTCCTCTCAATCCCGGATCAAGTAACCCCAATATAATACAAAAAGCTTTAGAGTAATAACTAGATGCAAAACTTGATCTTTAAACTCTATCGAAGTCATAATATACTCCATCATACTATACATAAGCTCACAAAACAAGAAACTTTAGCTACACGGGCATCAACAATATTTCATAAAACAATACTTTCAAAAGCACAAACCATTCCTTAACATATAACCCATTGGCAACCTACAACCACCATTATATTCTGTGGCACATGCCATTATCGGTATAATGGTCCAAAAAGACTCGACGATTCAGAATGAGTCAGGCTCAACGACTCAGAACAAGCCGGATGGAACGTTCCAACAAATAATTCAAAAGACTCGACGATTCGGAATGAGTCAAGCTCGACGATTCAGAAGAGCAATTAGGAACGTTCCAAGCCAAACAAAACAAACAACAAAATGTAGGTTGCCTCATGAGTTTGATCAAATAATCAAAATAGTTCTTATAATCAAATAGGCCGATGTAGCAAAAATCATTTCCTTAAAATCACATAACAAAGTACATATTTCCAAAATAGATAATAAGTTTATCAAACCAAGAAATATGCAAGTTATAAACCATTCTCAAAATAATAATTTTATTAGTACATAACTCTTTAAAAATCATAGAATGGTTTATTAAACCAAAGTAATTTCAAAGGGATTGAAATGCCTTAGTTGGAAAGAACTTAAATTAATAAGCATGAGGTTAAGAGTTCAAGTCTCACTTTAAATAAATAATTCATTTAATAAGCATATATTACATGTATAAAACAAACATAAGGCATATTAGCAAGCAAAATCGAACTTTGGGCCAACCACCACCAGCACAACAACCATAAACCATTTTACCATCACTACACATAATGATAATTTCAGTCAGAAATTTAACTTAACCTTCATTCCGAAAACACAGTTCCAACAAACCCAAACACAATTTTAGTCCAAACTTCAAAATACATGACTTCCAGTCCAGACTTCAGCTTAGCGTTTCAAATCCAAAAAAAAATATCATAGTCTAAAATATTTTTAACTCATACTAACCCTAAAATGGGTATTCAAAGTAGTGGAGATTATTCCATAATAAGTTGTGGGTTTTGCAAAATAAGGAGAGAAGAGTTAATCACTTACCTAAAACATCCAAATCTTAGCTATTTAGCTCACCCAAATACTCCTCGTCAAAATCCCTAATATTTTCAAACATCAATCTTAGGGTTCCAATGATAAACCAAACTAAAAAAGAATGAAAAATGGAGATCAAACTCACCTAGAATACTCCCTATAACTTGAGACCTAAGCTTGAAGAAGATGGAGATCAAAGCTTCAAGGTTTTCCCTCCCCTATCTCTCTCTAGCCAATATTTTCTTTTTCTTCTTTCAAATGAAATGTTCTTCCAAGATAAAAGGAATTCCTTAAGCTTTAAGGATAAAGAGGGGCAAGTTAGTAATTTACCCAATATCATCTTTTAATAAGTTTTGACTTGTTGACCTCATTTAATAACATAGATATATCTTTATTTCTGAAGTAGTGGGTATTACATTACGTTCTTCGGGGGTTACGACCAAAGTTCAGGAGTCTCATATCGTCTCTCAACGTGCGCGACCAGCCTATTACTCTCCAAGAGCTTGCGGATCTCTTGGTCGTGGAGGAATTTATGACGCGCGGTGGTCCTGGAGGTGGCTCGCCGGCCGCTTTCACGGCACAAAAGGGCGACCAGAAGGGCCGCGGTTCTGGGCGCAGTAACGGTGGTCGTGGTTCCGGTCAAAACAGCGGCCAAACCGGCCAGCCGCATGGTGGTGGCGGCAGCGGGCGTGGTGGCGGTGGATGCAACGATAACTGGCAACCCAAGTGTCAACTTTGTCATGTGTTAGGTCATACTACTTCCACAAGCCATCTTTAGTGTGCCAAGGATCCTCAAGCCAATGTCATATATCAAGAAACTCCTTTGGATCCTTAAGGTTCCCACACTTGGCTTCCAGATACAGGTGCCACCAATCATGCCACTCCAGACATCGCTACTCTCTCCTTCTCAGAGGACTACAATGGTAACGACACATTACGTGTTGGTGATGGTATGCCACACTTGAGCTGGAGAACTCAGATGCACAGGCTAAACTATCTAATTATCCTCAAACAACGTCATTACATCATTATGACACGCAGGCCGAATAGGAAACTAACTATCTAAGCCTCGGGTCCTCTAGCGCGCTCCGGAGCTAATCATCTGTGCCTGAAAGCCAAATATATCTGTTCAGCGAATAATGCTGGTAACCCACTCCAACGCGTTATATATATATATATATATATATATATATATATATATATATATATATATATATATATATATATATATGTAACACCCCAGATTTTCAAGACATTTTAAGCTTATATAATAAAGGTAATATCTCATTACATCCCAAAGTATATCATAAGTGTACGCGGTGCTATGCCACTCCTGGGCTAGAGAACCCAGGTGTACAGGCTGTCTAACTAATATCCATTGAAACACAATGCATAATATGGCACGCAGGCCGAAAGGGAAACTACTCTACTTCTACGCTCCAGTTCTAGCGCGCTCCAGTGCTCTAGTCCTTTGTGCCTGAAAGCCAAATATATTTGTTCCGCGAGAGATGCTGGTAACCCACTCCAACGCGTTGAAATACAATACATATAGAGATATATATAGATATACGAAAACCATTTTGAGCATGAAGATATATCCTACGAACACTAGCTTTAAAACCGGGAACGACTCGACAGATAAGGCTAGACACAAGTACAGTTATAACGAGCATATGCAGTTCACAACAGATAAGGCAAAGCATAAACAATGATCATAACCCAACATGAACAATCCCCAATATAAATCCCATAGTCACATCCCCCAAGACACTCGTAATCACAACTCGTCCATGTCACAACACATAACACACTTTGTTGGCGCCACAGGACCAATCGCATGCCCATACATGATGGTCAGCGCATATAGCTCTGACACGGCCCCGCAGCACCCTGCCCCGTATCGCAACACGGAGGGGTCGATCGCAACCGACCGATGAACCGCAGCTCATCATAGTGTTTGATCGCAACCAAAAAGTGGACCGCAGCCCAAGAGAATGTCATCTGACCGCAGCCAGGAAAAAGGACGAACCGCAGCTCGTATAGAAACGTTTGATCGCAACCAAACGGTGGACCGCAACCCAAGAGTATCAATCTGACCGCAGCCAGCTTCTGAACTGCAGCTCAGGATAACCAATCCGATCGCAACCGAATTGGGGTAACACACACATAACACATAGCAAGCACATGCAACCCACATTACACATTAGGAAGGGGGAGAAAACGTATAACAAAACCTATGCATGATCCATCACTTACTAAGAATAGTCCTAAGGGGTTCATACTTCTTCCACCTAGGTTAACGGGATACCAATTCAAGTAGCATGCAATATAATAGACTCATAAACCTACGAACGGTACCCGAAACATCAAACTAGACATAGGCACGATAAACGGAGTCCGTTGGGACACCACGGGGAACGGGGGAACATCAAACGGGGAAGCCGGGATCCCAAGTTGGGGGAATTTCCAGCGGGTAGCCGGTGGGTGGGGGGCCACCCGCCGGCTGCCCGCCGGACTCACTGTTCCGGGCAGCGGGTCGCCGGCGGGCAGCTGCCCGCCCGCCGGCTGCCCGCTGCCGGATATATTATTTCCGGCCGTGGGTAGGTGGCGGGTCCCCACCCCCCCACCTTCCCCCCACTGACTCTTATCACATAATTTCGCCCCGGGAATCGTTGTGGAACCCGAAACCATGCTTAGACACTTTACAACGCAATTAACGACAACACGTAGACAATTAACGGATCAAATACGAGAAACGAACGGCACATAACCTATCATGCTTTTCTAAACATAATCAACACCCAAACATGCGATTTCCCCACCCGATAAACCAAGAATAATATCATACGATACAACCTAGGGTTCTAATCACTTTTATATCAACAAGAATACGGTTCGTCTTCTAATTACAAGATTCGGTAAGAATAACGCATAAGGATCTAGAACAACACACAATTATCAAGAACATCACATAATCATCAAGAATTCCAAATAATCATCAAGATCCCCATGTAAGCATCAAGAACACCATAATTATCAAGAATCTCCCAACATCAAGATTATCAAGATTCCTCATGGAATCATTATATCAATCATTAATAATAATCATCACCAATCATTAATACACAATAATATGGGGAAACCCTAAGGGGGAATCATAACTAGGAAAATAGGTTTTGTTGAGACATGGGTTACCTCTTAGCCTTAATTAATTCCTTGGCTATGAAGGATCTTTCTTTAAGCTTCCTTGCTTTCTTGATTTCTCCTAAGGGGATTCTTGGAGCTCTTTTGGGGTGGTGGGGCGTTATTTTTGTGGGAAGTTCTAGGTGCCTCCTAAGTCCCCTATTTATATATTTAGGAGTCCTAATTAGGAACTAATATCATAGGCTCGCTAATTCTATTCCTTTTGGAACTAAGGATTGGGTTTAGGGGTTGGGTTTATATATGAGGGCCCATGGACTATGGTGGGCCTTTTTCCCTAATTAATCATTATGATTTATTCTTTCTCTTGGGCTATTGATTTAATTAATTAAATGGTTTTAGGGGCCGTAACACGGGGTGTTACACTCTCCCCCCTTACAAGGGCTTCGTCCCCGAAGCCCGGTGTTATAGTCCATCCTTTCACCCCTAGACACCTCGTACCTTGGCCTCCTGATTAGGGTTGCGGCCTTACGTTTGTCTTGGCTTGGGGTAGGCTGAACTTTTGATGGTGTTGTGATAGAGAGTTTTTCGGTTGTACCTCGGTTTCCTGCGCTGGAACTGGATGCGCCGCGAGTGCCCAAGGCGGCCTCGATCGCTGCTACCCTTTGATCGAGTGCGCGTGTGGTGCGAATCAAGGATGAGAACCCTTCTTCCATGATTTGATTCTGCCGGTCGAGCTGAGCGAGTATGCGTTCGTTGACCGAACCCTCGTTTTGTCCCCTCGGGTTCCCTCCTGGCTGTGGGTGCACTGACGGGTTAGGCCCGTCTTCCTCCTCTTGTCCCTCATTTCCCTCCGTACCTCCGCAATCTTGCATAGCTCGCTTGAGCTTTTTGTTGGAGATGTCCAATCGATCAACCAATTCCCTACGTTCCTCCTCGGGTTTTTGGCAAATTTCTTCGAGGGTGAGATAGTGTCCTCCCTCGGTGTAGTAGATGTCGTTGCGGCGAAGGTTTTGGGCATTGAAAACCATACCATTGGCGGTTTTGATCTCGGTGTGGCTTAGGTCCACCCCCTTTTTCTCCATGATCCAACTTAGGATCATCCCGTAGGGTAGGCTAAGTCGGTTGTTCGTCTTACAGAATTCCATGTGTTTTAGCATGAGGGCCGGTAGGTTGAACTTGATTTTATGTTTTAGGAGGTACGCAAAGGTGCACTCCAAGCTCCCCACATCCTTGCTCTTGTTATTGGTGGGCAAGAGGTTATCGGTTACAATCATAACTAATATCTTTTGCTCCGCCGATAGCCACTTTCGGTTCGGTTGAGTGGCCGAGGTAAATCCATCCCCTTTCCCGAGTAAGTACCCGAGATAGTCCTTGTACCCCGTAGTTGGGGTGTCAATCCACCCTTTCCGGTCATAGCTAGACATACCCGTGGTGGTCAATTTCAAGAGTTTGGCCAAACGACCCTCGGAAAGCACAATTTCTTTGTCACGGACCTTGGTGGTGATTTCTACCTTGTCACCTCGTTTGGTGGCTACAAGGTGTTGGTAGAATTCTTTTACCAAGTCGGGGTATGTATCCCCTTTGATGGCAAGGTAAGTGTCTAAGAGCCCTTGATGTCTAAGCATGTCAACCAATTCCGGAGAGAATTGGTCGGGTTCGAGTGCTTTACCTCCGATTACGGTGTAATCGGCATTGCTCCACTCCGGGGTGCGGATTCCGAGAGGTTTCTTTGGCATGGTGATGATCGTTTGTTGGTGACGTTTCCCGGCGACTCCTTTTTCCGGCACGGCGGCGACGGCGGTTTTCCGGCGAGCTTTTCGGCAGCGGTTTTTTTCGCTTGTTTTCACGGGAGACGCCGGCGAGCAGCGTTTCTGGCGTCGATTTGGCGAGGGAAGGCGACGGCGTGCTAGTGGCGACAGCCCCGTGTCGTTTTGGTGTTGCGTGGCAGCGGGTTGCTGCCGGGTTCGTCGTGGGCGACGGGAGGCGGCCAGCTGGGGCGGTGGCGCGGCGGCGTGGTGTTGTCGAGAGGGAGGGGACGGCGGCGGCTGGCTCCGATGCTGGTCCGGCGAGGTGGGGCAGCAGCAGTCTTCGAGTGATGCCGGATGGTGGTGGCAGCGGGCTGGTGCTGGGCGTCTACCGGGTGGAGTGGGGTGGCCGGTTTCAGGTGGTGGCGCGGCGTCGCGGGCTGGCGGTCGTTTGTCGGCCGGCGGCGGCGTTTGGTTGGGCGGCGTCGCGTGGTTGCGGCGCTTCTACGGGGACGGCCGGTGAAGGTTAGGAGGGGCGTGAGAGAGAGGGGGAAGAGGGGGTTTGGGTGATTTGGGGAAGAAGGAGAAGGGTTTATGATTTGGGGATTTTATGGGTTTTAGGGATTTGGAGGGGTTTATCAAGGGAGTGTTCCCTTGTGGTTTCAAGAAACACTCATGGCTTGGTGGTTGGGATTTGGACTTGTAAATAGGAGGTCTAGGGTTTAATTTTTAATGGTGACATTAGGCATTTCTTGATGGCATGATTTTTGTCCCTTTCCTTGTTTCGTCCTTTAGTGGGGAAAGGGTTGGGTTGATGGCATAACTTGTGCTTTACCCCGTAGTGGAATTGAAATTCGATCAAAATCTTTATTCATAATACTTTCGAAATAGCTAAGCTAAATAAGTGGTCTTTATGACAAAAAGAGGGGGTGGTTACAAGGGGTGTGACGGTTTATCCCAGACAGAATTCGTTTTCTGGATTTTCTTCTGTGGGATCCGCATGGTCCTCGTCTTCCGGGACTGGGTTTCCATCTTCCGGGACCTCTTCGCTTCCGAGGTTGGCTTGAGTGTGGCTCATAACGAATACCTTTCCGGGAGCGCCGTAACTTCCTTGATGACCGGTGCCCCCGTGTTGGCCCACGGTGGCGGGGCGCGGTCTTTGGGGTCGAGTGCACTGGAAGGCCTTGTGCCCCTCCTCTCCGCAGTTGAAGCATCGCCAGGGGTTGCCTGCGCAATCCTTGCCCCTATGGCTTTTGTTGCATCTCGGGCAAGGGCAGCTTCCTGGATTAGCTTCGTTGTTTCCCAGGGTCGGTCTTTGGTTGGTCGGGTTGTTCGTCCTTGTGCCGGTGTCGTTTCTCGTTCTTTTCACTGGCGGTGCCCCACTTCCGGTGTTTCTTCTTCGTATTTGTTCCTGAACTCCGCGTTGAAGTAGTTGGATTCGATAGAGATTCGCGGCACTGGAGTAAGCCTCGTTGAGGGTCCGAGGTCTGCTTACCACTAGCGCCTTTCGAGCTTCGAAGTTGAGGCCCGACACGAATCTCTCTATCTTGGTTACCTCGGTGGGGACTAGCTCTGGCGCGAAGCGTGCCAGCTCGAGGAATCGTTTATGGTATTCTACGACGGTGGCCGTTCCTTGTTTTAGATGAAGGAACTCTTCGTACATGGATGCCATCACGTGGGTTGGATAGAATCTCTCTCGTAGTCGTGTCTTGAGGTCCTCCCAATTGAACCCCGGTTCTTGTTGATAAGTGGGTCCCTCGTGGATCCACCAGAGATCGGCCTCGTGCCCGAAGTAGAATGAGGCTATCTCTACGCGGCATTCCTCCGGGCATTCTACTACCCCAAAAATCTTGTCAAGGGTTCGGATCCATTCTTCCAGGACCGCAGGATCCTCTTCTCCCGAAAACGTGGGTGGTCGGTGATTTGAAACTTGTTGGGCGACGTCTGAGTTTGCGTTTGATGGAGGTGGTGGGGGCCTGTTGTTGTGAAGGGCCGCGTCACTTAGTGCCTGTGCGACTTGTGTCAGCTGTCGTAGGGTTTGGGTCAAGGGGTCGTCTGTGGCGGGCTCTGGAGTTCTTGATTGCCTTCTGTTCGGTGCCATGCTATCGTCTTTCTGGTCAGTGTTTATAAGAACGTTAAATTAGAGTCTGACGCATTTCTTATGAAGTGATAAGTGGGGAAGGGTTTTTGAATGAGGAAGGGTAAAGTGTAGGGAAGTTATGTGTAGGTTTCACAATCTCACCGCGCGTCCTAAGTACCTAGAGTTCAAGCCTAATGTCCTAAAGTCCGGTCTTACGAGTTTCTTCCTAGGGTCAAACTTAGGCTCTGATACCAACTGTAACACCCCAGATTTTCAAGACATTTTAAGCTTATATAATAAAGGTAATATCTCATTACATCCCAAAGTATATCATAAGTGTACGGGGTGCTATGCCACACCTGGGCTAGAGAACCCAGGTGCACAGGCTGTCTAACTAATATCCATTGAAACACAATGCATAATATGGCATGCAGGCCGAAAGGGAAACTACTCTACTTCTACGCTCCAGTTCTAGCGCGCTCCAGTGCTCTAGTCCTTTGTGCCTGAAAGCCAAATATATCTGTTCAGCGAGAGATGCTGGTAACCCACTCCAACGCGTTGAAATACAATACATATAGAGATATATATAGATATACGAAAACCATTTTGAGCATGAAGATATATCCTATGAACACTAGCTTTAAAACCGGGAACGACTCGACAGATAAGGCTAGACACAAGCACAGTTATAACGAGCATATGCAGTTCACAACAGATAAGGCAGATAAGGCAAAGCATAAACAATGATCATAACCCAACATGAACAATCCCCGATATAAATCCCATAGTCACATCCCCCAAGACACTCGTAATCACAACTCGTCCATGTCACAACACATAACACACTTTGTTGGCGCCACAGGACCAATCGCATGCCCATACATGAGGGTCAGCGCATATAGCTCTGACACGGCCCCACAGCACCCTGCCCCGTATAGCAACACGGAGGGGTCGATCGCAACCGACCGATGAACCGCAGCTCATCATAGTGTTTGATCGCAACCAAACAGTGGACCGTAGCCCAAGAGAATGTCATCTGACCGCAGCCAGGAAAAAGGACGAACCGCAGCTCGTATAGAAACGTTTGATCGCAACCAAACGGTGGACCGCAGCCCAAGAGTATCAATCTGACCGCAGCCAGCTTCTGAACCGCAGCTCAGGATAACCAATCCGATCGCAACCGAATTGGGGTAACACACACATAACACATAGCAAGCACATGCAACCCACATTACACATTAGGAAGGGGGAGAAAACGTATAACAAAACCTATGCAAGATCCATCACTTACTAAGAATAGTCCTAAGGGGTTCATACTTCTTCCACCTAGGTCAACGGGATACCAATTCAACTAGCATGCAATATAATAGACTCATAAACCTACGAACGGTACCCGAAACATCAAACTAGACATAGGCACGATAAACGGAGTCCGTTGGGACACCACGGGGAACGGGGGAACATCAAACGGGGAGCCGGGATCCCAAGTTGGGGGAATTTCCAGCGGGTAGCCGGTGGGTGGGGGGACACCCGTCAGCTGCCCGCCGGACTCACTGTTCCGGGCAGCGGGTCGCCGGCGGGCAGCTGCCCGCCCGCCGGTTGCCCGCTGCCGGATATACTATTTCCGGCCGTGGGTAGGTGGCGGGTCCCCACCCCCCCACCTACCCCCCACTGACTCTTATCACATAATTTCGCCCCGGGAACCGTTGTGGAACCCGAAACCATGCTTAGACACTTTACAACGCAATTAACGACAACACGTAGACAATTAACGGATCAAATACGAGAAACGAACGGCACATAACCTATCATGCTTTTCTAAACATAATCAACACCCAAACATGCGATTTCCCCACCCGATAAACCAAGAATAATATCATACGATACAACCTAGGGTTCTAATCACTTTTATATCAACAAGAATACGGTTCATCTTCTAATTACAAGATTCGGTAAGAATAACGCATAAGCATCAAGAACAACACACAATTATCAAGAACATCACATAATCATCAAGAATTCCAAATAATCATCAAGATCCCCATGTAAGCATCAAGAACACCATAATTATCAAGAATCTCCCAACATCAAGATTATCAAGATTCCTCATGGAATCATTATATCAATCATTAATAATAATCATCACCAATCATTAATACACAATAATATGGGGAAACCCTAAGGGGGAATCATAACTAGGAAAATAGGTTTTGTTGAGACATGGGTTACCTCTTAGCCTTAATTAATTCCTTGGCTATGAAGGATCTTTCTTTAAGCTTCCTTGCTTTCTTGATTTCTCCTAAGGGGATTCTTGGAGCTCTTTTGGGGTGGTGGGGCGTTATTTTTGTGGGAAGTTCTAGGTGCCTCCTAAGTCCCCTATTTATATATTTAGGAGTCCTAATTAGGAACTAATATTATAGGCTCGCTAATTCTATTCCTTTTGGAACTAAGGATTGGGTTTAGGGGTTGGGTTTATATATGAGGGCCCATGGACTATGGTGGGCCTTTTTCCCTAATTAATCATTATGATTTATTCTTTCTCTTGGGCTATTGATTTAATTAATTAAATGGTTTTAGGGGCCGTAACACGGGGTGTTACAATATATATATATATATATATATATATATATATATATATATATATATATATATATATATAGGAAACCCATTTTGAAGCCGAAAGATATATACTTAGGAGACTCTAGTTTTAAAACCGAGAATAGACTCAATAAGTAGGGACAAGCACATTCAACAGATATAATCATGCATATAAAGATACTAGCATATATTCTAGGGTCATAAGATTATTTCACATCATTCATATCATTATTCAATTATTATCTCAACACATAAGCACACTTTGGTGGCGCCACAGGACCAATCGCATGCCCCTACATGAGGGTCAGTGCATATAGCGCTAACACGGCCCCGCAGCACCCTGCCTCGTATCGCAACACGAAGGGGTTGATCGCAACCAACCGATGAACCGCAGCTCATCATAACGTTTGATCGCAACCAAATGGTGGACTGCAGCCCAAAAAGTGTATTTCTGATCGCAACCAGATTATGAACCGCAGCTCATGTATAACGTTTGATCGCAACCAAACGGTGGACCGCAATCCTATATAATATTTATATACCTGACCGATCACAACCGGCCTGGTTAACAGCCAATGGTTCTCAACCCATCCAACTGCCCGTATAGCCAATTTGATCGCAACCAAATTGGGGTATCATGCACACATAACACATAGCAAGCACATGCAACCCATATTAGCACATTGGGAAGGGGGAGAAAACGTATGAATAAACTTATGCGTGGTCATCCACATACTAGGAATATTCCTAAGGGGTTCATACTTCTTCACCTAGGCCATCGGGATACCAATTCAACTAGCATGCAATACACAAGACTCTTTTATCCTACGAATGGTACCCGAAACATCAAACTAGACTCAGGCATGACAAACGGGGTCCGTTGGGACACCACGGGGGATGGGGAAATATCAAACGGAGAAACCACCATCCCACAATGGGAATTTCCAGCGGGTGGCCGGCGGGTGGAGGACTACCCGCCGGCGGCGAACTGCTGGGTAGCGGGTGCCCGGCGG
The DNA here is from genome assembly GCF_001879475.1 of Ipomoea nil. Taxonomy (NCBI): domain Eukaryota; kingdom Viridiplantae; phylum Streptophyta; class Magnoliopsida; order Solanales; family Convolvulaceae; genus Ipomoea; species Ipomoea nil. The sequence continues at coordinate 1,244,552 of NW_017617524.1, read as the reverse complement.
GCAGTCGCCTGCCCGCCGGCTTCCCGCTGCCGGCGACGCCCTTTAGGGGCAGTGGGTAGGTGGCAGGTTCCCCTACCCCCACCTATCCCCCACTGGCTCTTTTGTAATACTTTGGTCCCGGGATCTTTCGTGGAATCCGAAACCATGTTTAGACACTTTTAAACACAAACGACAACACCACCTAGTCAAATAATGGATCAAAACCAAGAATCACATTTAAATACATCCTAACATGACTTCTAAACATAATTAACACCCGATCATGCGAAATCCCACCCAAATATACCAAGAATATCCCAATACGAAATTCACGATTTAACCTAGGGCTCTAATCATATTTAAATCACAAAATCATACTTTATCTTTAAAATCAAGAACATCAAGATTTATCAAGAACAACACACAATTATCAATATCCTCTTATAATCATCAAGATTATTAAGATCAACACATAAGATGAGCTCATCAACATAAAGATCATATCGTAATCATCATAAAAGATTTATCAAGACACAAGCATAGAATAAGGAGCCAAAGAAGAAGATTATAGCAAGGAAAATAGGTTTTGTTGAGACATGAGTTACCTCTTAGCCTTAATTAGAATCCTTGGCTATAACGGTTCTTTCTCTAAGATCTCCTCTTGAGTTCTCCTACGTTTGGTGATAGGGGAATTCTTGGGAATTCTTATGTGGTGGAATCTATTGTGGTGTGAATTCTAGATGCCTCCTATGTCCTTATATATATCTAAGAGTCCTAATTAGGGTCTGAATGATATGGATTTACTAATTCTATTCCTTATAGGACTAAGGGTTTGGTTTAGGGATAAGGGTCTATGGCTTATGGTGGACCCTTCCTAATTAATTAAGGGAATTTAATCATCTTTTAAGGATAAATAATTAAATAATTAGTTTGGGTTAGAGACCGTAACACGGGGTGTTACAGACCTACTCCCATTCTTTCCACTAATGGATATCGTTATTTCGTTATCTTTGTTGATGACTACACTTGGTACTTTCCTATGTCACAAAAGTCTAATCTTTATGCTATCTTTGATAAGTTTCGGACTATGGTTGAACGTTCATTTAATCGTAAAATTAAATCCATTCAGTCTGATCTAGGAGCTGAATATAAAAAGTTGCACTCCACCTTGGGTCAGTTAGGCATTCTTCATAAACAATCATATGCGTATTTGGATTGCATGTTCAGCATATTGGTGTTGAGAGTGTGTTCCCATTTTCCTTAACTTCATCATTTACTAGGATTTTTTGCTTCCTTAAAAGTATATTCCTTGAGTTGTGTAAGTAGGGCACATGACTGACATATTTATTTCATGATATGAGGGATTTCATCCTCTCCGTTGGGTTGCACATTCATCTTGATGGACCACTAGGTCAATTGAGTTATCATTAAGCTATCTTAAAAAGTTACTTTGGCACTTACATGTTCTTGATTTGAGTGGAACTTGCTTGAGGACAAGCAAGATTTAAAGTGTGGAAACTTGTGATAAGTGCCGAAGACACCTCGAATTAAAGTCTTTTAAGGGTGTGTTTTATGCCTTTTTGTTATCATTTGTGTACGATTTGTGACCATTTAAGATATAATGTGCATTATGTTATGAAATGTTGTCACACTTTGTATTCTTATGATTTTGGAAAGGATTAAGCTCAACAGGAGACATAATGGCGTACATCGGAGCATCACAAGACAAAGAGAGAATCGGAGCTGGGTTGGGACCAATCCACGCACATGGGAGCACGTGTGGAGGAGAAACAGAGGGTTCCTTGCGACCAGGCCACGCACGTGGAATGGTGCGTGGGAATGAAATATAAAATTCCACACACTCATCCCACGTGCGTGGGACGAGCACTACTACAAAAATGAGTATAAGAGTATAACTTTACACTACACCCCTTAATGAAGGTGTAGTGAAAAATCAAAACAAATAAAAATCCCCTACACCCTTAAAATAAAAGTGTAGTGGAAAGTAATTTCGAAATAAAAAATAAAAAATAAAAAATTTTCCCGGCACCCTCTCCAAGAGGGTGCCGCGGAAAATTAAATATTAAAATATTTAATAATCTTTCCACGGCACCCGCTTCGAGAGGGTGCCGCGGAGAGTTTATTATTATTTTATTAAAACAATTTCCGCGGCACCCCTCTGAAAAGAGGTGTCGCGATCAATCAACCCAAAATTTGCCAATCAACCCTACCCACCCCATGCCTTAGAAAATTTTCACCAAAATTTCACAATCAACCCTCACTTCTTACTCGCGCCCCAAATTATTGGAGGTGCAACCCAAGATTGAAATGCTCACCCAACAACTCAATATATTGATGAAAACATGCCGGCCACACACCAATTTCCACAAGGAGTTTCGATTGACACTCCTCAAAGTGCGTATGCGCCTTGTGATCAACCTCCGACCCGAAGCAACTGTCATTCAGTTGATGTATATCCAGTAACCACAATTGAGGTAATATTAAAAATTATTTTATAATCAAAATATTATTTTCTTGTAAATTTAAACCTAACACACGCACGCACGCACGCACGCACGCACGCACGCACGCACGCACACACACACACACACACACACACACACACACACACACACACACACACACACACACACACACACACACACACACACACACACACACATATATATATATATATATATATATATATATATATATATATATATATATATATATATATATATATATATAGCCGGAAAAAGTGTAACCTCTACATATGTGGTCTTGATGGTAAGCCAATTTTAGTTGCAAAGGGTATGGTTTACCCAAGTACAAATGAGATAACAATAGTGCAAAATGAGACACTTTTACCCAACCATGTCAAAGTGATGGTCGATGACGTGAGTGATGGTGCAGACGGATATAATCTCCCCGTTCAAACATTGCAGTATAAGACTTTGAGAGATGTACTTTGGACTAACGCACAATGGCCTACTCATTTAGTTGTTTTAGATGAGGTATGCATTCTAGTTGTGAAACTTCTATTTGTTTTATAAACAATTTTGTTCTATTCAAATGTAATGCTTTGTCTGTTGTGATGATTGGCAATTAGTGCTATCTTTTTTCTCTGAATGCATTCTTTCAATTATTGTCTGTTATTGGTAGGAAAATGTCAAAATAAGCTCACAAAGACAAAATAAGCAAATGAAGGATCAAAGTGTTGAGCAATCTGCTACTGCTACAAGACCCCCAATTGTTGGTGAAAATGTCTGTTTGCTTTTGGGGACATACTGCAAGGGGCTTGTCAGAGCGTTGTCTTCACTCCCTGTTGAGAAAGAGTGCATTGATTTGGATATAGATTTGACAATCTTCCATCATGCACACGTGAATGGTACTTATGTGATGATAGAGGATATACAGGATTTGTTGACAATGAATTGGCTCGATGTCTCAATTATACAAGTGTTTATGATGTAAGTTTTAAATTGTTCATGTGTTTTATATACATTTGCTTTTTTAAAGTTTATTGAAATTTCTTATTTGTTATTTTTCAGGTTTTTGAATAAGTTCTGTAAGCAGCATGAAGTGACATCAATTGGGTTTGCGTGTCCAACACAAATTTCAGCAGATATGATTAACTTAAATTCTACTACTGTTACATCATATCTAATTCATGTTATGGATGAACACAAGGATAAGCAATTCATATTGGCACCATATCATCAAAAGTAAGTCTTTTACTTTACTAGCTAATTTTTTCCAATTAATTCAATTTTGGGTTCTCGGTCTGTTGCATCTAGTGGGATTAATTCGGCTGCTGTTACTGGACCTTTCTTGTCTACCCATAATGTTAGTGTTATAGGAATTAATATTGCTAAGAGTGGGTTTGCTAACAATGTTAGTGTTGGTTGGGCCCATTCCAATTTTGGACTCTAATCCTAGCATTTTTCCTACTGTTTTTGTTGGGCACAATGTGGCTAGTGAGCCCACAATTGGATTTAATTCTTTTACTTTACTAATTTATATAACTTAATAACTTTATTTGAATGGTTTGATATTAGAATTTTAATATAAAAATATATATGTTTTGTACATGTAGTAATCATTGGTTGCGCATCGTGATTAGCCCACCCTCAAAAACGGTGTATGTCTTTGATCCTTTGAAAAGTGTGCAACGCGATCTTGAAGTCAAAATTTATGTGAATATGTAAGTAAAAAAATCAATATATGTATTTTAAATGTTATTATGTTATTTATAAATTTATAAATTGATATAAATGTTTATTATTAATATAGGGCATTTCGATCTGTTCCTGCACGAAGCACTAGAACGATTCATTGGAAAGAATGCAGAGTATGAAGTTAAAGTTAAAGTTTTAATATGAAATGTTAGGAACACGTGTATTAGGATTTTGATGATACCAATGTAACCTAGAAAGTAGGCCCCTAACCTTTTTTATTTTTGTAATCGCTGCTTTCGTCTTAGACGAGAGTTGCCATAACTCACACTGTAATTCGTGTTAAGCTAGTCAAACACACGAAAACGAATTATGCTTAGATGATAGGGCTATTAAGACGAAAGAAGACTCAAGACACGAAGCATGAAGCGTCTACAACGAAAGTTAATCAGGAGTTGTCATCTACCTCGAAAGGACAGTCTTATTTATGACAAATCCATCAAGACATTCTTCCTCTTCAATAACAAGAAGAATGTCTCCACTGTCTGACTTGACAACATCCTAGGAGCAAAAGGACCTCAACATATGGGACACGCATACCAATGAGTATTAAATGAAGATGTACTATTTCTTGAAGCTAAATGACAAAACCCTAAGATTTTCCATGCCATCAACGGCTACAAGGTACAAACCTCATTAATGAAGCATTTAATGCGGGAAGCTCCCAGGTCCTTACCCACTGGACAATAGGTTTGAAAATTCATCTCCCTCCAACATATGAAATTTTCCTCACCTATATAAACCCACCTTCATCAACTAAGTAGGTGCTGGTTCTTTTTCACTCGATCTAACTATCAAGCAAAAGCTCTTAAGCATTCTCAGTCCTCATCAAGTTTTTGCGAACCAGTGTTAAGGTGTAAAGATTCTGGAAGAAGTCCATTCATCCTCATCTTACATCTTAAAGAAGTCTTGCAACTTGTACGAAGCAACCATCCTTCATCAGACAAGACTTCACCACGTTGGAGAAATCAGAATTCACTTTCTACAAACCTCAACTCTGAAGAAGAAGTTGATAGAGGCGGAGTAAACTCGTGGAGTTGAAAAACCTGCAGGAAGCTGTCTGGCTTAGTGATCAAGGAAGCTTCTTGTGTATTTGTACTAATGAGTGATAGTGCAAACCTTCCATAAGTTGTGGAAGAAGAGTGGAGTAGGCAAAGTTGGCCGAACCACTATAAAAACTCTCGTCTCCTTGTCTCTTTACTTACTTTATTTACTTCCTGCATCACACTATCTTTCGCGCTCAAACTGAAAGTTTCCTTAATAACGTCAAACCGTGCAAAGCAAGTAAATGAATTTAACATTTCCGCTACGCCATAACACCGAAAGGTTGTTATTCAGCAAAACACGAAAAGAGTCTATTCACCCCCCTCCCTCTAGACTCTCGCTATAACCCTACCGGGACCAACAAGTGGTATTAGAGCCACTACCTTGATCGGTAAAGGCTTTGCTCTTACTGCCTGGTAGATCCCTTATTAAAATCTCTGAAAAATTGCATATTTTCATCTTTGCACGTATTTTTCTTGCAAAAATAGAAAAGGAGCATGCTAACCGCTCTAAGAAGCTTGCTTTTAGCCTATCTAAATTCGATGACTGGAAGTTAAGAATGCAGGCCCTTCTTTGCTCAAGCCATGACGAAATGTGGGATGTAATCACCACTGCGCTGATCACAGTCATGATGGCGAACACACAGGCTGCAGCTCAAAGAGCCGGCGCTGAGCAGATGGTACCGAAACCAAAGTCACAGCTCACAACAGAAGAAAGAACAAGGGCAAACTTGGACAACGTAGCGCGAAACATTCTCTACAACTCTCTTGACGACTCCCAGTTCCCCAGAGTCAGAAAATGTGAAAATTCCATGCAAATATGGAATGTTCTAATGGACCTGGGTGAAGGTGATGAACAGGAGAAGGACAACAAGCTGACAGTGGCTATGAAGAAGTTTGAAGACTTCAAAATACTACAAAATGAGAGTGTCATGGACATGGAGCTGAGGTTCACCAGACTTAGGGGTGATTTGACAGATCTCGGGAATGAACTGACAGAGAAGGAGAAGAATATGAAGATACTTCGTGGCCTGCCAAAGTCTTGGGAAATGAAAGTCATTGCAATGAGAGACAACCGAGACATGAACACTACGAGCACAGCCAAGATTTTCAGTGATCTTAAGGCGTATGAGTTTGAGCATGAACCGAAAGATGCTGAAGAACCAGAAACAAGAAATGTAGCTCTCGTGGCCAACTAGCAAGCATCAACATCTAACAGGTCAAAATCTAACTCTTGTGAATTTTTATCTGAAGAACAATATGCCCTGTTTGTTAGGAAAATGAAGCGGTTCATGAGGAAGAACAACTTCCAAGACTCACATCGCTCGGGCCACCGAAGGCAACACGAGAGTTCACCTCAAACCTCAAAGACAGAAACTTCAGACTCGCAACTGTTGTGCTACAACTGTCGGAAACCAGGACACTTCAAGGCAAACTGTCCTCACCCAATTGTAAGCAAACATCAAGACAGCAACGCTAATAAAAGCTCATCCAAAGAGGCTGGAGAAAGTTACAAAAGAAATGACAAGCCAGAGTCATCAAGCTCCAGAAACGAAAGAAGGGGAAAAGCTATGGTAGTAAACGAAACCTCAGACACTGTTGAGGCCAAAAGCAGTTCCTCGAGCTCAAGTTCAGATTACGAAAGTAATGAAGAGGAAAAAGGACTGCTATGCATGTTCAGCCAAGAATCAGAAGACCTATGTCTAATGGCTGACAAGGACGAGGTAAATTCTCAATCATCCTCTTGTTATTCAGCTGAGTCCAGTTCTGTGGGGAGTCAAACTTCCAATGAATCTGTTACCGAAATGATGAGGAAGTTGAAAGTGATCAAAAGCACATACTCTAAACTTAAGGAGGAGAACTCTCGGCTTATAATTAGCTATAATGAGCTAAGGCAAGTTCGAGTTGAGAACATAAAGCTAGCCATTGCTAAGAAGCAACTTGAGGAAAATGTTCTCGCTCTGAAAGAGCAGTGCTCAGCAAGAGAAAAGAGAGAGCAAGAATTGCGTGAAGTCTTGAATAAATTCAACCATTCGTCCAATCTAATGGACCGAATGGTGAATGAGTCTAGACTGTCCGGGGAAAGAACGGGAATTGGTTTCGACCCCAGCTCCTCTTTACAAGTCGGGTTGAACAAATCCACGAATGCTTATTCTCATGAAAGCTTTCAAGCTGCATTTGTTCAAGGACCAACCCAGGTATCTGAGCCTATGACGAAAGTTAACGATGTCACCACACCACAATCAACAAGCCAACCGAAAGGTAAGGCTGTACAACGAATTGTGGATCCTAGAAATGAAAGATCTTTCAAAGGCAATCCTAGACAAAAATATGTCAAAAGGAATGGACCAAATGGCAATAGACAAAATCTAAACCATAAGAAAGGTCACCCTAACAAGAATATTCAATCAAGGAAAAGGCCGAGTGTTAACCAGAGGCAATATCGTCCGAAACCATCACGAAAGAATCCTACACAAGGAATCCCGAAGAATGGACGATTCAGACAAAACGAAAGATCCTACAAAGGATCTGGTTATGGCAATGGATGGACTGGGCCATCAGAGGAAGATTGGTTTGATTACCCAGAACCTCTATCAAGAGCTGTATTTGAGAAAATTCATCTGCGTAGACAAACCAATTATTCCAAGCATTATAAAAATCCTCCTCAAGAATACTTTCACGAGAGATATAATGCTAGAACCTTTGCCAAAATCCATTATGATTACCACACATCTAATGGATATAAAGGACCAAGGATGAGTCATGGAAACTCTAGGTTCATGTGGATTCCAAAGCTGACATCTAACCCTCAAGGACCCGAAACTCAAGGGGTACCTAAAAACATATAATCTTTCTTGCAGGACAAACAAGTCATATGGTATGTCGATAGTGGCTGCTCAAGACATATGACTGGTGATAAAACGATGTTGAGAAATTTCAAAGAAGTCGATGGACCCAAAGTCATCTTTGGAGGAGAAACCAGTGGTAAAACTCATGGAACAGGAAATATCATCAAAAAGGGAATAACCATCCAAGATGTAGCTTATGTTGAAGGATTAAAATTCAATCTCCTGAGCACAAGTCAATTTTGCGACAAAGGCTACAAAGTTGAATACTCCAAGGACGAGTGTAAAATCATGAACATGAGAGATGTCAAGATTGCGTTAACCGGTCAACGAAAGAAAAATATGTACGTAATCTCTTGGAATTCCTCTAACGCTAATGTTTGTTTTGTGGCTAAAAGTAATGCAGATCTTAATCAAGAATGGCACAACAAATTGAGTCATCTAAATCTGAAAACAATCAACAAGCTAGCCAAAAGAAATCTCGTGAGAGGACTACCCGAAGCATCCTACATAAAAGATAAAATTTGTGAGGCATGTCAAAAGGGAAAACAAATCAAGTTATCTTTCAAGTCCAAGGATGTGGATGCAAACTCTCGTTCTCTAAGCCTTCTACATATGGATCTCTTTGGACCAGTTGATCCAGCAAGTCTGAGTGGAAGGAAATATACTCTCGTCATAGTAGATGATCACACGAGATATACCTGGGTGCTCTTCTTGAAGAAAAAGAACGAAACTGAAATCGTTCTTCCTAATCTCTTGAGACAACTTCAGACAGAAAAGGAGGTTAAAATCATTCGGAAAAGATCAGATCAAGGAACTGAGTTTGTTAACAAAGTCATAAAAGAGTTCTGTGCACAAAACAGAATCTTTCATCAACTCTCGGTAGCACGAACTTCTCAACAAAACGGAGTAGCCGAAAGGAGAAACAGAACCCTGAAAGAAGCAGCACGAACAATGATCGCTCATTCAGGATTACCAAAGCGGTTTTGGGCCGAAGCCATAAACACAACATGCTATACACAAAACAGATCCCTAATCAACAAATCCTACAACAAAACCCCATATGAACTATGGAAAGGTGAAGTACCAAGTATTGGCTATTTTCATGTCTTTGGTTGCAGGTGCTTCATACACAACAATGGAAAGAATTATTTGAGAGCCTTTGATGAAAGAGCAGATGAATGATTGTTCATGGGATATTCCTCAGTAAGTAAGGCTTTTAGAGTCTTAAACAAACGGACAATGGTGATCGAGGAATCTATTCATGTCAAATTCGATGAACTATCTGAGAAAAATCCAGCTGGTATTGAATCATCAAGTAATCCAAGTCAAAAATCTCAACCAAACGAAGAAGAAGTCTCAGATGAAGAAGATATCCTACCTTCCTACACGAAATATCAGTTGAAAATCTCTGAGCCCGAAACTACAACTCAAGGAAATATTGATATACAACAGGACATCCCTGATGTTCAAGCATCATCCGAACCCATGATCTACGTTCAGCTACCTAATATTCCTGAAATGGATGCACAGAATCATCAAAATGTCTTTGAACCCGATCTTAGATGGTTAAGAGATCATCCTCCGGATCAAGTGATTGGAAATGTTCAAGAAGGAGTAAGAACAAGAGCCTCACTGCACAAAAATATGATGGCATGTTTTTTATTTCAAATGGAACCAAAATCCATCGAAGAAGCTTTAAGTGATCCTGACTGGGTGATAGCCATGCAAGAAGAGCTTCATCAATTTGAACGAAATGATGTTTGGGAACTTGTTTCGAGACCAACTCATCAGAATGTTATTGGAACCAAATGGGTGTTTAGAAACAAAATGAGTGAAGATGGACTCATTGTTAGGAACATAGCCTGTCTTGTTGCTAAGGGGTATTGTCAAGAAGAAGGAATCGATTTTAATGAAACCTTCGCCCCCGTAGCTAGACTAGAAGCTATACGAATATTCCTAGCTTTTGCAGCCTACAAAAACTTTAAAGTCTATCAAATGGATGTCAAAAGTGCATTTTTGAATGGGCTTCCTGAAGAAGAAGTATATGTTGAGCAACCGCCTGGTTTCGCGGTTAATAATGAACAAGAAAAGGTCTACCATCTCAAAAAGGCTCTTTATGGATTAAAACAAGCTCCACGAGCTTGGTATGAAACGCTCTCACATTTTCTTATCAATTGTGGCTTCACGAAAGGAGCTGTAGACAAAACGCTCTTTCGTATAAAAGATGATGATCATATTCTTTTAGTACAAATCTACGTTGATGACATCATTTTCGGGAGCACGAATCCTATTCTATGTGAAAAGTTCTCAAACCTTATGCAAGGAAAATTTGAAATGAGCATGATGGGAGAGCTAAACTATTTTCTGGGATTGCAAGTAAAGCAATGCTCAGACGGAATTTTCATTCGTCAAGCCAAATATACCAAGGATCTAATCCAAAAGTTTGGCATTGATGGAAAGACATCTGTCAAAATTCCTATGAGCACATCTCTTAGAATGGATATTGACAACGAAGGAAAAGATGTGGATCAGAAAAACTTTCGTGGTATAATCGGGTCTCTTCTATACCTCAGCAAGCAGACCTGACATTTCGTTTGCTGTTGGAGTATGTGCGAGATTTCAAGCTAAACCGAAAGAAAGTCACTTGAGTGCGACTAAAAAGATCTTGAGATACCTTAAAGAGACACAAAGTGTTGGACTTTGGTACCCGAAAGAAGGAACGTTTGATCTTGTTGGCTATTCGGATGCCGATTTTGCTAGATGCCGAATTGATCAAAAAAGCACCTTAGGAACTTGCCAATTCCTAGGGGGGAAGACTTGTATCTAGGTTCAGTAAAAAGCAACATTCCATTGCTACTAGCACGGCTGAGGCCGAATATATAGCAGCTGGAAGCTATTGTGCTCAAATTCTTTGGATGATTCATCAGTTAAAGGATTATGGCATAAATGCACGAGAAGTGAGCATCAAATGTGATAACACTAGTGCAATTTCCATCACACACAATCCTGTACTATATTCACGAACCAAACACATTGATATTAAATACCATTTCATTTGTGATCATGTTGAAAGAAAAGACATATCTCTCGACTATGTCAACACTGATGATCAACTTGCGGATATTCTCACAAAACCCTTGAGTGAAGCAAGATTCTCTACTCTAAGGCATGAAATCGGGATGATCGAAATGGCATAAAGTTTGGGAATCAAATCTGTAAAGATTCTCACAATATTCTTACAAAATCTCCTCGATATAATCATCATAAAAATTTGGTTATCTCTCACACGCAACCTTTGTGCCTATAAATTGAAATCTCTCTTCATAAATCCTACTCACACAGTAAGAAAAGATTGCAGGAATGGATAAGGGCAAAGGAAAAATGGATGAGGCCGAAAGAAGAGCCAATAGGCGTGATCACCACCTTCGGGAAGCTAGCTATCTACCTAACGCTACTATCATCAAACTGGAGGAAGATGGTGATAGAGTTCATGTGACATACTCCATGCCAAACACAGCAACTCTTAAAGAAAAGGAGTCACTGGACAACATTGTCAATGAGTCTCGGGCAAAGAAGGCCTATTACTTGGAACAAGCCAAACGGCTTGCTAACGAAAGGATAATGATATTGAACAATGCTAACAAGCACTCATCTCACTCACCCACCTTTCGTTGGTATCCAATTTCTGAGGCTTCACAAAAGAGTGAAAAGTCCTATGAAGACTTCACTCTAGTTCACTCTCAGTCACCAACCAACATAACTATGTCTACTCTTTCTCTAGAGGAACTGGACGAATATGCAAACAAGGCAAATTTGTCCGACGTGACTGATGAGTTGACTCGTCTGGAGCTTCACATGCCTTATCGTTTTCTTTGAATAATGTTTGTCTTTATCTGTATGGATTGGGGTACCTTTGCACGATTCCTCTGAATGAAATTATCTCTTTTTATTGCTTTTACTAATTGTTCTCTTGACCATGAAACTTTATTGTCAGAATATCTCTTTCGGGTCAACGATAGAATTATTGTCAGCATTATCTCCTAAAAGTCTCAACAATTACAATGAATGAATGGATCTAAGTGCTAATTGGTTCTACAAGAACCATAGATTCTCCTAATGGTTAACCTTTGGATAAAACACTGATTCTCACTTCAACATGCTATAAAAGGAGGACATTGGTTTCACTTAAAAGCATTCCTTACTTCTCCACAATGGCTCCTAAAGTTTCAATTACCAGGAAAGCATCAAGGAGAACCCGAGCTCTTCCAGAAGAAGATGAACAAGGCAACCATGCTCTCGGCAACAATCCTATTAATCCTCTAAACATCTCATCTGACTCAGAAAGTGAGGACTTTGATGAATTCATCAAAAGAGATGCTGATGAAGATGCCAGATCCTTTGATCCCAATGAAGAACCTCCTCTAATTGTTAAAAAGGGCTTCTTGTGACTAGACGCCTGGAACGATCTTTCTATGGACAGAGATCTTCGACAATTTTACCGAACCTACAACTGCAAGACTGCACTTGTAGGGTACACTAAAGGAGATTCTGATGAGGAAATACATCCTCTCGACGGACCATCTCGTCCAAAAACTCCTGCATCAAAGAAAATTCCTAAAGTCACCAAGGGCGAAACCAGCAAGACAAGGAAAGGAAAGGGAAAGAAATGAAAATCTCGTTGTTATCTGCTTAATAATCGTTCTTAATTCTGCATTACTGTTCATCTATGTTTCGTGCACTTATTAATGAAGACTTTCTAGCATGAATCTCTGACTGTCTGATATTTGCATACATTGGAATCATATCACTGACCTCGAAATTATGATATTCTTGAAAATATCCATTCAAAGTCTTCCACGACATTAATGGTCAGTTGAAGAAATATATGGTCATTAATTATAGCATTGAATGTTGTGGGTAGTTTCGCATCGATATCTCTTCACGATATACCTATAAAAAGGGGATATATCTCACTCTTCTCTACCATCATCATCTTAAAAAATGGCTCCTAAAAAGCCTTTTACAAGGGGAGATTCTCGTAAACAAAGAGAACTTGCCAGGAAAATTAGAGAAGAACAGGGAGACCTATACCCTGGTAATAGCCTTCAAGCACCCTTAGAGGTCTCTTCTGATACTGAATCATCTCAGTATGATGAAATGGCTGGATACATCGTTGAGGAACCCGAGGAAGTAGTCCCTCAACAAGAGAAAAGTCCTGCTGATGTGCCCAACAAATATTATGACAAGGACTATGCCAAATATCTCAATGAAGACATCCAATCTGAGAGTAAAGAAAAACCCACTTCGTCTTTAGACTCTAACTTTCTGCGTACCGGAAAATGGTACAAAAGAATGTGGGCAGAACTCCAGAAGCCGAAAGTTGAGCATCATGAGGATAAGGCAAACGAGAGGAAGAAAAACTAATCTTTTGGATTATGTATCTCATTTTCTGTATCTGTCTCTCTCGTTTGAACGAATAATAAAGTCTCAGTTTCAATGATTTTAGTTTGAACTTAATTGTGTGATGAACGAAACTTTAGTTGTTTTTGTTCACACCTACCATAGAATACCAACGACCGGGATTATCTTTCTTGGAAATGCATATATTCTCTCAAGCGTGCTATCCGTGATTATGGCTAGTCATTCGGGTCACACCTTTTGATAAAATCTTACACTCTATATAAAGGACTTTCTCGGGAAATATGGCTTCACATCTCTCAACCTATATCACCATGGACAAGGGAAAAGCAATGGCTCTCACAACCGAGAGTTTGTCTGAAAAAGTTAAGTCCAAAAATGCCCCTCGTCATGAACCAGAGAATTCATTGCTGAAAGGTTCATCCTCAATTGATGGATCCACCAAAGTCTCAGACCTCTCTGAGTTTCTCTCGCTTATAAAGCTTGCGCCTCAACTCAAAAATAATGAAAAATACATGGCTATGTATGCTGCTGCTGAGGCTCGGGTTAAGGCTGAAATAGATGACATGGAAAGGCGAGGTCTTTCTAGAGACGCTATGGGCACCGATCATGTGACAATCGTGGACAAAGTGTTTGCTTTTGAGGTTTGTAAGAAGGAATGCTTATGCCCAACAGAAGAAGAATGCCAAGGAATAAAGACTCATGTTGCTCTGATCTACGAGAGATGTAGTAACAGTGCTCAATATCTATGTCTCATGTAATAAGACATCTCTCGGGTTATCTAATAAAGTTTCGTTGTATGTTATGTTCATTAGACTTTATTTGTATAATTAATCTTTTATCTAGTAACGTTTATCTTGTTTTGGTTCTCAGTCGTACTTAAGAAGCTTCAAATATATAAATCATCTGAACCGTTAACACGTTTCATCATGGGGATCGTGTGGCCGAGAAAAGTGGTCCACTACCCCACGATCTCTGACAAATGAACTGATGTGCATTTAATGCATACGCAGGCATTTGAGTGGATTTCTCTCTCCGCATTTAATGTGGAATGATCAAAACTGATCTGGGCATGATCGTATCATACTCCAAACACAAGATCAGTTACTTTTTGAGAAACTGAACCGGTTGAATTTTTGAAATTCAAACTACCCATCACTAAAATGGGCCACCCGTATTTGTACACCCGGGACCCAAAGAAAACCCTACATAAACCTTCTTCATACCATCCCCCATCTCTTTTATGCACTCTCCGTATCAAATCTGCCTTTACACCTTCACTACATTCAAAACCTCTCGAATGGCGAAATCACCAAAAGCTACCACCTCCGAAGCTGAACCTGAAGTTCCAACTACAATGGAGATCCCAACCTTTCCCATAGACGATACTGCTTTTATTGAATCTCGGACTCCCTTCATCGCTGGAAGAAGCATGTGGGATGCGCATAGCTTCCTGAAATATGTCCTCGATCGAGATTTTGGAGAGAAGATCATCAACTTGCTTAAGGAAACTGGTTTGTATAAGTTTGCCGTACATCTGTATTCTTTTTTGTTCCCTACAGATGTTGCACAATTCTACATGAATGCTTCTGTTTCTACGGATTCTCTCACCATAACATCGAGAGTCAACAATCAAGCAATAACAGTTACGTCGGAGGATATTAGGGCTGCCTATGAATTTCCTCAGAGAAACGAGTCCTACAAGCCGAATCTTGCCTTCTATCACTATGATCAGGATGACTTTTATGCATCGATAAAAAACAAGCAAGGTCCAACTGCAATTACATGGCCTTTGAAGAAAAAGTGATTTCGTTTGGATTACGAGTTCACAGTGGACATCTTCAATAAGCTTGTCGAACACAAGACTTCGGGGACAGACGATGTAACGAAGGAAAAGCTCAAAATGCTACATGCATTTCTCCATGCTCACAAGGTGGACTGGTCGAAAATCATTTTCAACAACCTCATACATGTCATCACTTTTAATAGAAAAAACCCTGGAGATATTACGAAGAAGATGGGTTACGGGTTCTTGGTTAGTCACCTCCTCACCACAAAGAGAATCCCTATGAGACCAGGAATCAGGCCTGGACCTAAGGCATGCCACATGCAGCACAAGCCCACTGGCTATGATAAGCAGAAAGCTTTGGAACTGGATATACCTTTGGAGCTGGTCAAAGCCAAACGAAAGTCCAAAAAGGTGAAGGATTCAGAAGATGATCAGCCTAAGCCGAAACGACAGAAAAGGGAGAAAAGCTTGCTTCATGTTGAGACGAAAGAAGCTGTTGTTGAGAAACCGTCTCCTGCTCCAATAACAAATCCAGAGGAATGATAACTCCGACTCCAACTCCACCAGTTCTATCAGTAGATCCGATAGTTGTGGAACACTCTTCTGATGATGACAATATTGCTCTCTCTGTTCTTGGTCAAAAGAGGCAGATTAACTCTCCGGAAAAATCGAGCACACCTCTCTCAGCGAAGGAAGGCACCGGGACGAATGAAGCATCTTCCCAGGGGGGAAGACAAGTCGAAAGAAAAATTTTCTCAGGGGGAAGATATGTCGAAAGATGAAAACCCGAAAGCAGCATCCTTCGAGAAGACGTCAAAGGCGAAATCATCCAGAAGAAAGGCAAACTCCAAACCATCCAGAAAACGAAAGCACAGATCCTCCTCAGAATCTCAAGATCCTATCTCTCTGAAAAGCCTTCAACCACAAGAACCTATTTCAGCAGAGCGAACTTCTCCACGTTCGACACAAGAACCTGCTGTCATGGAAAAGGAGGTCAATCACTTGAGTCTCCCACAAGAACCTGGCTTGCCAGAAGAGACGAGAGAAGTGATTGACGACACAAATGATGTTGTTGTCCCCACCGAAAGTTCCCTCCCACAAGAACCTACCCCTACAGAACAGGTACCGGGTATTCTGACACAAGAACCTGCATTGGTAGTTGAGGAAAATCAAGTGATCCCTTATACGATCATTGATCCGAAATTAGTGATAACACCACCAGTAGTTGCGCCTATCCCTCCATCACCAGATCAATTACTTCAAGAGGCTATAGAGGCTGACTACAACCGAGTAATGCAGTGGCAGAAATGGCGCACAGCCGAAATTAATACTTTGCTTGAAACAGCCGAAGTGATGAAGGAAGAAGAGAAATTTGCCCTAGAGTGGATTGGCACGAAAGATGTCTATGAAGCACTTCGTCTCGAAAAAATTCGATGAGTATATTCTTATAAAGTGACCAATCGCACTCTCGGAAAGGATAAGGCACCTATATGCATCGAGCTCAACAAACCTCCTTTGGATCCAGCATTTGAAGAAGAAATGAAGGAGCTTCGTTATGCACTGCTCCTATCCAAAATCAAGATTGACTTAGAAAAATCGCACCAGAACGATCCCAATTGCGAAGTCAGTGGATCAAAGGACGAAAATGGCAAAGAAATCAATGCTGTTTCTGATGAAGAAAAGGAAAATGAAGAAGATGAAGATACTGATAATGCTGATGCAGACGATGAGAACGATGACGATGACGATGCTGATGATGATGACGATCAGAATGGGGGTAACACGAACAATGATACAGTAATACCCGAAGAATCCTCATCACATAACTCTCCCTCCCGAAGTAATGACAAAAGGGAAGCATCACTCCAGGATAACGAAACTTCAAACACTCAACCCGAAGACTTGTCTCGAGCTATCGTCCCCCATGTTCAACCTATAGACGAAACACTGCTCAAGAGAGAAGATGCAATTCCTCGTGAGGACAAACTGGATGCCTCACTAATCTTGATTAGCTCAGCCAGTGGTGGCAAAAAGGAAGCACCACCTCAAGCGGAAAACATGGATACCTCTCCAACTGACATTGAAGAAGAATCTCCTCCGGTATCTCCACATCATATCATGAATCTTATGAGAGAGACTGCTCACGCAGCTGGAGTCATCCACCGAGATTACCTAACGCTTCGCCGAAGGGACGCTCAAAATTTGGAAGATCTATCTAAGAAGGTGGATCAACTGATGGCTGCTCAAGCTCAGTCTCGCCCTCCACCGCAAGAACAACCTCAACCTCAACCACAAGCTCAATCAGACCGGCAGTCTAATATACACCTGGCAAAGAAACTTCATAAACTTCATGTCTCTGTCGAAAAAGTGGCAAAGCAACAACACGAACTCAAGCACTCACATTTTAGCCTCAAAGAGCGTGTTGACTTAGCTTGCACGAAGATGGAAACTGCACATGACAATGCATTTCAAATGGGCGAGTATCTGTATCAAATTCTTGGATATGTGCAAGATATACTGATTGCAGTCACTAAGTTGTCCACTCCTCCCACTACTTGTGCTGCTGATGCCAAAAAGGGGGAAAAGAGGAACCCGGATGATAAGGATGATGATCATTCCAGGGACAACACGAGAAATCGTTCTCCATCTGTTGCACTGAAAGATTCTGAAAGAAGGAGCATGAACCCTCCGCCTCCACTTTCACAAGACCATCAATCTTCTCAGTCAAGATATCACTCATCTCGTGGTCGTGGTCATCAAAAGTCACTATCCCAACACCACTCTATCAAGCCTCGCCAATCTCTTGGATCTGAGTCTAAATACATCTTTACTGGTTTATCAAAGAGACAAAAAACGAGTTTAAGACAAAGGCTTATGAAAAATAGAAACGTAACAATGGATGGCGTGGGAAACTTTGTGGATTTCATACCATATGAAGAAGGGAGTGGGAAGCGATTTGAAGGTTGCAACGTTCCTGTGTGGATGAAGACAAAGGACAACCACACAAGACAACATCACATAAGCTCTCAAAATGAAAGGATCAAAAGGATGAATAAAGAGCTATGGGAAAAACATAATGAAGAAGTTCGTAGAAGAGAAGAAGAACTTCAGGAAAGGGAGCGGGTAAAAGAACTAACTAAAGATCTCACGAAAGTTACCCGAAGCTCTGAACATGGAGTGATCTACAATGCAGCTTTCAAGATACATACCGAATCTGGAAAAAGCTACACAGAAGGAATGAATTCTTTCGAGCTCATCTCGTGGTGGAAGCTAGGAATTGTTGAAGGAGCAAACATTCTTGAAGCCTATAACAACTATATAAGCCTCAACATAAAGGGAAAATATGAAGATCTGGTTAGGGAGAATCAAATCAAGGTGTTCAGAAAACAAATCAATGAAGAGATTGACATCGACAGAATGCTCAAGGAGCAAAAGGAAAGAGACATTCGTGAAAACATGGAGGCCAAGCAGCAGAAGACGAAACTTTTGGAAATGTAAGAAATTTACTTTATGTCTACCTTAATTTCTTGTAATTTTCTCTATCTTTTTATGAAGCTCTCGTTGTTACACATCTTGTGTCACTTGTCTGAGTTACTTGTCAGTGTCTTGTTTTATTATTGGTATTCATCTAGAAATGTCTTGTAAACTCTCGGTAATGGCTGTTTTGTAATAGAAAATCCTTTGAAGGATGTTTGTCAACCTTACAAAAAGAGTATAGGTTTTGGCATCATCAAAAAGGGGGAAATTGTTAGGAACACTTGTATTAGGATTTTGATGATACCAATGTAACCTAGAAAGTAGGCCCCTAACCTTTTTTATTTTTGTAATCGCTGCTTTCGTCTTAGACGAGAGTTGCCATAACTCACACTGTAATTCGTGTTAAGCTAGTCAAACACACGAAAACGAGTTATGCTTAGATGATAGGGCTATTAAGACGAAAGAAGGCTCAAGACACGAAGCATGAAGCGTCTACAACGAAAGTTAATCAGGAGTTGTCATCTACCTCGAAAGGACAGTCTTATTTATGACAAATCCATCAAGACATTCTTCCTCTTCACTAGCAAGAAGAATGTCTCCACTGTCTGACTTGACAACATCCTAGGAGCAAAAGGACCTCAACATATGGGACACGCATACCAAGGAGCATTAAATGAAGATGTACTATTTCCTGAAGCTAAAGGACAAAACCCTAAGGTTTTCCATGCCATCAACGGCTACAAGGTACAAACCTCATTAATGAAGCATTTAATGCGGGAAGCTCCCAGGTCCTTACCCACTGGAAAATAGGTTTGAAAATTCATCTCCCTCCAACGGATGAAATTTTCCTCACCTATATAAACCCACCTTCATCAACTAAGTAGGTGATGGTTCTTTTTCACTCGATCTAACTATCAAGCAAAAGATCTTAAGCATTCTCAGTCCTCATCAAGTTTTTGCGAACCAGTGTTAAGGTGTAAAGATTCTTGAAGAAGTCCATTCATCCTCGTCTTACATCTTAAAGAAGTCTTGCAACTTGTACGAAGCAACCATCCTTCATCAGACAAGACTTCACCACGTTGGAGAAATCAAAATTCACTTTCTACCAACCTCAACTCTGAAGAAGAAGTTGATAGAGGCGGAGTAAACTCGTGGAGTTGAAAAACCTGCAGGAAGCTGTCCGGCTTAGTGATCAAGGAAGCTTCTTGTGTATTTGTACTAACGAGTGATAGTGCAAACCTTCCATAAGTTGTGGAAGAAGAGTGGAGTAGGCAAAGTTGGCCGAACCACTATAAAAACTCTCGTCTCCTTGTCTCTTTACTTACTTTATTTACTTCCTGCGTCACACTATCTTTCGCGCTCAAACTGAAAGTTTCCTTAATAACGTCAAACCGTGCAAAGTAAGTAAACGAATTTAACATTTCCGCTGCGCCATAACACCGAAAGGTTGTTATTCGGCAAAACACGAAAAGAGTTTAATCACCCCCCCCCCCCCCCCTCTAGACTCTCGCTATAACCCTACCGGGACCAACATGAAATTTAACCTTTATTTTTATTTATTTTGATATGATCTTAATATATATATATATATATATATATATTGTAGTGTCCAGAACAACCTGGAGGTTCTGAATGTGGATATTATGTAATGCGATACATGTACGAGATTGTTACTAAGCATTCTAAGCTTGATTGTCTAGATGAGATAAGTAATTTAAATACAACAATATGTATATTTAAATTAATGTTTATCAATTAACATGCATGTTAACTAATTTGATTAATTAAAATATTTTTGTAGGTATTTGAAGATGCACCCTACACCATTAACGAAATAGATGACATTCGAGAGTTGTGGGCACATTACTTTAGTAAAGAGTGCGTGTAACTTTATTTCTTTTAAACATTATCTTTATTATTATTATTAACTTATGTTTATGTTTTGTTAAACAATTGCATGTATATCTTGATTTCAATTTTAAATGTGTTGATAAGTATATTGTGCTGTTTTATTGTGTTGATTATTAATTGTGAAGTATATATATAATTATGTTTATGTTCATATTTATTAGAGTTGGTTTGAAAACCATTGTGAATAGGTAGGTAGGCAGGTGGGAAGCTTGGCTCTGATTTAGACCCCATGAAGGTATCTGAGAACATCTGAGTGGAAATAAGGAAGGCCTTGAAAGACCAAAATGCAACAGCTGAGCCCAATGAAGGTTTACTGAGGGTGATTGATCGTCTTAGCCTTTTGGAAAAATTTGAGATTGGAATGAGGGAGGTATAAGGAAGGTGTATAGTTGAACATAAGGGTGTTGAGGGAGAATAAGATATGGGGAGATAATGCTTGAGAGGCAAGGAGGTGATGATTCCCAGCAAAGACACTCTAGACCACCTAATGATACATCTGAGATGTTGAGGATGGTTGGGGCTTTAAAAGAGAATATATCTCTAAGGGAACAGGTCTGGGAAGCTAAATGGTTCTAGGGAAGAAAGAAAAGCTTGAAAAGAGGAACCATAAATAAAAATGACCTCTGTGGATCTTGCCTGATCTGCAGATTGTACCCAGTGATGGGCTGCTATGCTGGGCTGCCTCTGAGGGTTATAGCATTGGTTGGGGACTGGCTGCAGGGATGAAGCCATATATGGCAGACCTGCTGTGCAGATATCTGGAGGCTGATCTGCAGTTCTACTGCAGATATGAGGCCTTTTATTCTTTTTGCAGGTGATAAAGAAGATGAAGCTGGAATATGAAGCAGTAGGAGCTGATCTTTTGGAATCAAGATTGAAGAAGCATATTGTAATTTGATGAAGGCTGATCTTTTGGAATCAAGATTGAAGAAGCAGATTGTAATTTGATGAAGGCCATGGCCTTTCACTCTTAATTTGTCAGTTGACACTGAGGCTTGAGGGGCTTGCTATTCAAAGGGGATGCTCTCTTAGTGTTTGCATTGTTAGATTATGCTTGATGGCATTGTTCTTAGGGCATTTCATGGTGGTCATTTTGACCACCCTTAGTGTTTCCTTAGGCCGAATGGCCTTGCATTGATGTTAAATTAGGCCGAATGGCCATTGTGGATGTTAGGGCGGATGGCCTTGTTAAACTCTTGTTTGCCATAGGTCACTTTTGGGGCTATGGCATCTTTGTAAAGGCGTTATGCTTCCTTTTGGTGTGGAATGAAGTACAAAGTTTGAAAAAAAAAAAAAGAGCAAATAATAGGTAATAATCAAAAGTAGGATAAAATAAAATAAAAAATTAAATTTCCGCAACACCCTCTCTGTAGAGGGTGTAGCAGAAAGTAGGATATAAAAATAAAATAAAATTGTTTCCGCGACACCCAAGGTGACGTGGGTGCCGCGGAAATCAATTATTAAAAAAATAATATAATACTTTTCGCAGCACCCTAAGCTTAGCGGGTGCCGCGAAAAGTCTATATTAAAAAAATTAAAAAAGCTTTCCGCTACACGCGCTACGGGTGTAGCGGAAATCTAGTGCTTTCAGCGACACTGGATTTCGGTACACCTGCACAGGTGTAGCGGAAAGCACTTTATGGGTGTAGTGGATACCTTTTTTTTGTAGTAGTGGAGCCGTGGGGTGGCATAAGTGACCGGCCACGTGTAACACCCTACTTTTCTAAAACTAAATCCCAAATACTTAACTTCAAAAGATAAACTAAACAAGATTAATCATAAGATTAGATAACTTAAATTCATCCAAAACCAACAACCGGTGTCACCGCCATAGTCACTACACACGATGACTGCACAGGCTAAAGAAAAAGGAAAACTATCTAGAGTCAAGCTCATAAAAAACTATCAAAAACTACATCCAAACTTGGGGAAACAAAACCCCGGTGTTCAACACCAACAAAAGCTCAATCTAAGAACTAACATCAGTTTAAACATCAATATCCAAACCGAGTCTACATATAGCATCTAACATCTCATATCTACGCACTATACTATCTCGTGCGCGCTCAAACACTGGGCCCACCTGAAAGGGGTTATAAAAACAGTAAGAAATAAACCCGTTAACACAAATGCTAAGTATAAAGCCACTCAACCCTGTAAAGTACTATAGATATAGATTTTGAAAATCATTTGGCAAGCACACTTAAGTTCAAGTACTTTCAACACTTAAACAACAATCTCAAATCAAGTTCATCATCAATTATATATGCTTGCATCCTAATCAACATATAAACATGCTTTCTCAAGTAATCAACTTTAAATATATTCTCATGCTTTAACAGATATTCCTAATCATAGTTCAGTACTCAATCTCATGCTCAAACTAAAAGATAGAGAGACACTAATAACTCAACAAGCTATCTCATGCTATCAAGTCAACTCATAAGCAACAACAAAGTACTATGCTTCCCATCATACTTTAATGCTATCTAACTAGTATTTTCCCGTGCTATGCACGAACATAATTTTATAAGTATTATTTTAATGTTATGATGTATTAAGCATTATTTTTTGGAAAGGAACAACGCATATATAGTTTTACTACATGTTTGGTACTCGGATCTAAGATACATGAAAAATCTTCATGAAAAACTTAACCTTAAAGTCAATCTTTTTATTTAATCCAATATTTTAATAATTATTTATACATGAGTTCTAAAACTAACATAAATACATAATTGAAGTATATTTGAAATAAAAATAGTTATCACCTAAGTCAATTTGGTAATCAGAAAACAACTCATGATTTCCTGATATGACAATAGTGAAAAATGGTAAATGATTAGTACCACTTGGACCTGCAGCCCGCAAGAGTTCCCTTACCAGCATTCCACCATTATTTGGAGGAAATATTTGCAGATTTGCATCAGGAGTTGTAGAAGAGCATCCAAATAAGTAAATATTTTAGAAGGAATTACTAAGCAGATGGAAATTCATTTCAAGCATACCCTCGCGATTAGTGTTGTTCTTTTCTTCTATGACAATAGCCTGTAAAAGCATTTAAATAATTCTTCAACATGGTAACAGCAACCGTTAACCAAACAGCTTTAAAAATGAATCTTAGGACATTTATTAAATTGAAATTCACTTCAATTTGAGATAAAACTCATTCTCTTCAACTTGGCAACATGAGCCATTAACCAAGTAGCTTTAAAAATAACAGGATCCACCCTACCTCAGGATTCTCGCATGGTACTATTTGACTAAATTTTACTCTATAGCTTGCAAAATTACATTTGCCTTATTAACACCAACCATTTCAGGGATGCAACGTATTTAACATCAAAAGGAGCTATGAATAAGAATATTTTCTCTATTGTTATTCTAGTAATATATCACTTGTTCAACATAAACTGGCAGAGGACTGGAAACCAAAAATTTAAACTGGTCCAAGCATACCATCTATTCTAATAAAAAGAAACAATAATTAATATCAAAATTCTACTTACTAATGGAAAAAACGAAATCTAATAACACCCACATCCAAGGCAATCAAAGTATGCTTGAGCTCAGATTGGTCCATAGTACTATGAGATTCAAAAATCTTCTCAACACATTCTTTAATAGCCTTGGGCAGTTCAGTCAAGAAATGACAAAAATGTGATGAATTCAGAATGTAAAAGAACAAACGTGATCAAGTATGTACAATCTCTCTTTCCTATTTTGTTGACTTCATCCTCTGGCCTGCCACCTTGTTGCCGCCGGAGCTCCAGCCACAGACGGTCAGCCCCTATATTTCGTCATCAGTATGCATTCTCAATCTCTCCTTCACTCTGACCAGCGGCTACAGACTCAAACGGAACTATAGCCTTAGTCCCAATGATTCATTTTACGGTCTCAGCAGAATCGCTTCTTATAAATCGCTGAAGAACTCGAAGTTTTCTCCATCATCTTTGGCATATCTTCACCTTGCCAGCTTTTATAAGCAAAATATATTAGAATACACACACACACACACACACACACACACACACACACATATATATATATATATATATATATATATATATATATATATATAACAGACATCTGGAAAATGATCTGGAAAAAAATGATACTTGACTATTTATAAACATGCTCTATAGAATAATGGAAACACCATTTGTATTAGATGTCAACCAAACATGCTTTCGTATTTAATTTTTTTGGTGAACATGCATATCTAGAAAATACATATTACGATATTATAATATATAAAATAGCTTATTATCGCACATCTTACATAGCTTATATACATGTTCATCATGAAATATACATTCATTTGATTTGATTGATTCACTGCCTCTATGCTCTGCCACTTTGTAGGTTCGCACCAGGCATGCTTTAATTGCAGACGTTCTCAAATCTAGCTTGCCAAGATAAACACTGGATCCATATTCGTGTGATGTTTGTATTTTATCTAAAAACTATCTCTAGAAATTTTGGAGGATATGAACTACCTCTGCTCGAAAGAGCTCATCCTATTTATAATGTTTTGTATTCTATTTCAAATTTGTAGAACAGATATTATTAACCTCGTTTGTAGAAGAGATGATAATTCTAAAGCTGCCTAGGTATATTACCCACGCTTCATCTGAAGTCTAAACGACAACACGCTTAAAACCTAAAGAATGCGCCGGTCATTATTAACAATGGAGCGACACCGTATTGTTTGAGCGGGAAAGTTTTATCTATTTTTATTTTTCAAAATGTTTATGCTTTATTATAATAGAGGATCATGCAAATCATGCAATAAGATAGTCATGATACTTTATATATATATATATATATATATATATATATATATATATATATTGAAAAAGCCCGTGTATCTTGAAATCAATTTAACACTAAGGATTCTACTTGATTTTATATTACTAGACAATTTTGTTGTTTAATTAAATCAATTCAATCAACATATAAATAACGAAATTGAAAGCGTAAATAAAGTAAAGACACAGTAAAATTGTTACGCAGTTCGGAGCTCCTTCTCCTACGTCTGCGGGGCAACCCACGTCTGCCCAATCCACTAGATGTTCACCACAGACTTTACAAGAGGTAACTACAAACGGCTCACAGCCTTTACCACTACAACTCTTCTAAAACACCTACTCAGGACTGAACCGTGCATGCCATAACCATCTTTGGTGTAGCACTTCAGCTGTCACAGGTACTAGCTTGTAGTACAGATTTAAATCACAATTAATATAATCAATATTAAACCAGTAAAGTAGGAAGCTTGCATATGAGATCAGAATTTCAGAATTGGCAACTTCCTCTTTCGTTTTCCCTTCCTTATATACTGTACGCAACTCCCATTTCACCAAGCCTTGATTGTAGCTTCATATGTGGCTTGAATTCTTCTCAACCACTCATTCATTAAATGAGATCTTTAGACTTGCTTCTTTGTCCAATTCATTAACAATAAATCTCCACCACACATTTTAGCTTGGTCCAATAATACTAATTACAAATCATGCTAATTACATATTAATAAAATAAACTAATAAATTAGCCAATCTAATGTGTACTATTTTGTACACTTACAATCTCCCCCTTTGGCAATTTATTTGGTAAAACAATAGTATCATTATACTTTGGGAAAATGAATGAATATTTTATTAACATCCCATAGTATACGTACTGAACATATAAAGAAAACAAATGTGAAATTAAATTCTCTTAAGACCAGACCAAAGATTATTTGTGTGTGGGATTTTATTTTGAATCTTGGTTGATGTTGACTCACAAACTTCATTCAATTAATAAATAGTGAATCATGCACGAAAAAGTGGTGTATCAAACATACCATATATGTCACGCTTTCCAATGAATTACTCCCCCTAACTTGGTGCTTTCCTTTCTTCATATGCGTTCCAAATAAACCCAATTCATACCATGCAGTCAACATACCAAATATACCAAGACATTCATACTTTCATATTTAATTCATTCATGGTCATACCAAAAATATTTATATAGTACCAAATTATTAACATACCATCCGAACCAGGGATTAACATCCATACCAAAATATTCCAAATATTCCAAAACCAAAAACTTACCAAATATCCAAACATTCCAAAAAACTCCCCTTTTCTCCAATACTCCCCCTTTGTTTATGCCAAATAAATGACAAACAAACCGGTGAACATCATTTTAGTGGATTGGATTAACTTGCAGACGGGGTGCCCGACTCAGATTCATCACTCTCAGAAATAGAACCAGTGCCAGCGCCAGGGTTAGATCGAATCCTAGCATAGATAGCCTCCATTCTGGCGATTTCTTCCAACTGAGCACTCAACAATTGTTCTAAGCCATCAATGGTTAGTTGTTGAGAAGCAACCGAGGTTCGGACTTGAGCAATTGACGCTTGAAGAGTGAGAACAATTTGACGGCGATCCATGAGCATCGGAGGTTCCTTGATAGCTGTCGTAGGACGGGGATTCAGTGCAGAGGCAGTGTCAGCTGATGATGCAGGGGCAGACACAGAGGGCGTGGCAGTTGGTGCGCCGGGAGTGATCAAAAGCGTAGCTCTATCATCAGAGTGATCCTTATTTGTCAACCGATCATCATATTTATAGACTGAGGCATTAGTGATCACCTCCTCATCCGTGTAGGGCTTGAACCCGTGTTCCTGTAGAAGTCCAAAAATGAGGCTAAGAAATGGTAGGTGTACCTTAGGTTCCCTATGTCGCACAAACTGAGCAAGATGGCCAAATATGATTTCTCCAAGATTGAGTGGAAGCCTGCCTGATCTTGTAGAGAAGGGCAGCAAGCTGGTCAGACACAAGATGATGACGCACAACCGGCATCCAATTTGTTGAAGCAAGCCGTAACAGAACAGAGTAGACCGTGGTGAGTTTTAAGATTTCAAGTCCGGTGTTTGGCCAAGTGACAATCTTGTTGTGAGTTAAAGCAGCGGCAAGGAGATTAGGACTCGGGTCAGGAGCAGCTTGATGATTTGGAGTACCCAAATAGGAATTAATCGTTGCCGGGGTTAAGGGATACCATTTATCCCGAATAAAGACTTGTTGAAAACGCGGTGACCCCTCCGAAAAAGTATCCAATGTTAAATTTGTGTAGAACTCGGCAGTGAGCCATCTGGAGTACGGACCAATATGGACAAGTGAGGCAAGCAGGTATTGATCTCGCAAAATAGGCACAATGTTGCATTTTTCTGTCAATTCCTCCACATTGATGGATTTCTCCAGAATAAAATCCCTAGTAGCATGAACATTCCAGTCAGACATCAAATCTGGAGACAGCAAAATAGGATGATATTTCTTCTTGGGTTGTTTCATCTTTGAGCCAGAGCGGGCAGTAGCAGTTGCAGGTGCAGGGGCCGGACTTGGTACTGGGCCTGAAACTGATCTGGATCTTGTCATTCTGGGTGGTAATGTGGACCCTCTTTTTGATTGCTTGGAATCAGACAAGTAGACAACATCCTCCAATGCTCCTATTTTTCTTTTCTCGGCTGTACCTGAAACATTAATTTTTTCTTTCCCTTTTCGGGAAGATTTGCCCACGGGCACAGAGATAATGGGAACAGAATCATGTGAGGTGGGCACAGGGATGGGGACCTCTGCTGATTTCGAAACTGGAATGGTTATGGGAATAGAGAATGCAGCACACGCCATGGGAGACACATATTGATTAATATTTCGAATGGTGAAGGGAGATGACACAGCATGCATTAAATCAGATAAAGGCACAAGATTTTCAGGTAATTTATGTGTAGAAAACTCATACGGATCACCTTGTAAAGGAACGGAAGGGGCACACAATTCACTTGAGGTGGACACAAACTGATTTGGCAAAGAGATGTTGAAATCTAGCTTTCTAGAAGCGGAAACTGATTCATCTAAGGGTGAAGAGACTACCATGATTTCCGGGGATGAGAGCTTCAACTCAGATTGTGGCGGAGGCGGTTTGGTTGATTCGGCCGGAAAAGTCCACGGCTCCACAGATATGAACCTAGCCAGAGCTTGGATCTGTTTGACTTCCCTGTCCGAGAGTCCTTCAAGAAGTCCTGCATGTTGCTTGATCGTTGCGAGAACTCGATCCGTATCATCAGATGTAAGCGGAGATTCAGCGTTGATGATGTGTCGAAAAATCTCCAATCTTTCGGATTTGGTTGTGAAAATGGCGAAGGGATTGTCGTCTTCCATTGTTGAAGGTTCAATGTTTGAGAGTGGTAAGGATGAAGATGAATGATGTGGGTTTGGCGTGTAAGTGCAAGAAAGACAATAAGGCTCTTTAATTAATGAGTTTCTCAAAAGTTGTGATGGATGGGATGAGTGATGTGAGTAGTTTGTAGGGGTAGTAGTAGAGTCATATTAGGAGTGAGTGGTGGAAGTTGTTTGAAATTAATATTTCAATACATATTATGTAATGGTGGAATTAATATATAGATAAAAAAGGTAGCCGAGCCGAATTAAGGAAAAAGTAGGTATATGGGCGAGAAGAATTAAAACTAAGTTGGAAAGTTTTAGAATTTTCCTGCAAACATAAAAAAAAACAACAACTACGTTAAAAAAAATTAAAGATTATTTGTTGTACCTTTGTTGATGATTAAGCTGTAGGATTGCAAACACCAAGGGCAGCTCTGAGCAGTTCAAATCTCGATTTGTCTAACGGTTTGGTGAATAGATCTGCAAGATTTTTATCTGTTGAAGTATATTCCAAGATAATTTCTTTCTCTTCGACTAGCTCACGAATAAAGTGGTGTCGGATGTCTATGTGTTTCGTCCTAGAGTGCTGAACTGGATTTTTTGAGATGTTGATTGCGCTGGTGTTGTCACAGAACAATGTCATACTTTGTTGTTCTATACCATAGTCAGTTAACATCTGGCGCATCCAGAGTAATTGTGTATAACAACTACCCGCCGCTATATACTCAGCTTCAGCTGTGCTGAGTGAAATCGAGTTCTTCTTTTTACTGAGCCAGGCGATTAGATTTTTTCCGATGAAGAAACATCCGCCTGATGTACTTTTTCTGTCGTCAGCATTTCCTGCCCAGTCAGCGTCACTGTATCCTACAAGATTCAGATTAGTATCGTTCGAGTACCAAATACCATAATTTATTGTACCTTTAACGTATTTTATAATACGCTTTACCGCCTTTAGGTGTGACTCTTTTGGATCGGCTTGATAGCGTGCACACATACCAACACTTACCATAATATCTGGTCGACTGGCTGTTCAGTACAATAGGCTGCCTATCATACTTCTGTACATAGTAGAGTCTACAGATTTCCCTTTTTCATCTTTGAACAATTTTGAAGTCGTAGAGATAGGAGTACGGGCATCTTTTGCAGATTCAAGCCCAAATTTGGATAGAAGATTTTTTGCATATTTTTCTTGCGAAATAAAAATCCCTTATTTAGTTTGACTTACTTGTAGTCCAAGAAAATAGGTTAGTTCGCCTATCATGCTCATTTCGAACTCTTGTTGCATTACCTTGACTAGCTGGTCTGTCTCTCCTGGTTGTGTGGATCCAAAAACGATATCATCTACATACACTTGAGCAATTGTTATGTGTTTACCTGATCGTTTTATAAATAACGTTTTGTCCGATCCTCCTCTTTTGTAGTTGTTCTGAAGAAGATATTGAGTAAGTCTTTCATACCAGGCTCTTGGGGCATGTTTTAAGCCATAGAGAACTTTTTGTAATTTGTAGACATAGTCTGGATGATGTGGATCTTCAAACCCTTTTGGCTGAGAAACGTATATGTCTTCTGAGAGATATCCATTTAAGAAGGCTGTTTTAACGTCCATCTGAAACAACTTGAATTTTAGGGCACAGGCAATCGATAGGAGTAGTCGTATTGACTCTAGCCTTGCAACAGGGGCAAAAGTTTCGTCGTAGTCGATTCCTTCAATTTGGGAGTAGCCTTGGGCTACAAGTCGTGCTTTATTTCTAGCGATGTTGCCAGCTGCATCGGTTTTGTTGCGAAAGATCCATTTGGTACCTACAACATTGACATTGTCAGGTTTGGGAATTAGAGACCATACCTTATTTCGTTCGAACTGTCCCAGTTCTTCTTGCATGGCCTTGATCCAGTGTTCGTCTGTTAGAGCTTCTTTGACATTCTTCGGTTCGATCTGTGAAGTATAACAAGAATATCCCGCTAATTGAAGATAATCACGTTTCGGTTTACCTCTGGTTTTTACGCCGGAACTAGGATCTCCAATTACGTTTTGTATTGGATGAGCTTTCTGGATGCGAGTAGGGATATCAATGTTACCATGATCAGTGTCAGATTCAGACTCAGACTCAGTTTCTTGCTCTGGTTGAGTTGAGATGGGAGATGGCATAGGAGACTCTGGATTAGGTTCAGGACAACTTGTGTCAGGTTCTGTCACTGGTTCAGGACGAGACGTTGTGATAATATCACTCGGTTGATCATCGATTACAACGTTTGTGGACTCCATAATGGTTTTGGTAACTTTGTTGTATACACGATATGCCCTGCTGTTCGTTGAATAGCCGAGGAAGACGCCTTCATCGCTTTTTGTTTCAAACTTTGAGACAGGGTTTCGATCCTTCAAGATAAAACAACGTGATCCGAAAACGTGAAAATATTTGATGTTTGGTTTCTTACCTTTCCATAATGTATACGGAGTCTGATTCGTGCCTGGACGTAGATAGACCCGATTGATGATGTGACATGCAGTATTCACAGCTTCTGCCCAAAATTTTTGAGGTAGTCCTTTGGCATTAAGCAGAACTCGTCCCATTTCCTAAATTGTGCGGTTCTTTCGTTCAACAACTCCGTTTTGTTGAGGTGTTTTCGGAGCTGAGTATTCATGTGTGATTCTTGTTTGGTTGCAGAAGGTATCGAACAGGTTGTTGTCGAATTCTCGTCCGTGATCACTTCGGATTCGAATGATGGGCTCATTTCTTTCTTTTTGGAGTTTTAATGCCAAAGTTTTAAAGGCTTCGAGAGTTTCGGACTTGTCCCTGAGAAAGGTAACCCAAGAAAAACGAGAATAATCATCTACGCAAACTAGTATGTATTTCTTACCTCCAACACTTTCTGTTTGAGTTGGACCAATGAGATCCATGTGGATCAGTTCCAAGCAGTGACTTGTGTTTATAGTGTGCTGCGCTGGATGAGAGGATTTGGTTTGCTTTCCTGCTTGACATGCACCACATATGGTTGGTTTGACTTTCAGCTTGGGTAATCCACGGACACCTTCGATTTTCACAAGTTTGTCAAGAAGTCTGTAACTTAGATGTCCTAGCTTTTGGTGCCAAAGCTCAGTTTCATCTACATTGATCCTGCAACACAAAACATTGTTAGTAAGAATATAGCAATTATCAATTGACCTTGTACCTTCCGTAACACATTGATTTGCTTTGTCTAGGACACTGCAACTATTTTTGTTGAAGCTCACGTTCCAGTTCTGGTCACATAGTTGACTTATACTTATAAGATTTGCATGAAGTCCTTTGACTAGTAGAACTTTCTCCAGTTTTGGCAGACCAACTACGTTTAGCGTGCCTATACCAGTGACTTGTCCTTTTATACCGTCGCCAAAGGTAACTTCACCTTTGCTTGTGTTTACGTTACTCAGAAATTTAGCATTTCCCGTCATGTGACGTGAACACCCGCTATCAAAGTACCATTTTTCTTCTCGGCCTGTACTTTTGGAGTGAAAGGATACGAATGAGATATAATCTGTCTTTTTCACCCAGATTTGTCTAGTAAAGGGTTGAATGTTCTTGTTTTTGAACTTCTCGATTCTTTGATCCTTGTAGAAGTAGTAGCATTCTGGTCTGGTATGACCCCGTAACCTGCAATAATGACATACCGGGTTATAAGATTTATAATATGGCTTGAGTGATCTTACTGTACCAACGCGACGTGTCGCTGTGCTAGACTCTGGAATATCTCCTTGACCAGGGCCTGACGCTTTGACAAACACCGTTTTGTCTTTTGAGTTGTTTCCTGTGAAACCTATACCAAATTTTGCCGAAGTCTTTCTTCCAGACTCAAGGATTTCGTCAAGTGTAGACGTGGTATCCATCATTTAGATTTGGCGTTTGTAGGTGTTCAGCTCCTGTTTCAGAGTCTGTACCTCTTGTTTCAGTTTTTCTTCTCTGACCGATGCCTCTTTAAGGAGCAGATCCCTATCGACTATTTGAGTTTGATACACTTTCTTTGCAGTTGTTACAATCCCTATTTCACTAGTTAATCTACGATTTTCTTTCCTTAGTGCTGCCCATTTGGGATACAATTTATTAAACTCAATTTCAAAAGATGATTCACTTGACTCTAAATCTTCTGC
The DNA here is from genome assembly GCF_001879475.1 of Ipomoea nil. Taxonomy (NCBI): domain Eukaryota; kingdom Viridiplantae; phylum Streptophyta; class Magnoliopsida; order Solanales; family Convolvulaceae; genus Ipomoea; species Ipomoea nil. The sequence continues at coordinate 1,211,512 of NW_017617524.1, read as the reverse complement.
AGAATTGTACTCGCCTCCCTCTAAATCAGCAACATCTTCATGACACGATTCAGCAGCCATATGTGCAGTAAAGGCAACAAAATTACCTGAAATTTCGTCTGAATCAGATCCTCCTGTTTCACCGTCCGAGTCATTATCACTCCAAGTAACTGCTGACATGGATTTCTTGCGTCGAAGATAGGTGGGGCACTCTGCTTGTACATGCCCGAAGCCTTCACATTCATAGCATCTGATCCCTTTACTGGTGGACTTCTCTTTGGACTGTCCTGGACGTGAACCAGAAGACTTGACGGTTGACGAACCGGATTTAGAACTCGTTTTAGATGATGACGCCCCCTTTTGCATATTCTTGTTTCGTGAGCCTTTTGACACCTGTTTCAAAAGTTTAGAAAACTGTTTAGTAAGATATACAACTGGATCATCACCTATTTCATCTAAGTCAGGTGCACAATTATTTTCTTCAGCGGTAAATGCTACTGTTTTTTGTTTTTTTTTTTTTTTTGTGTGATCTGTTAAGATTTCCATCTCATATGTTCTTAGATTCCCCATTAGTTGTGTTACAGTCTTTTTCTCCCAGTTGTCATGTTCCTGGATTGCTATAACTTTCATCCGGAACCGAGGTGGCAGTGATCGTAGAATTTTTTTCACCAACTTTTCTTGAGTGAACGGTTCTCCGAGGACCATAGCTCGATTTGCTAGCTCTTGCACACGAGTGTGAAAGGTCACGATGGTTTCATCTTCGTTCATCCGGAGCTCCTCGAAGTCTGACTGTACCAGTTGCAGTTTCGATTGTTTTACCGACGATGTGCCTTCGTAGGTAGCCTCTAGTGCTTCCCACGCACCTTTAGCTTAATCATGGCCTGCAACAATAGGAAATTGACTTTCATGAATTAGCCCATAAATAATATCTAGTGCCTTATCGTTGTGTCCAGCACTTGTTTTCTCAGCTTGGGTCCATTCATTTTCAGGTTTTGTCACTCGAGTTTCATCCTCACTGGTACTGACTTTTGTTGGATGTTCCCAGCCTGTTACAATGATACACCACACTGCTTCACCTTGTGCTTTGAGATGAGTGCGTGTGCGCACCTTCCAATATGCATAGTTGTCACCGACTAGCTGGGGAAGAGCTTTAGTGTGCTCCGTTCTGTAACACTCAATAACCCGTGAGATCGAACAATTTAACAGAATCAGAAATAATAAAACTAACCACTGAAGGATTGAGATCAAGGGGCACGGAGTAGCCAGATCGTCAGACTAATAACTTAAGTCTGGAGGCTCTGATACCAATTGAAAAAACCCGTGTATCTTGAAATCAATTTAACACTAAGGATTCTACTTGATTTTATATTACTAGACAATTTCGCTGTTTAATTAAATCAATTCAATCAACATATAAATAACGAAATTGAAAGCGTAAATAAAGTAAAGACACAGTAGAATTGTTACGCAGTTCGGAGCTCCTTCTCCTACGTCTGCGGGGCAACCCACGTCTGCCCAATCCACTAGATGTTCACCACAGAGTATTACAAGAGGTAACTACAAACGGCTCACAGCCTTTACCACTACAACTCTTCTAAAACACCTACTCAGGACTGAACCGTGCATGCCATAACCATCTTTGGTGTAGCACTTCAGCTGTCACAGGTACTAGCTTGTAGTACAGATTTAAATCACAATTAATATAATCAATATTAAACCAGTAAAGTAGGAAGCTTGCATATGAGATCAGAATTTCAGAATTGGCAACTTCCTCTTTCGTTTTCCCTTCCTTATATACTGTACGCAACTCCCATTTCACCAAGCCTTGATTGTAGCTTCATATGTGGCTTGAATTCTTCTCAACCACTCATTCATTAAATGAGATCTTCAGACTTGCTTCTTTGTCCAATTCATTAACAATAAATCTCCACCACACATTTTAGCTTGGTCCAATAATACTAATTACAAATCATGCTAATTACATATTAATAAAATAAACTAATAAATTAGCCAATCTAATGTGTACTATTTTGTACACTTACATATATATATATATATATATATATATATATATATATATATATATATATATATATATATATATATATATATATATGTATATATATATACTCTCGCTCTTTTGTAAAAAGAATACTTTTTCAGTGGGGGTTTCTGTTGAGTCACATTGACTCGCTTTCTTTCTTTCTTTCTTTCTTTCTTTCTTTCTTTACTCGCGGGCGAGGTAGGAACTGCACCAAGTGAACGAACCTATCCGAGCTCGCGAGACGGAGCCAAAGGGGGGCAGCTGCCCCCCTCACCCCACCCCCACCCCATATATAACCTTTGTATGTATATATGTATATATAGTACAAGTTTTAGTATTAGTATAAAAAACTACTAGAAATCAACAAGAAATGAATTAGATTAGTTAGTAAGGCATATGTTTATTTAGTTATAATAATAAAGGTCAGGGGTTTGAATCCTTTGGTGTCAACATTTTTTTACAGTTTTTTTGACTCATTCCCTATGGTTTCAACACAGTCACGTTTTTAATAGTTTTTTTTTTAAATATTTAACACACACACACACACACACACACATATATATATATATATATAACATTCTTTTATATTAATAATGAGATGTGTAATTTATAATATATTTTCTATTCAAATTATTTTATCAAATTAATTATGTTTTATATTTTGTTATGAATCAAGTTTCGATGTGTTTTATTTTTCGACCATATCTAACAATATTTACAACTATATTGCATAGGTAATTTATTTTTATTTTTTAAAATTATCTCTTTTTTTTTTTAATGTTTTGCATTTACTGAAAAAAAAAATTTGAATCTATTCCTACTTCTTCGCCCCCCCCCCCCCCCCCCCCCCCCCCCTCAACATAATTTCTGGCTCCATCCCTGCGGGCTCGGCATCTAGCCGACCTAATACTCATCTCGCCCATTAGTTACGTTAGAAATAATATCACTCATCCGCACGGGTTTAGCTCAATGGTTTAGTGGGCAGTATTTGGGGTAAGAGACCAAGATTTGAACCTCGGTGGCGGCAGTGTGGGAATTATGTCCAAAGTTGGCAGATTCCTGCACCGACATTTGGCCCTGCTTACTAACCCATTGAGTTACTGTGATTTACATCCTCTCATATACTCTGTTGGGTCGGAGTGTGGGGGCCCTTAGGGTTTGGGGAGGGATTCAACCTTTTTGGAGAAGAAATAATTTCCCTCAATATAATGTAGACTTTCATCTATCCAACTGGCGCATTTTTTTCCAAGTCAATTTGTATATAGAAAGGAAAATGCCAATCCCGAACGTAACTCAAAGAGTTCCCCCTTTCACGGTTTCACCATACTTTTCAATCGATTATTTCTCACCCATAAACGCGTGGAAGAATTTTAATTTAAACCACTCCATACGCTTGACTGCATCAAATCTAAGTTGTATGTATGCTAACTATCAACGTATTAATTAGGTTGGAATATCTTTTTATTCGATAAGAAATTAGTGAAAAGTGTACTAAAATATTTCAAATTTTATTGCAAAACAATCAATTTAAAATAATTGTTTTTTTCAAAACATTTAAAATAATTGTTCGTTACAGCTTACAAATGTAGCAGGATTTTTGCTGTCATGCAAATTAGAATAATTCTATCGAATTGAATTAATTGTAATTAAGGATGGCATGTAAATCACTAAAAAAAAAAAAACCCTAACAAAATTATCTCATATCGAATTCGCTCAAACAAAACTATAAATTTGCGATTTGTTTTCAATTTTTATTTATGTAATTAAAATTTTTGTTTGATACTTAATGCAAACTGAAGTTTATAAACATAAACCAAGCCAAAAACTGATTTGATTAAGATAATATCTAAATTATTGTAAACTTGAATGTTTAGTAATGGTAAGATCTTAGTATTTGATTTTATCAAGATGGAGGATTATATTTGAATAGTATTATTCATGTTAAAGAAAAGTGACATCAGATGAAAGGAGGGAATGATCAAGCCCACCTAAGAAGATTTTAAACCATTCGCATGCATTTTTTTTTCCAAGTCAAGCTTGACTTAGAAATGAGAGTGTCAATGTCGAAAGAAACATAATTGAGTGCTACTCCTCAACCAATAAATGCATGGAAGAAGCTAAAATCATATCATGGAATCTAAGTTTTTTTTTTTTTTTTTAATTAGACTAACAAATAATTAATTAAAATTGTATTAATTAGTATTTAAGTTATATTACAATTAACTTGCTAATATAATGATCTTTTTTAACATTAGTGTAATTAAGGAAGAGCTAGTAAACCAAAGAAAAAAAATCAAATCAAATATAATTAAAATGGACAAATTAGATATGAAAATGACTATTATCAGACATTAAAATTGGAATGGACAAAGGCAAGAGGTTTTAGAAAATACTATGTAGCCTGCTATCCTAGAAAAAGCAGCTAAGGTAACTCAAATTTATAATCTCACCGGACTCCGGATGATGACTTTAGGATTACAAGTCAATGAACGTGTGAAACAATCTAATCTCAACTAGAGGCCAATAATTATATATTATATATCCTAATAATAACTAATAAGCATGTACATACTTAGAGCAATAATATATCATTTTCGTAATTTTTGAACTATTGAATTATTGCATCATATATATGTATCTAACAAACAACATAAGTAGTTGTCATATGCACTAAATATCTTCTTATTTAAGAGAGCTAAGGTTATATGAGAAGAATCCGTGTAGCCTCTTCAGTTACAATACTCACACAATATTGAGTCTATAGTTATACTTGTTTTACTTCATCAAATGGGGAAATTCTTATTATGGGTTTTGATTTTGGTGATGGTAGTGAACACTTTGAGCTGTTTAGGGTGTCTCGAGGAAGAGAGGATTGCACTCTTACATGTGAACACTCACATACTGAACACCACATATGGGAACTCTCTAGATTCATGGGTTGAAGATAAAATGAGTGATTGTTGTAAATGGTCAAGGGTGACATGTAGTAATATTACGGGAAGAGTGATTGGACTATATCTCTCTTTTGTAAGCTATGAAAGAGTTGAGAATTGGTATATCAATGCTACTGTATATCTCCCTTTCAAACACCTCAACTCTCTAGACTTGACTAGAAATAACATTGCTGGTGTGGTTGAGAATGGAGGTAAGTCATCTTTTTTAAAATATTTAAATTTTCATTTATTACTGTTAATTACTTAGTATTATTTAATTTTAACTATCAGATCAGAGGATCAATTGAAATTTGAAAACTTTAAATATAAAGTTTAATTTATTAATGAGTATTTATTATCATGTTTATTCAAACAACTCAACCAATTATCTATATCAGACTTGAGAAATTGAATTAGATCATTTGGATGGTGTGGTTGCAAATGCAGGTCAACTCAAATAAAACTCTATTATTTATTATTGTTAGTTATAACTGACTACAATTTTCAATTCTCAAAGCAAAAAATTAAAAATCATAATAATGTCAAACTACAGGAAACGAAAATAATTAACAGGTTTTGATAATGGTAGTAGATTGCAAGACATAATTAAACTCATATATACATATCCTGTTCAATTATTATTTCATTAATATTTATGATATGTTAACAGGTTTTGATAAACTGTCAAAACTTCGCAATTTGAAAGAGCTTGATTTGAGCTATAACAACTTGAATCGCAATATATTTTCTTCTCTCAGTCATCTTTTGTCTCTCAAGGAACTTTATTTGGATGAAAATCCTTTGGATTCCCCTCATAATAATTCAGGTATGCTTATTTAACAAGTCTTATCAACTTACTATGTAAGATAATGAGTTCATTATTCAATTGATGTTGTTTAATTCGATCACGCATGCTGAATTTTTTATTATTTCATACTATAGACAATATAGGTCATGAAAGACTCTCCGGATTAAACAATTTGGAGATCCTCCACATGAGATCAACCAAGATGGAAGAAAACAATGTCTTATCGGCTTTGAGTAAACTAATCTTTTCAAATATTATTTATATTTATGTTGCTTATATATGTGACAATGTCTCTGTATTATACTTAAAAGAATACAATTTAAGTGAAATAAATTTACACCTGCATCCCACGATGAGTTTTTCTGAGTACTCTTTTTGGGACAGATTTAAAAGACTTCATCAACTTGAAGGATCTCGACATAAGCGAGAACAAATTCCAAAGCTTTGAACCAATTAAAGGTATTGGAGGGAGGGAAATGTTTTTGAAGCATTTATGTTGACAAAATTTATAAAATATACTTTGTAAGTTGGAGGGAGAAAAATGTGTAATGACTTAATAAGCTTACTGTAATGAATTTGTAATATTGACTTAGAGAATATGTAATAATATCTTAATAAACATGCACTTATTACTTAATTTGATTATAGGCTAATTAAATAATATATGGTCAATTTAAAGATTTTAAAGCTTTTTAATGATATATTTTTTATACACTAATTTTATTTGTACAAAAAAAAAGGAAAAAAATTAAATTTAAGTTTAAAAAGAATTTAGGGAGAGGGATGTTAGTTTTATCTAATTAAGTTTTTTCATAATGATCTAAGAGCAATTTTACTTGTATTTGTTATTCTTGTCTGTGACGTATATCGTTAATTTTTTTTATTGAATTTATTTTGAGGATATTATTGAAGGAGAAGTATTGATAAATGTTGTTAAATAATTCTTGGAATAATCATATCATAAGTTGTCTAACTTAAGTTTTTGTACAGATGGAAGAAGATTAATGAAATTGGAGAGATTGAGTTTGGACAACAATAGGTTTAATAGCAGCATCTTCAAGTCACTTAAAGAGTTCCCTTCACTTAAAATTCTGAGTTTGAGAGAAAATAATTTTCACGGATCACTGCATATACAAGGTTCCTTCATTCAATCTCTATCTTCAATTAATATTTGCCGATCTACAACGTGAATCATGTAGCCTTCAACTTTTTCTGCAGATATAAATGCTTTGAGCAGTTTGGAGGACTTAGATTTGAGTTATAGTTCATTTGAGGACTTTGAGACCTCTACAAGCCTTTCAGGTCAATTAGTTTTATATAATTATTATATTTTTTTTCTTAACATATATCTTTAACTTAACTTTTTATGTTTTGTAATGTGGAATTAGGAGCATCAAGTCAAATTAAAAACAACAGTCATCATCTCCAGTTGCACTTAAATAGCATCAAGTGTAACATGACAAAGCTATTACAGTCTTTGGCAACACTTCCATCCATTAAGAGCCTTCGTTTAGAAGAGAACAACATTACAAGCATTGGTGCAATTCATGGTGAGGAAAATGAAAGATCTACTGGTCTTACTTGCATTCTGCTCACACCATTTCTTTTATCTAATTTTGTTTCATGTGTATGTGGCATTTAAGCATTGAGGAATCTAAGCATGCTAGAAGAGTTGTTTCTTGACTACTCTTACCTACATAAGGACTTTCTTCAAAACATTGGACCAATGAGCTCGCTCAAAGTATTATCAGCGAATAGAGCACAATTAAGAAGTACATTACCTAATAAAGGTAAAATTATCGTTTCTTATCAATTGTTATTCCTTTCATGGCTATAACCATACACTCCTTAATAACTAATTAAGTGTATGTCATTTCATTTTTGTAACTTAAATTTTTTGTGATTACATCATTATAGGTTGGTGTGAACTAAGGAGCCTCCAAGAGCTTTGGTTTAGTGAAACTCAATTGGAGGGAACACTTCCACCATGTTTGGAAAATTTAACATCTCTTAGTTTAATTGATCTCTCTCAAAATCGGCTTATCGGAAACATTGGTTCGTCTCCGCTTTCAACACTCAAGTCACTCAAATATCTATTCATTTCGAGTACTTCTTTTGAAGTCCCAAGCTCATTCAGATTTTTTGCTAATCATACAAAGCTTAGAGGCATTCTTGCTAATGGAAATAAGGTGATTACAGAAACTGAGTTGCAAAGCTGGGTGCCTAAGTTCCAATTACAAGTCTTTTATATGTCAAATTGCATCGGCCTTCTAAAGTTGCCAACATTTCTTCACTACCAGCATAATCTGAAGGTTTTTGAGATCTCCAACAACAATTTGGAGGGAGAATTTCCCAACTGGTTGCTACAAAACAACATGGAACTCGTTTATTTTCTAATGAATTCCAATGCTTTCACAGGAGTCTTTAAGTTGCCGTCACACCATAATGCTAACATGTTGAGAATTAGTGTCTCCGACAACAAGTTATGTGGAGAGATTCCTAACAACTTAAGTTCATCCTTTCCAAATGTTTTTGCATTGAACCTCTCTTATAACTTGTTTGAGGGTCAGATACCTTCCAATCTTGGAAAGTTGGAACAGTTATACTTTCTGGACTTGTCAAACAATTCATTGACTGGAAATATTCCAAAGGAGGTGTTGATAGGTTTATCCTCAGTGTTGTCTCTCAAACTGTCAAATAATAAGCTGCAAGGAGAAATAGTACAAGAATTTGCTTGCTTATCTTCACTTGGGTTCTTGTATCTTGACGGTAACAATTTCACAGGCACCATATCGGATAGCCTTTCTAATATCTCATCATTGTGGATTTTGGATATTAGTGACAACAAATTTTCTGGAGAAATTCCAAGATGGATGGGTCATATGACAAGTTTAAAGGAACTCAGTTTGTCCAAGAATCATCTCAAAGGTTCCATCCCTGTAGAGTTTTGTTACCTTGAAAGTCTCTTTGTTTTAGACTTATCAGAGAATAACTTAACAGGGTTAATTCCATCCTGCCTTAATCCACCCATCATACAATATGTTGGTTTGAGTAAAAATCACCTTGGAGGTGATCTCACACATGCATTCTTTAATAACAGTCCCTTGGTCATACTTGATTTAAGTTATAACGATTTTGTTGGAAAAATTCCAGAATGGATAGGAAGCATCTTTGAATTGAGCATTCTTAGCCTCAAAGGAAATCAAATTGAAGGTACGATTCCCATGCAAGTATGTCAGCTTAAGAGACTAAGTATGTTGGATTTATCTAGTAATCGACTAATTGGTCGGATCCCCCATTGTTTGAGTAAGTTGAGCTTAGAGGCTACTGATAAAAAATCTGAACCTGTTTCTGTTGGATCTTTAGGATTTAACATGGAGCCTGCAATGCCATATGATGTCAGTGGATTGATTGAATTTTCAACGTATGGCATCCCTCCAGAGGTGGGATTTACAACAAAAGGAAATTTATACTACTACAGAGGAGTCCCACTCACATATATGTCTGGAATCGATCTCTCTAATAATAAGTTAATTGGTGAAATTCCTTTTCAGTTTGGAGATTTAATAGAGATTCGTGCATTAAACTTGTCACACAACAATCTTTGTGGAACAATTCCAGAAACATTCTCAATGTTACATAATATTGAGAGTATGGATCTTTCTTACAACAAGTTGAGTGGGAAAATTCCCAACACTTTATTGAAGCTCACTTCATTGGAGTTCTTTAGTGTTGCACACAACAATTTAACAGGTGCCATACCAGAACCAAAAGCTCAATTTGCTACCTTCAATGAAAGCAGTTACAAGGACAATCCTTATCTCTGTGGGCCACCATTACAAGTCATTTGTAACAGGACTGAGCACCCATCATCTTCATTGCTATTTAACACTAATGGTGCGAGTGATGAAGAAAGTAATAATGTTGATATGGAGGTTTTCTACATCAATTTTGGTGTATCTTATATTATTTTTTTGTTAAGTACAATAATAGCGTTATATTTAAATCCTTATTGGAGAAACTCATTGTTTCAACTGATTAAGGTCAATGCATGTATGTAAGTGGTTATGTGAAGTATGCCTAATGGCTGTTTGGATTACTTAATATTAATAATTTCAATGTTGTATTTTACTGTTTTTAATTTCATGAACTCATATCATTTGTATGCTCTACTATATATATAATAATTATTATTATTATTATAATAATAATAATAACTTGAAACTATATGTGTTATGATCATAATGGTCCTGGTTTTAGGACGACTTAATTTTATTTGATTTGGGACAGTTAATCAAATTCTAGTCTCTTATCAATTAAAAGATCATATGTTTTTTAACTAGCAAATTCAAAAATTTGTATATACTACAAATTTTCAAAAAGCTTTTAAAATCCACTATAACTATCTAATTTCAAGTCAAGCTTGGCCGTACTAATACTTTTTTTTTTTAAAGCGGTAATTAATGATAATGTTGGAATGCATGGGGACAGTGAAATTTGTGTATGTAAGCATTGAAAATTTAAATAATATTGTTGGACCGTGGTGGATAATTGGTTGCTAAATTAATTACTTTAATTGAGGTAATTGGACTAATATTTATTTAATTGGGTTAATGAAATGGCCCATTGAATAATTAATTAGTTTAATTACTTAATTAAATGTAATTGGATGTTGGATTGTTCGGCCCGAGATGACGAAATATTTAATCGAGTTGGACCAGACGGCTATTGAATCAATTGGACTGCATAATTAGCGGGCTTGACTTGGTCTTGGCCCACTAAAATTATATGTGGATTATATAATTTTGAAGAATTTGAATATTTGATATTACTTGAAAATTTAATGAAATCATGAACCTGGACGCAATGGTGTCCCGATACATTCCTTAATTTAATTAAAGAAATTAAATTAAATAAGGAATTAAGAGTTGGTTGGAGATTTTCTCTCACCCTCACCACTATAAATAGTGGTTTTATTTTCAAGAATGGGAGCTCTGGAAATCTGCACATCGAAGCTCTGCCGAAATCTCGCCAGGATCTCATCTGGAACACGCCCGCAGTTATATATACTGCGTATATAGCGCTGAGGAATACGCCATTTGAACACCGGAAGCCCTTCTTTGAAGATCAAGCTGCATATTAGCCCTTCATTGAAGAACAAGCTACATAACTCCGGAGGCCCTTCAGCAAGGAACTACTTCCAGTTCGGTATACTCCCGAACTCGGCATACTTCCAGTTCGGCATACTCCCGAACTCGGCATACTTCCAGTTCAACATACTTTGAACTCGGCATACTTCAAGTTCAGCATACTCTGAACTCGGCACACTTCTAATTTGGCATATTCCAAATTTGGCACACTTCCAATAGGTATATTTGTAGTAGAGAATCAGAGGACTTCTCCTATACAGAGATTGTACCCCTTCCCGTTTGATATATACTTGATACTACTTGTAACCGATACTTTGAATTTTGAATATATACAATTCAAGTTTTTCGCGTTTACATATTTTGGCACGCCCAGTGGGACAGCTCTGCCTCTCATCTCTCTACTACTATACCTCTACCTGCGCATCAAATGGCATCGAACAATCCCATGTTCAGGAGGACCTATGCCCAAGCTACCAAGTCCAAGTCTACGCCTGTAGCTAGCCCTGGCACAACCCAGAAAACGCAAGGTCCGCTGACAAGGAACCGCGCAAAGGATTTGGGGGTCCAAGTGCCTGAACCTCAGTCCATGGCACGACGTGTGGTTCGAAGGCTCGACAAGGCCCCTGCTGTCTCAAAGGCAATTGCTTTTGCTGGAAGTCCACCCTCTCCCAAGGGAGCTACCGATGGTGGTAGTCCAACTTCTATGCAAGGGAACGCTAATAGCGGGAGCACTTCCCCTGTAACTCCGCCACATCCATTATGGAAGACTGCACCTGAGTGGTCGCATGTCTACAATGTCATGCCGGCCATGGCGACAAACACAGAGTCTGTGGAGGAGCAATTAGCTAGAATTGCTAAGTCTCTGGAAGGAATGGCTGTCACTCTCCAAAATCAAGAGAAACGGCTTAACACCCTCGATAATAGGGTAGGAAGCATCATGGAGGAGCAAGGAAGCCGTGCTCCAGGAAAGCAACCTGAAGGGCAAGAAGAGGTTGGTCAGCAATCACCACCACCTCATGTTAGCCATGTGGTAGGAGAAGCTGCTTCCCACTTACCTGTAACTGAGAAAACTATTCCAGTTACCGAAGGCATGATACCGGTGGATCAGTTGAAGGACTACATAATGGGGGCCATCAAAGGCAAGTTGGATGAAGGCCAACCTTCATATTCCTATGCTAAGCCCTACACACAAAGAATTGAGGAGTTGAAGATGCCCTACGGCTATCAACCTCCTAAGTTCCAGCAATTCGATGGCAAGGGAAATCCCCGACAGCACATTGCCCACTTTGTGGAAACATGCAATGATGCAGGGACTTATGGCGATCTGTTGGTAAAGCAGTTTGTCCGTTCATTAAAGGGAACTGCGTTTGATTGGTACACTGACCTCGCGCCCGGCTGCATTGATAGCTGGCATGATATGGAACGTGAGTTCTTAACTCGTTTCTATAGCACAAGGAGAACGGTCAGCTTCTTGGAACTCACTACTACTCGCCAATGGAAGGGTGAACGCGCCGGTACCTACATCGAAAGGTGGAGGGAACTATGCCTGAATTGCAAAGAAAGAATAACCCAAAGTTCTGCAATTGAGATGTGCATCCAAGGAATGCACTTTGAACTCTCCTATATCCTACAAGGGATTAAGCCAAAGTCCTTTGAGGAGTTATCCAGTCATGCTCATGACATGGAATTGAGCATCGAAGCCAGCGGAGGGCACAACATATTGAACTTGCCTAGCTCCTCCAATGCACCTGGAAAACAAGAAGTTAAAAAGTGGAACAAACCTTTTCCAAAGCAGGAAAAGAAAGAAGTGATGAATGTGAAGGCTACTCCTATGACAGTCTTCACTAAGGCAACTGAAAGGCCTAGGTCAAGATCATTTTCTGGCCCGTCAAGGGGTGGTAGAAGGCCGACAATTGAAGAAAGGCAGGAGAAGACTTATCCTTTCATGGATTCCGATGTATCTCCCATGTTTGATGAGCTACTCAAACTTAGGCTCATTGAGTTGCCTGAAATGAAACGTCCCGATGAAGCTACAAGGGTGGATGACCCATATTATTGCAAGTATCATCGTCTTCTTGGTCATCCGATTGAGAAGTGTTTTATCTTCAAAGATAAAGTAATGGCACTGGCCAGAGATGGAAAAATCGAGCTTGCCGATGCCAAAGCGAGCTCAAATCAAATCTCGATTACACCCGGACGGTTCGCTCCGCTGTGTACTGAAAAGGAAGATGGGAAACAACGGAAGCGTCCACTCCCCTTCATTGTTAAGCACGCTGTCGGTCAAAGTTCAGAACCGCAGCGGAATGGTAACGCATCCGAAGGTAAATGGGTGATTGTCACTCATAGAAAGAAGAAATTCGAGCCTGTGAAGCATCAAAAGCACATAGTGAAAAATTGGGTTGAGAAAACCTCAAAAAGTACTCATGCCCGCAAATCAAAGACGAAGGGGCATGTCAAGCAACCACGAGCACCAGTTTCTTTGGCTCAATATATGCCAAAAGGATTTGATCTTCAAGGGGCAGGCACTTCTAGCTCCTGCCTAAATACAAATGACAAGCCAGAAGATGGAGGTGAATGTTCATCTCCTAAACACATCGAGGATGAGGAAGTGTTAATGCATAAGGCTACTTCCTACTCCACAGAAATTACCTTCAAGGATGAAGACTTGTTACTTGGAGGCACGCCACACAATCGCCCATTATTTGTTGAAGGCTACACCCGTGGGCAAAAACTCAAAAGAATTATGGTTGATCAAGGCTCAGCTGTCAACATCCTATCCCTCCGAGCTGTGAAGGACCTTGGTATATCTACAGATGAGCTTGCCCAAAGTCGTCTAATGATACAAGGCTTCAACCAGGGAGGGCAAAGAGCAATCGGCATCATCAGACTTGACTTAAGAATTGGGAGCCTAAGTTCAGGTGTCCTCTGCCATGTCATAGATGCGAGGACATCTTATAACTTGTTACTTGGAAGGCCGTGGATACATGAAAATGGGGTGGTACCCTCGTCTTGGCATCAATGCCTTATGTTTGAAAGGAACGGCATAGTTGAAAAGGTTGTCGCCGATGAAAGCCCTTTCACCGAGGCTGAGTCTTACTTTGCGGATGCAAAGTTCTACATTAAAAGGAAAGTTATTGTTGAAGATACGCTCATCTTCCCGCTTGCAAGGATTGATACGCTCAAAACAAATGCAGCAAACTCATCCGAAGAGAAATGTGGTGATAAAGTGGGCCAAATATTCCCCGCCAAACGTACCGAGGGTTTTGACCCTAACGCTTATAAGCTTCTAGCCAAGGCTGGCTATAACCCCAACGAGCCACAGAAGTTGGGAAAGCTTATCCCAGAAGCCGGTGGTAAAGGCAAACCAAATCACCAAGAACCTCAAACGCGCAAAGGGTTGCGCTATGTTCCCCCTAAACCAGTGCGAATTCTTATAAACAGGGCTGCAAGTAATTGTATCTCCGCGGAGGGAAGCGAGTATGACCCAAACCTCACTCCTACCAATGATAATGGGCAAGACAAAAAGAAGTCAGTCTTCGACCGAATCGGTAAGGTGAACTCTCGACGCTCCGTCTTTGATAGACTGGGGTCAAGTCCTAAAGCCCTAAAGAGAAAGTTAATGCATGATCGACTTGGAGCTGTCCAAGTTATTAAAGACAGTGCCAATGTTCCTGCTGAAGTGGAGCCTCCCAAAAGGCTTAGAAGCATGATTCCTTCTCGGATGAGACGAGAAACATATATTCACGTTTCATGTGGTGAAGTGTTGAAAGTCCAACCGAAGACCATTGTACACACTCGTGTATATAAAGAAGAGAATGAGGAAAGCGTAGGCTCAAGTGATGACGTACCACCAACCACTCAGGGAGAGGTGGCATCGTCGTTCCATATCACGTTATGTGATGAAACCCCGATTGAGGGAGAAGATGCGGAAGAGGCACCCCATGAGTTAGAAGAAGGGGTACGAGCCGCGATGGACGAATTAAAAGAAGTTGATCTGGGAACGCCTGAAAATCCTCGTCCTATCTTCATTAGCGCACTCCTATCTGATGAAGACGAAGAAATCTATGTCACATTGCTGAAAGAATATATTGATGTCTTTGCATGGACATACAAGGAGATGCCAGGGTTAGACCCAAAGGTAGCTGTGCACCGCTTAGCAGTGAAGAAAGGGTGTCGCCCGGTCAAGCAAGCTCAACGACGCTTCCGCCCCGAGCTCATTCCCTCGATTGAAACAGAAGTTAATAAGCTTATTGAGGCTGGCTTCATTCGTGAAGTTAAATATCCAACCTGGATATCCAGTATTGTGCCCGTGCGCAAGAAGAATGGCCAGATCCGCGTCTGCGTAGATTTTCGGGACCTCAATGTGGCATGCCCGAAAGATGACTTCCCGCTTCCTATCACGGAGTTAATGATAGATGCCGTGACTGGGCATGAGATCCTGTCATTCATGGATGGCTCCTCCGGCTACAATCAAATCCGCATGGCGCCGGAAGATGAAGACTTAACTGCATTCCGAACGCCGAAAGGTATCTACTGTTACAAAGTAATGCCCTTTGGTTTGAAAAATGCAGGTGCTACATACCAAAGGGCTATGCAGACAATATTTGATGACATGCTCCATAAAATGGTCGAATGCTACGTAGACGACCTGGTTGTGAAGTCGAAATTGCGCAAAAATCACTTGGCGCATTTAAGGCAAGTCTTCGACCGCCTACGAAAGTTTCAACTGAAAATGAACCCCCTGAAATGTGCTTTTGGGGTTGCTGCTGGAAAGTTCCTCGGGTTTACTGTTCGACACAGGGGCATCGAGATTGAACAAGCCAAAATTGACGCCATAATGAAGATGCCTGAGCCGAGAAACCTTCATGAGCTTAAAAGCTTACAAGGGAAGTTGGCTTACATCCGAAGGTTCATATCAAACCTAGCAGGAAGATGTCAACCTTTTAGTCGGTTGATGAAAAAGGGCATCCCGTTCATATGGGACGAGGCATGCAAGAGCGCATTTGAGAGTATCAAGTCATACTTGATGAAGCCGCCTGTGCTAACCGCTCCTGGCCCGCATGAGTCTAAACTGTGAACGGCTCTACTTTGTAAAAAAAAAATCATTTGAACTACGTTTGACTTGATCTCCTTGATAGGAGTACGTAGGCAGCTTAGAAATCAAATTATCTAAGTTCAGTCATAACAAAACAAATCCAACTCATGTTGCAAGAATGTTGTATCAAGACAATCATCCAATAAATCAAAGTAAAGATGTTATTGCTAGAAGACCAGCGTACAAACGAGAAACGTTTAGTTATCAAAAGTTAGAATGAAATTACAAAAGTTCTTGCAATCAAAAAGAGAAACTAAAGGACAAAGAGCATCAGTCAACAAAAAAGCCTAAAGCTAAGCATATCGTCTTTGCATGCTTCTAAGCCTCTCTTTGCCTCCTTTAGTCTCGCTTCATCCTCTGGCGTCAGTACAATTAGTTCCTTAATACGAGTGACCTCAGCCTTAGCCTCCAAAATGGCAGTCTTGGCGTTGCCCAGGTCGTCCGTCGTTTTGGCAACCGCAGTGTCGCATTCCTCCACCTTGGCGCGAACTAACTTCAGTTCTTTCTCCAGTTCCTCTTCCCGATCTTTTGCAGTCTTAAGCATCTTATGTTGGCCCAATAGATCTTTCTTGAGTCTCTTAAACTCGTCTTCTGCATTCTTGAGCTCATCCTTCGCCGAAGATAAAGACTGGGACTCGCTTGATGTTTTGTCAGAAATTATGGACCTTAGGTTATCAAAGGCTTGAGCTTTTGTGAAAATCTCTTCAACCCGTGTTTCTAAAGGGGAGATGTCAAGGTCTAACTTCCGGAGGTTTGCAAAAGCATCCGTAAAGTTCTCTTGCAAAGATGAAACGTGCTCTACCGAGGTTTCGTCCAGCTTTTTGCGAAGCTTGTTCCAGACATTTATGACGACTACCTTAAATTCTTCCAGTACGAGGTCTTTTCCATCAAAGACAGAGACCTCGGTTCTATCTTGCTGACTTACGCGTGGCTCGTCGAAGGAATTCCCTGACTGGAGCGTGTTCGATGCTGAGGCATTGTTTGAGTGTCCGCTTTCTCCAAGATTGCTTGCAGCCCCCCCTTGATTCGATGACTCAGCTCCTCCCCTAGCGGGTATCGCCACATTTTCCTGTCAAGAAGTAAAAGGGGGGTAAACTAAACGCTCTCAATAATAAGTGGGATAAGCGAGAACAGTGGTTTACCTCCACTGGGGAAGGCGAACGTCTGTCTCGTCGCCGTTTCCAGTGGTGGTCGCGGCTATCTTCATCATCCGAGTCCTGTCGTATCACATCAACTTCCTTTCGTGGAATAATGTTTTCCTTTCTCTTCTTGGGTGACAGTTTACTTTCTTGGACTGGACGTTTGCCTTTCTGGGAGGTACCGACTTCATGCTGCATATCAGCTGGATACTCAGGAACTAAATCGTTAATGCTGCGCTCAAGGTAGTCCCCATGGACTTGGGCCCACCAATCCTTGTAACTCCGCGAGAAGTACTTCTTCATAGTGACAGTGACTCGAGTCGCGGGGAATGTCACTCGCGACCCTGAGCCCCTAAGTGTAAAGTGGCGCCAACGTTGGAAACCCTCCGAAAGTGTGAATTCACGTTCGTCATTGCCCAATATGCCAGAACTGCCATCCTGATAGTACCCAAATTGTCGGCTAAACCGATGGGGAGTGTAAGGTTCGGCGAGACATGTATCTGTCCATCGTAATACGAGGTAGTTAGAACGGAGACACATGAAGTAATCGTCATCGGTGTCGTGGGCATTCCCGTCATCAAGGAAGTGAAGATCCTTAGTTAAGTGGTGTGTCGTGCAAAGTCAGTTGGCACTGTCAGCTTTGAAAATCTTGCGACGAGCCTCCACTGGTCCGTAATATCTCGCACCACCTTCCCCCGAGTAAGCGATCATTAACGGAGAAGCTGACGTGTGGTCTTTTGCGAAATGAGTGTCGAAATAAAGCGACAACCATCCATACACATAGTGAATGGGGAAACGACTATTGGCTAGCCCCGGGGTATTAGATTGGGATATCACGTTCAATCCGGTGTAGATGCTCGCAAGCACGGGGATCCCAAGGTTCAATGTTCTGCCTGTCGCCATTAAGCAAGCCATTTTGAATGTCTGAAAGCGAATGACTCGCGTCATTTTAATGGGGAGCACGAATACGCACAGCCAGCAACTCAAGAATGCCGCTAAGTGAGTTTCATTTTCATGTTCAGGGGGAATTCCAAGCTCGGCAAAGGGTGCTTTGGTCGTTTTAGTCCATCCCTTGAATGCTGGGATCTTGCCATTTGGATTTTGGGTGTTCCTTGGGCGAGTTTTCTTCTTGTCCTCTTTCCTTGGCATTGGTCTGTCATAAACTGGCGGTCTTCTACTCCAAAATTCTATCCAGTCAACAATGTGAACTGAATGGTCGTTATTGTTTCTTTCACGACGACTCCCTCGTTGCCTGTTTCGGTCACTAATGTAGCAATATGCTTGGAACAAATACTTACAACTTTGAGGAGTGGAGTTAGGGTTGGCGTCTTCCCCCGTTAATTCTGAGGCGGTTGGGACATACTCGTCATAGATGTCGCCAGATATTGGTAGACCGCAGAGCACATGCACATCCCAAAGTGAGATTGAGAGCTCACCGAGGGATGTAAGCAGTGTATTGGTCATAGGGCACCACGCTTCGCAGAACGCTTGGATGATATGCGTCGAGCGGTCGTAGGTGAACAACGAGGCGTATATGCCATCGTAGATCGTCACGGCCTCCAGGAGCTCACGGTGCATACTGAGTATAGTCTCAGTCCATTCCCAATATCCCGGTGTGAAGCTGAACTCGGCTCTGAAGATGGGATGTTGGTTCCATGAAGCCTCACCCCTAAGGATCCGTCTCCCTAGGGTCGGGAGTGGGTCTGAGTATTCTGTATGACCTAGCCCGGTTTTTAGAACCCATGTTTTGGATGGCTGGTGTTCAGCATTACGGGTCCATTCTTCCACTCGATAAGGCAGTGTTGGGGCAAGGAGGGTTCTTGGCGTCATTGGTGGGTAAACGATGAACGACATGCTTTTTGTTTCAGTCTCATCGCTTGATACTTTGAGCCTTCTCTTCTGATCAGCTCCCACGGTTTCCCCAAACACTACCATTGTTCAAAAATCGTTTGCGATGTATGAATCTGCATTAAGAACCAAGAGGCCAAGTCCAAAAAATATAAGACAATTTTGAGGTCAGTGCCAAAAAATATATATATTGCCGCAAAATGCCTATGCTACATATGTTATATATGGTATTCACAAGCAAACATTAATTATGCTATGTGTATATATTTTATATATATATATATATATATATATATATATATATATATATATATATATATATATATATATATATATATTATGTACGTGATACACACAAAATATAAGAAGCAAACATGGATTATGTACATATGGGCACGTACGTTACTAAAATATATTATGTGCATGCATATATATGAGTTGCAAGGTGGAAGCCAAAGATATATGTATATATAATTATATATATATATTATCACATGGACCAGTGCAAAGCAAAACACATGCTGCGTATATGTGTGTAATGTGTTCATACTTCATACACACTGCCCAAAGAAACCTTGTATGAATTGAATATATTATATAATATATGTATATATGTTATATATCATAGGCAACCACACGTGGCATACTATATGCATACCTAAACTACATGCAAATGCAAGCAACTACACTTGGAGTCTTGGACAACTTCATATATGTGGACGGTGTATATGTATATATTATACATACATGCTCAAGTGGAGTATTAAAAGAAGCAAGAGGCGTGATTCTACACTGAAACACGCAATAAATAAAAATCCCCAGCAGACACGTTAAAACCAAAAAAGGCAGAGCACATCTGCACATGTCCCCATGAAGACTCATGGTTTTTGAGAATATGAAGACTCAATGGTTAAGTACGGAGGCAAGCACATAATGAGTCTCTATTTAAATGCAAAGCAGAAGCGAAAGCTCCAGCGAAAAGCTCTCGCTCTTTTGGTACCTCTGTTGGTGAGCACGGCGGAACCTCAGCGAGCTTTCTTCTCCGTCAAATTCACTAGCGACACCCTACTTCTCCAAGCAATCGGTCCTCCGGCGACGGGCCCACAGTGCACGGCAAACTCCTGGAATACACCAAAAGCAAAGTATGAGCCTTTCAATTCCAGAGCCTCCTCTATGAATAGCAACTCCCATAGTGGTTCCATCTTCTCCGTCGATGAACCGACGGAAACTCGCCGGAGCACATGCCCGGAGTATCCAATGGCTTTCATCTCCGACTGACGGTGCAAAACCAAACCATTCCGGAAAACTTCCAGGTTGCGGTGAGTTCAAACGAAGGTGAAATACACCTCAGGAAATTTCCAGGCGCTTCCTACTCAATGCCGCACATATGTTGGTCCCTTCTTTCCCTCCTGTCAAAAGGAAATGAAGAAAAAAACAAGAAAATAGTCTAGTGCAAAGGTTAAAATTACCTTATCACTGGTGAACGGGATTGCAGCTAAAGTGGAGATCAGTTGCATGCAGCTTTAGTTCTTGGTGTGGAGAAATTGTAAATTCCTGAGAGCTATTTATAGGTGCAGAGTTCTGAAATCTGTATGAGTTTGGATGTGCTTAGGACTCAGATTCTGTTGGTTAATCCAAATCGGATTGTGAACCGTGTGGTGCAAACTATAATGTGATGAGGATTCTAAAACTAATTTATGGGTTGTGAGCAGCTGGTAAATCTGTGCGTAAGAGAAGGAACACGAAAGCTTGCAAACATCGCTGAGGTCCAAATTTCAAGTTACGGGAAGAGACTAATTTTTTTTTTTTTTGGCTTAAAATCAGAATTGCAGTTCGGGTAGAATTTTCTCAAAAATGAAATGGGCCTTTAACAATATTGTAGCAAATTGGGCTTTTGGATACGGTGCTTGTTGGGCCATTGTGGTCAAAATGTCATTGTTGGGTTGCAATTGGTAAATATGGGCATCCGGACAACGGTTAATTTCGAGACTTTCTTCCCTTTGCATTTAAGGCACGTCAAGCAAGTCTCGAGGGGGCAATTTGTAAGCATTGAAAATTTAAATAATATTGTTGGACCGTGGTGGATAATTGGTTGCTAAATTAATTACTTTAATTGAGGTAATTGGACTAATATTTATTTAATTGGGTTAATGAAATGGCCCATTGAATAATTAATTAGTT
The DNA here is from genome assembly GCF_001879475.1 of Ipomoea nil. NCBI lineage: Eukaryota > Viridiplantae > Streptophyta > Magnoliopsida > Solanales > Convolvulaceae > Ipomoea > Ipomoea nil. The sequence goes on along the minus strand of NW_017617524.1, from coordinate 1,190,335 downwards.
TAATTACTTAATTAAATGTAATTGGATGTTGGATTGTTCGGCCCGAGATGACAAAATATTTAATCGAGTTGGACCAGACGACTATTGAATCAATTGGACTGCATAATTAGCGGGCTTGACTTGGTCTTGGCCCACTAAAATTATATGTGGATTATATAATTTTGAAGAATTTGAATATTTGATATTACTTGAAAATTTAATGAAATCATGAACCTGGACGCAATGGTGTCCCGATACATTCCTTAATTTAATTAAATAAATTAAATTAAATAAGGAATTAAGAGTTGGTTGGAGATTTTCTCTCACCCTCACCACTATAAATAGTGGTTTTATTTTCAAGAATGGGAGCTCTGGAAATCTGCACATCGAAGCTCTGCCGAAATCTCGCCAGGATCTCATCTGGAACACGCCCGCAGTTATATATACTGCGTATATTGCGCTGAGGAATACGCCATTTGAACACCGGAAGCCCTTCTTTGAAGATCAAGCTGCATATTAGCCCTTCATTGAAGAACAAGCTACATAACTCCGGAGGCCCTTCAGCAAGGAACTACTTCCAGTTCGGTATACTCCCGAACTCGGCATACTTCCAGTTCGGCATACTCCCGAACTCGGCATACTTCCAGTTCAACATACTTTGAACTCGGCATACTTCAAGTTCAGCATACTCTGAACTCGGCACACTTCTAATTTGGCATATTCCAAATTTGGCACACTTCCAATAGGTATATTTGTAGTAGAGAATCAGAGGACTTCTCCTATACAGAGATTGTACCCCTTCCCGTTTGATATATACTTGATACTACTTGTAACCGATACTTTGAATTTTGAATATATACAATTCAAGTTTTTCGCGTTTACAGTGTATGTATGAGAAAACAACAATCTTGAAATTCAAATGGGAGGATAAGTGATTATTATAGATATTTAAATAAAAATAAATAATTAATAAGTTTTATGATAATAGAGTTATCTTTATAAATAATAATTTGTTATATATTAATAATATTTATTAATATATTTATTAGAATTTAAAATTTTAAAAAGAAGTATGAGTATCATGAGCTTCAAGTAGGGTTTGGTTTATGAAATAGACCAAGAATGAAATAGATGGTTCATTTATAAAACTACAAGCTTTTTTTCATGGAATTGGCTAAATATTTTGTTTGCCATTGAATAGTCATCTTAATGCCTTCCATGATATTAGTTATTCATTACCCAATTAGAAATAATTATTTTAAGAGTCAAAATGTCGTCCATTTAACATCAAAGAGGAAAAAATTATCACTTTTAAAATAATTGAGGGGGCAAATATAAATACATAAATAAGTCAGCATGAAAAAAAATACTATAAGTCTATAATTCAGAATGTAAAAGTGTCATTTTCCCTTTACAAAATTATGAGCTTTTTCATGGAATTGACTATTTCCATGATATTAGTTATTCATACCCCATTAGAAATAACTAAATTTAATTTATTTAATACAAAAGATACCCATGTGTACTCTTCTTTGTGGAAGTATTAGGACTCTATGTATTTGAGTTTGATTATGATTCTCTATTTCAATCTCTCTGAGACTTGCTTCTTATATATACTTGTAATCTGTACATTGTATTATTATTATATTATTCAATACACAACTCTATTAGCTCTTATCTGGTATCAGCTAAGCTAGAGTTTTCTTTCCAATGGCTAACGGATCTATTAATTCCTCTGAACGGACCGTTTCTAATGCTCCTATCTCTTCCGCTACGTCGGTGGTTAATTCTTTATCCACCGCTCACCACTTCATCAGCATTAAGTTAACCTACAAGAACTACCTATTTTGGAGAGCCCAAGTTGTTCCTTTTCTTGATGGTCACAATCTTCTTGGTTTTGTTGATGGAACGGATCCATGTCCTCCAACCACCCTAACCGGCGATGACGATGATATGGCAACTGTGCAGCTCAATCCGGCGCATCGTGCATGGGTTTGGCAGGACCAAGCCTTATTGTCCATGTTGATGTCGTCCTTCTCCGATGAAGTCATGCCTCTCGCCATTGGCCACCGCACCAGTCGGGCTATCTAGACTACTGTGGTTGGTGCACCCGCGTCGTCTTCCCGCTCCCGGGGGTCTCAATCTACTCGGACAATTGCAGACACTTGATCAAGGAGACATGATCGCAGCTGACTAAATCAGCAAGGCTAGGGTTTTGGTGGAGGAGCTCGCTCTCGCCGGCCGACCTATGACACTCGAAGAACAAAACCTTTACGTTCTTCGGGGGTTACGGCCAGAGTTCAGGAGTCTCATATCGTCTCTCAACATGCGCGGCCAGCCTATTACTCTCCAAGAGCTTGCGGATCTCTTGGTCGTGGAGGAATTTATGACGTGCGGTATTCCTGGAGGTGGATCGCGGGCCGCTTTCATGGCGCAAAAAGGCGGCCAGAAGGGCCGCGTTTCTGGGCGCGGTAATGGTGGCCGTGGTTCCGGTCAAAACAGCGGCCAAATCGGCCAGCCGCGTGGTGGTGGTGGCGGCGGCGGGCGTGGTGACGGTGGATGCAATGATAACTGGCAACCCAAGTGTCAGCTTTGTCATGTGTTAGGTCATACTACTTCCACATGCCATCTTTGGTGTGCCAAGGATCCTTAGGCCAATGTCATATATCAAGAAACTCCTTCGGATCCTCAAGGTTCCCACACTTGGCTTCCAGATACAGGTGCCACCAATCATGCCACTCCAGACATCGTTGTTCTCTCCTTCTCAGAGGACTGCAATGGTAATGACACATTACGTGTCGGTGATGGTATGTGATTACCTATTAGTCGTATTGGTCATGCTACCTTTAATTCCCCCTCTAGATCTTTTAAATTGTCTAATATCCTTCATGTTCCTAGTTTGTCTTCATCTCTGTTGTCTGTTCAAAAATTTGCATCAGATAATAAGGTGTTCTTTGAGTTTCACCCATTTTTTTTTTGTTGTGAAGGATATCAACACCAAGGAAATTCTTCTACGGGGTAATAGTTCTGGGGGGCTTTACAAGCTTCCCATTCCGAGTTCGTCACCAACTGCGTTTCTTTCGGCTAGAGTCTCGGCATCTGTGTGGCATGATCGTCTTGGTCATCCACATCAACGAGTTCTCAGTCAAATTCTTTTGTCTTGTTCAGTTATTGGGTCTAGTAGTAATATTCGTTGTTCTTCCGGTCTATGTAATGCATATCAGTTAGGGAAATCTGCACGGTTTCCCTTATCGCGTGTTGAGTCCTCTAGTTCGTGTGTCCTTGATTTAATTTATACAGACATTTGGGGACCTACTCTCATTCTTTCCACTAATGGATATCGTTATTTCGTTATCTTTGTTGATGACTACTCTCGTTACACTTGGTACTTTCCTATGTCACAAAAGTCTAATCTCTATGCTGTCTTTGATAAGTTTCGGAATATGGTTGAACGTTCATTTAATCGTAAAATTAAATCCATTCAGTCTGATCTAGGAGCTGAATATAAAAAGTTGCACTCCACCTTGGCTCAGTTAGGCATTCTTCATAGACAATCATGTGCGTATTTGGATTGCATGTTCGGCATATTGGTGTTGAGAGTGTGTTCCCATTTTGCTTAACTTCATCATTTACTAGGAGTTTTTGCTTCCTTAAAAGTATATTCCTTGAGTTGCGTAAGTAGGGCACATGACTGACATATTTATTTCATGATATGAGGGATTTCATCCTCTCCGCTGGGTTGCACATTCATCTTGATGGACCACTAGGTGAATTGAGTTATCATTAAGCTATCTTAAAAAGTTTCTTTGGCACTTACATGATCTTGATTTGAGTGGAAACTTGTGATAAGTGCCAAAGACACCTCGAGTTAAAGTCTTTTAAGAGTGTGTTTTATGCCTATTTGTTATCATTTGTGTACGATTTGTGACCATTTAAGCTATAATATGCATTGTGTTATGAAATGTTATCACACTTTGTATTCTTATGATTTTGGAAAGGATTAAGCTCAAAAGGAGACATAGTGGCGTACATCGGAGCATCACAAGACAAAGAGCGAACCGGAGCTGTGCTTGGACCAATCCACGCACGTGGGAGCACGTGTGGAGGAGAAACAGAGGGTCCCTTGCGACCAGGCTACGCACGTGGAACGGTGCGTGGGAATGAAATATAAAATTCCACACACTCATCCCATGTGCGCGGGACGAGCCATGGGACGGCATAAGTGACCGACCACGTGTAACACCCTACTTTTCTAAAACTAAATCCCAAATACTTAACTTCAAAAGATAAACTAAACAAGATTAATCATAAGATTAGACTCGGGTTGGACTTCCATTTGGAAGATTATGAGTTCGAGCCTCAGTGGAGGCGTTATTGGTTCTTTGTGTTTCAGTAGGTTGAGAAAGTATATGAACAGATACTACATTGTAATAAAGCCAGTAGCATTCAAAAAAAATAATAAGATTAGATAACTTTAATTCATCCAAAACCAACAACCGGTGTCACCGCCATAGTCACCACACACGATGACTGTACAGGCTAAAGAAAAGGGAAAACTATCTAGAGTCAAGCTCATCAAAAACTACATCCAAACTTGGAGAAACAAAACCCCGGTGTTCAACACCAACAAAAGCTCAATCTAAGAACTAACATCAGTTTAAACATCAATATCCAAACCGAGTCTACATATAGCATCTAACATCGATCATATCTACGCACTATACTATCTCATGCGCGCTCAAACACTGGGCCCACCTAAAAGGGGTTATAAAAACAGTAGGAAATAAACCCGTTAGCACGAATGCTAAGTATAAAGTCACTCAACCATGTAATGTACTATAGATATAGATTTTGAAAATCATTTGGCAAGAACACTTAAGTTCAAGTACTTTCAACACTTAAACAACAATCTCAAATCAAGTTCATCATCAATTCTATATGCTTGCATCATAATCGACATATAAACATGCTTTTTCAAGTAATCAACTTTAAACATATTCTCATGCTTTAACAGATATTCCTAATCATAGTTCAATACTCAATCTCATGCTCAAACTGAAAGATAGAGAGACACTAATAACTCAACAAGCTATCTCATGCTATCAAGCCAACTCATAAGCAACAACAAAGTACTATGCTTCCCATCATACTTTAATGCTAATCATGCAATAAGCTTTATATATATATATATATATATATATATATATATATATATATATATATATATATATATATATACTCTCGCTCTTTTGTAAAAAGAATAATACTTTTTCGGTGGAGGTTTCTGTTGAGTCACATTGACTCGCTTTTCTCTTCTTTCTCTTGAGTCACACAGACACGCTTTCTTTCTATCTTTCTTTCTTTCTTTACTCGCGGGCGAGGTAGGAACTTCACCAATATGTGAACGAACCTATCCGGGCTCGCAGAGACTGAGCTAAAGGGGGGCAGTTGTCCCCCCCCCCCCCCCACCCCATATATAACCTTTGTGTGTATATATGTATATATAGTACAAGTTTTAGTATTAGTATAAAAAAACTACTAGAAATCAACAAGAAATGAGTTAGATTAGTTAGTAAGGCATATGTTTATTTAGCTATAATAAAGGTTAGGGGTTCAAATCCTTTGGTATCAACATTTTTTTACTTTATAATGTGTTTTCTATTCAAATTATTTTATCAAATTAATTATGTTTCGTATTTTGTTATGAATAAAGTTTCGATGTGTTTTATTTTTTGCCCATATCTAACAATAATATTTACAACTATATTTCTTAGGTAATTTATTATTTTTTTTTTAAATTATCTCTTTTGTTTTAATGTTTTGCCTTTACTGACAAAAATTTCTGAATCTATCCCTACTTCTTTGCCCCTCTCCACATAATTTCTGGCTCCGTCCCTGCAGGCTCGGCATCTAGCCGACCTAATACTCATCTCGCCGATTGGTTAGGTTATAAATAATATCACTCAATTTTTTTCCAAGTCAATTTGTATATAGAAAGGAAAATGCCAATCCCGAACGTAACTCAAACAGTTCCCCCTTTCACGGTTTCACCATACTTTTCAATCGATTATTTCTCACCCATAAACGCGTGGAAGAATTTGAAACCACTCCATACGCTTGACTGCATCAAATCTAAGTTGTATGTATGCTAACTATCAACGTATTAGTTAGGTTGGGATATTTTTTTATTCGATAAGAAATTAGTGAAAAGTGTACTAAAATATTTCAAATTTTATTGCAAAACAATGAATTTAAAATAATTTTTTTTAAAACATTATTTAAAATAATTGTTAGTTCGTTACAGCTTACAAATGTATGGATTTTTTCTGTCATGCAAATTAGAATAATGCTATCAAATTGAATTCATTATAATTAACCAAGACTATGTGGTCTAATGGTACCCGGGTTGGACTTCTATTTGAAAAGTTGTGAATTCAAGCCTTAGTGGAGGCGTTATTGGTTTTTTGTGTTTCAGTAAGTTGAGAAAGTATATGAACAGATACTACATTGTACTAGAGCTAGTAGCTCTTCAAAAAAAAGAATTAATTGTAATTAAGGATGGCATGTAAATCACTAAAAAAAAACCCTAATAAAATTATCTCATACCGAATTGGCTCAAGTAAAACTATAAATTTGCGATTTGTTTTCAATTTTTATTTATCTAATTAAAATTTTTGTTTGATACTTAATGCAAACTGAAGTTTATAAACATAAACCAAGCCATAAACTGATTTGATTAAGATAATGTCTAAATTATTGTAAACTAGAATGTTTAGTAATGGTAAGATCTTAGGATTATATTTGAATAGTATTATTCATGTTAAAGAAAAGTGACATCAGATGAAAGGAGGGAATGATCAAGCCCACCTAAGAAGATTTTAAACCATTCGCATGCATTTTTTTCCAAGTCAAGCTTGACTTAGAAATGAGAGTGTCAATGTCGAAAGAAACATAACTGAGTGCTACTTCTCAACCAATAAATGCATGGAAGAAGCTAAAATCATATCATGGAATCTAAGTTTGTTTTTTTTTTAATTAGACTAACAAATAATTAGTTAATTAAAATTGTATTAATTAGTATTTAAGTTATATATTACAATTAACTTGCTAATATAATGATTTTTTTTAACATTAGTGTAATTAAGGAAGAGCTAGTAAACCAAAGAAAAAAAAATTTAATCAAATCAAATATAATTAAAAATGGACAAATTAAATATGAAAATATGACTATTATCAGACATTAAAATTGAAATGGACAAAGGTGAGAGGTTTTATAAAATACTATGTAGCCTGCGATCCTAGAAAGAGCAGCTAAGGTAACTCAAAGTTATAATCTCACCGGGCTCCGGATGATGACTTTAGGATTACAAGTCAATGAACGTGTGAAACAATCTAATCTCAACTAGAGGCCAATAATTATATATCCTAATAATAACTAATAAGCATGTACATACTTAGAGCAATAATATATCATTTTCGTAATTTTTGAACTATTGAATTATTGCATCATATATGTATCTAACAAACAACATAAGTAGTTGTCATATGCACTAAATATCTTCTTATTTAAGAGAGCTAAGGTTAGAGAAATAGTCCAAGGTTTAGTTCAAGAAACTGTCAAACAATAAATTGGAAGGAGAAATAGTCCAAGAATTTATTCATTTGGATTCACTCTGGTACCTTTACCTTGATGGTAACAATCTCACAGGCACCATAAAAGATAGTCTTTTGAATATCAATTTGATTTCTTTGGATATTAGTGACAACAAATTTGCTGGAAATATTCCAAGATGGATGGGTCACATGACAAGTTTAGAACAACTCTCTATGTCCAAGAATCATCTTGAAGGTCCTATCCCTATTGAGTTGTGTAGCCTGGAATTCCTCTCTATTTTAGACTTGTCAGAGAACAACTTAACAGGGTCAATTCCATCTTGCCTCAATCAATCCTCAATAGAGCGTGTTCATTTGAGTAAAAATCACCTGGGAGGTCAACTTACACATGCTTTTTTTAATAACAGTGCCTTGATAATATTGGATCTTAGTTACAATGAATTTGTTGGAACGATTCCAGAATGGATAGGCAGTGTCTCCAAATTGAGCATTCTTCTCCTCAAAGCAAATCGGATTGATGGTAAGATTCCAATTCAAATATGTCAACTTATGAGACTAAGTGTGTTGGACTTGTCTAGTAACCAACTGACTGGTTTAATCCCCAAATGCTTGGGTAAGATAAGTTTAGAGGCTACTGATGAAAAATCAAAATCCATGGAATCTGTGTCTATGGCTTTCCAGTTTGAACCTACAATGCTAATCTATTCCTCCAGCAGAAATAATTTCTTCATTGATGTCTCAGCAAGTAGTGCTCCTCCAGAAGTGGAATTTACAACAAAGGGAAATTCATATTACTATGAAGGTAGCATCCTTAAATATATGTCTGGAATTGATCTCTCTGCTAATAGGTTAATTGGTGAAATTCCATTTGAGTTGGGAAATTTGACTGAGATACATGCATTAAACTTGTCACATAACAACCTTAATAGCACGATCCCAGAAACATTTTCTAAGTTACATAATATTGAGAGCTTAGATCTTTCCCACAACAAGTTGAATGGGAAAATTCCAAACACATTACTCAAGCTCTACACATAAGAGGTGTTTAGTGTTGCATACAACAATTTAACAGGTGCAATACCAAAACAAAATGCTCAATTTGGAACTTTTGATGAAAGCTGTTATGAGGGAAATCCTTATTTGTGTGGGCCACCATTACAAGTCAGCTGCAGCAGCATTAAGTCATTGCCATCTCCATTGCCGACTAACACAAATGGTGAGAGTGAAGAAAGTACTGGTATTGATATGGAGGTTTTCTACATCACTTTTGGTGTATCTTATGTTGTTTTTTTGTTGGGAATAGTGTTAGTGTTATATATAAATCCTTACTGGAGAAACACTTGGTTTCAACTGATTGAGTCCATTGTATATAAGTGGCATGACTAAGGAAAAAACTAAATACTCATAGATCAAATGTATTGTAATTTGTAATAATGTAGAGACTTACTCATTTGCCAAGGCCACTTCGAATCTTACTATTTTATCACGTACTGTTCTTATGTTTCATTTTTCAGTATTTTCTAATTTTTATTTTTCAGTAAAAATTAAAACAAAATGTTCATTAATAAATATGTCAAGGTGAAACCAAAGAAGTTGTTGCGGACCCAACATTGGTCCTGGTAGGACTTGTAGCTACGACGAAATCGGTCAAGTTCATTCGTTTGGAGACCAGCATGAGGAATGAGTGTCAAGGAACTCACTTCAAATCTGTTCCTGTTTCTGATTTTTTTCATGAGTTTGATCTGAAACGTATTCTTGAAGATGAGCCCTGGACTTTTGAGCAATCCTTGCTAGTGCCGAAAAGGCTGAACCCGGATGAATTTGGTCATTATGTCACCCTCAATAAGGCAGAATTCTGGATCTAAGTTGATAAACTTCCAGTGAGCTTATTCACGGAGAAGATGGCAGAGGCTATTGGAAACTTCTTGGGAGTGTTCATAAAAGCCGATAAGAAAAATTTTGACGGAATTTGGATGTCATTCTTGAAAGTTCGCGTCCTCATTGATTTTACCAAACCTCTGAAAAGGAAGCTGAAACTAAACAAAGGAGGGCACCAAAGTTGCTAGGTGGAATTCCAATATGGACGACTCCCGATTTTTGTTTCCTTTGTGGTGTAATAGGTCACACAGAGAGGTGAGAATTTAGAGGGGGTTGACAAGGCAACGGAGAGACTATTTGGGGTGTGGCTGGGCAGGGCAATCGTGGCTAGTCTCAGAATTTCCGGTCCAGAATGAGACAAAACTAACCAAGGCATAAGGAGGTGGTGATGACAGGCGTGGAGTAGAGTAATACGGACGGTTACAAAACATTTAGATATATTTATAGGAACAGTTACAAAACATGTATATTATTATCTGAGAAAAAATCTGAGATATTTAAAAAAGAGATTGAATATTTAGGATATGTAATAAATGAACAAAGAGATTGAATATTTAAGATATCTAAGGGCATCCTCAATAGCATATTTTGGAATAGTGAAAAGCAGCAAGGTTTTTAATTAATGTGATATCAAAATTTTGAGGAACTTTTTCTCCTGCAAAACTTGGATTTTGCAGAAAAAAAAAAAAAAAAAAAAAAAAAGGATAAGGGTCAAATAGATCCTTCAACTATATACTAAAGTGCAATTAGCCCATCGAACTAAAAAAACCTTCAATTAAACCCTTAAACTTATTAAAATATAATAGTGCAATTAACATATTTAATCTATAATAGCATGTTACCTTCAAGTCACCTGCCATGTAGCATTCCACGTAAGATGCCATGTCATTTAATATTTTTTAAATTTATTTTTAAAAAATAAATTAATTATATTATAAAAATAAAAATAAATTAAATAAATAAATAAAAACCCATGGTAGGCTGGCAGCTTGGCCAGCCTGCCGCCATGAACGAGAAGTCATGGCTTCTCCGTGAACGGAGCTTACGGAGAAGCTCCGTTCATGGAGAAGCCAGCAAGCTTCTCCATCCAGATTTGGACGGAGAAGCTCGCTGTCTTCTCTTCTCCGTACATTGAGAAACCAATGAGTTTCTCCGTCCAGATTTGGACGGAGAAGCTTACTCGCTTCTCCATGAACGGACGAATGCATTTGATCAGAGAAGTCAGACGGACGGACGGAACGAACAAATGCATTTGATCGGAGAATTTGAATGGACGGACGGAACGGACGAATCCATTTATCGCCGGCGACATGGAATGGACGAATCCGAAGACTTTTATTTTAAGTTTTTTTTTCTAAAAAAAAAAATTAAATGAAATTTCACATAAATGACAAGGAAGCAAAATTAACTTGTTACTTTTTGATAACTTGTTAAAAATGATAATTGCACATTTTTAACAAGTTAAAGGGTTTAATTGAATGTATTTTTAGTTCAAGGGGCTAATTGCATTTTGGTATATAGTTAGAGGGTCTATTTGACCCTTATCCCAAAAAAAAAAAAAAAAAAAAATAGATGTCAGCTCCCTCCGCACCGGACCACCCAGGACCATTGGCGGCCACTCTCAATTTTTTTTGAAGCTTGCAAAATTTTTTTTTTCTTTTCGTTTAGCTGGCCATATTCTTTTCTTTTTGTTAGTATTCTGACTTATTTTTTTGTTATATATTCTGGCTTATTTTTTTAAAAGTTTTTTTGGTTGAATTTTGTTAATAAATTAAACTTTTACGTAGTAAACTTTATACGGTATATAAAAACAAAATTATCCATTTAACTTCATGTTTAAAACAGTCATATACTATTAAGATTTACTTAATATTGTAAATCCATTTCGTGCATCGCATGGGTATGTGTAATTTTTTTTTTTTTGAAAGGTGATATGCTTAATTTAAATATAATAAAAATAATAATTGTAATTATAATTTTTATAATGATAATAAATAAAGAAACAATTAAAATGTAATTGTAAAATAGTGGGTCCACAAAAAGTTGTGAAACAACTTAAAACTAATGGTAAGAAGAGTTTTTGTGATTGAGTGAGATAGTGGATAATGATGTGGATGTTGGGGACCACAAATCACAGAACTATATAAGTTCATAATTTGATAACTATATAATTTAAAAATTATGAATCTACAGTACAGATATTATGAATCCGTAGTATAGAAATTATGAATCTATTGTATAAAAATTATGAATCTACTATGTTTAAATTATGAATCTACTGTATAAAAAGAGTAAAAGACATTTTTGGTCCTAGACTTATAGTGGCACAGACAATTTTAGTCCTTCTTAAAAAAATCAGACAACACTCTTATTGTGACGAAGACAATTTTGATCCACCGTCGGAAACAGAGGTCGTCATTGCCGGATCTAGAGCGCCCCACGTCTGCTACACGCTGGAAAGGACCAAAGGTCGCCGGAGCTCATCGAGGAAGACCGTCGTTGCCGCAGTCGACGAGAAGAAGAGAAAGAGAGGGGAAGCGGAGCTCGTCGCTGCTAGAGGGAATTCTCTCGTCGCCACTACCGCACCCTGTCACCGCTTCGCCGGAAAACCAGAGGACGCCGCCGGTGGGGTGTTGCAGCTGTTGGTGAGCTATGCTACCGTCGATTTTCCATTGAGAAGAGGGAGAGACGAGAGAGAGAGAGAGAGAGAGAGAGAGAGAGATGGGAAGAGAGGTGGAGATGGGGGTTGTTGGTGGATTAAACTTGTTTGTTGTTGGCAAGGAAGAAGAAGGTTGAGGATGGGTGGTATTGTGGCTGCCATTGTTGTTGTTTTCGTGAATAGAGAGAAACAGAGAGAAAATGGGTCTGTTGTTGAAAAGACGCAATTATCCCTGCTCAAACGGGGTATCTAACGGAAATATTGACGGAGGACCAAAATTGTCCTCGTTACGATAAGAGTGTCCATAAATTGTCTGATTTTTTTTAAAGAGGACTAAAATTGTCCGTGCCACTATAAGTGTAGGACAAAAAATGTCTTTTACTCGTATAAAAATTATGAATATACTATTTAAAATTTATAAATCTACAGTATAAAAATTATGAATCTGGAACCGTGTCCATGCACGATTCCACAGCATAACGTTTCAGATATTATCTAGCCTCCTTATTTGAAAAGATCAAGCCCACCTAAGATTTCAAATCATTTACAAGTTTTTTTTTCCAAGTCAAGCTTGACTTAGAAATGATAGTGTGTTTATGTCGAATGAAATTTAATTGAGTGCCACATCTCAACCAATAAATGCTTGGACAAAACTAAAATCATATTATGTGAGTTTGGTTTTTTTTTTTTTTTTTTTTTTTAAATTAGACTAGAAAAATAATTAGTTAAAACAATATTAATTAGTATTTAAATTCTATTACAACTAACTTGCTAATATAAGTTTTCAAAAAATAAAAAATAAAAAAATTGCTAATATAAGAATTTTTAAAAATTAGTATAATTAAGGAAGAGCCAGTAAAACATAAAAAAAAAAAAAAAAAAAAAAACTAATCAAATTAAATATAATTAAAATGGACAAATTAAATATGAAAATATTACTATCATCTGGGATTAAAATTGGAATTGACATATGCAAGAGGTTTTTGAAAATACTATGTAGCCTATCATAGAAAGAGCTAATGTAGCTCAAAGTTATAATGTCACAGGCCGAATGATGACTTCAAAGAAATTATATGATTTTTCTGTTTTAAGTCAATAAACGTGTGAAACAATCTAATCTCAACTAGAGGATAATAATTATATTTACTATATACTAATAAGAGTCCAAGAGAGTTAGGCCTATAATAGGTAGAAAAAATAGCGATCAAATTTTTTAATCAAATAAATGACTTAGATTAATCATAATTTAATTTTTCCTTAAGATTAATTAATTTATTCCTAATGAATATGATTATCCGTTAACTTTTTCATTAAATATTATCTTTTCTGGTAATTTCTGTTAGTTCACCGTTAACTTATTGATTTCAATAAGAAAGGTCTTAGGTTCGAACCTCATCCCAATCAAAGTTGGCATAATTAGTACTCTATTTTACTCTTATTAAATTTAGTACTCTATTTTACTCTTATTAAATTAAATAATAATTTAGTAGCTACAACAAACAATAATACATATACATTTCATTAATTTAGAATCATGTGTCTACAATGTCTTTATTCAAAAAAAAAAAAAATTATTCATTATCAATAAATTAAATAAGAGAAAAAATTTCATTAGTTATATTGTCTTTATTTTTTTCCAATATAAAAATTATTTATATTCAAATTCATCAATTGATTATATTCGCTACATTGTCCCTACAATGTCTTTATTAAAAAAATATTCATTATCAATAAATTAAATAACAGAAATAATTTTATTAGTTATATTGTCTTTATTTTTCTCCAATTTAAAAATTCTTTACATTCAAATTCATCAATTGATTATATTTACTACATTGTCTATTATATTTTTTGTGCACTATTTTTTTTAATTAAATATCAAAGTTATAATACAAAATAATGCTATATATTTATTTACCAAGTATTTTATTAATACCATGAAAAATTTTAAAAAATATAATTAATAAAGCCAATCATATTAACTATTTAAAGGATTTATTGACAAAGAGGGTACTCAAATCACACAACAAATTAAAGTGAGAACTATCTCGCAATGTCCGTAATTGACAATCAGCATAGCAATTAGTGGATTATATTAGCGGATTTGACCAGCGAATTATATCAACGGTTGGTAAAAAGATATTTGAAAAAATTAGCTTTTAGATTAACATGTAAAATGACCTGAGGGTATATATAATAATAATAATAATAATAATAATAATAATAATAATAATAATAATAATAATAATAATAATAATAATAATAATAATAATAATAATAATAATAATAATAATAATAATAATAATAATAATTGTTTTAAAAAAATAAAAAAATATAATTAAGCCAATCATATTAACTATTTGGGAGCTTTATCGACAAAAAGAGTATTCAAATCACACAACAAATTGAAGTGAGAAACTACCTCACAATGTCCTTGTTTGCCAATCAGCAGTTAGCTCTTCAATGTTAGTATATATTTAGTATTTTATGCCCTAATTTTTATTTGTTCTCCCTTATGTCCTGTATTTGGTTTCAACAATACCTATACAATTATTTTATTGACAATTATAATCAATCTTGACTATATTATCTTGCATTTGTAAACTTAGAATTACCTATTTAAATACGCAAATCCAACATTCAATTATCTATGCATGAACAATTCCAATATAATCTTGCGTTGATATACTTTAAAGTACTTATTTAAAATTTTTTAAAAAAAAAACATTGGGCATTATCCCAATCGCGCAATGCGCGTAAAAAACTAGTATCTTAATAAACATATACATACTAGAACAATAATTTCTACAGAGAGTTATTATTATTGTTCAATCCTGTTTATAAAGTACAAGAAGCGATGTATTTATAGGGATACAAGAAATAGTCTTAGTTAGAGCATGACTCATACATGGAGTGTTACAAAAATATTTGGGAGAAGAGTTACAATAATATATAGAGATAAGTGAGAATCCTAAATCTGATAAAATAGAGAGACCTAATAGAAACCACTTCACAAAACCTAAGCTCTTGATTACATTGGAGGGGTCATCCATCAACATAATATGGACTATAAATCATCCCCACCAGTATGAAGACTTCAAACCATTTGCAACGTTTGTGTTTTCTAAGTCAAGTTTGGTTTTTAGAAAGGAAAATAATAATTCTGAAAGTAACTTAATTTAGTATTTATTTTCACCTTAATTTTCTATCAACTTTTCAATCATAAACGCGTGAAAATAGCTAAAACCATTTGCAACGTTTGTCTTTTCCAAGTCAACGTTGATTTAGAATGGAAAATATTATTTTTGAAAGTAACTTAGGAGTCTGTTTGAAAACCCGGAAAATGATTTCTGGAAATCATTTTCTGAGTTTTGAGTGTTTGGAGTCCGCCTCTCAAGTCTCACCTTAACTTTCTATGGACTTCTCAACCATAAACGCCTTGAAATATCTAAAATGAGTTAATTCCATTTTTAGTCCTAGATTTATAGGCGATAATTCACTTTTAGTCATTTTTTATCAGAACATCCTCATTTGGTTCTAGTGTTATTGTGTCATGACCATTTTTGGTCCTCCATCAACAAAATCATTGAAATGTCGTTAAATACAAGGATATTTCGATCTTTTTGTATACAAAGTAGGTTGATCCACTATATTTTTTATGTTTATCTTTTAGAAAGAAAAATTAAAATTGAAGACTGAAATGCTCTTGTATTTAACGAAATTTAAGCCGTTTTGTTGATAGAGGACCAAAAATGTCATGTCATAACAATACTAGGATCAAAAGTGAATGTTTTGAAAAAAAAAAAAAAGACTAAAAATGAGTTGTCAGATATAAATTTAAGGCCGAAAATGGAATTAACTCTATTTAAAAGTATTTCACGAGCTTGACTTCATGAAATTTAAAGTTGTATACTAATTCAACAAAATTTTAGTTAGGTTGGATTTTTTTATTAGATAAGGAATTATTAGTTAAAATTATTGTCATATTGCTTCAAATTTTATCACAGAATTGTCTATTTTAAAATGCCGCATGACATTGATTCTTACAACTTGCATATATTAAGCTAATGTCTAAATTTTGTTGAGCTGATTTTGAACGAATAATGTATACAATTTGTATTTTATTGAACATGAACTATAAAGTAAATGTGAAATTAACTTACACTACATGAAAAATTAAATTTAGATATAGTAAAATATGAAGTTAATCAGTGAAATTCGTTAGTATATTTAATTTACCAATAATTTTTGTATCCAATAATTAAAATCTTTTTGATAATTTTTTTTTGAAAAACCAATCTGCCGATTGTATTAATTGATAAGAGCTGTAATAGCGTCAGGAGGCATAGCATCCAAATACATAGAGTGTTCCTGAGTAAATGCTAACGAAGCTAAAGTATGAGCATGTAAATTAATCTGTCTAGGCACATAGCTTAACGAAATAAAATTAAACAAAGACATCATTGTTCTGCACTGGTCGATTATCACCCCAACATATGAGTGAATGGGTGTAGATTGGTGGTGTATGGTGGTTCGCAGTACCATACAATCTGTAAGAAGACACACCGAGTAAACATTCCTTTCAATTAGCCAAGACAGCGCCTCTTTAAATGCCAATGCCTCCGCCATGAGTGGTGAAAAACAAGAGGACAATCTTCCATTCTTTGCCGCAACAAACGAACCCCCGGGCGCTAATAACACAATTCCATACGTAGCCTCCCCGGTTTCCTGCCGATACCCTGCATCTATATAACATCGCATGTGATTGTCGGGCAACTCCGGTCCTGACTATGGCGGCGATTCCACCCGTGTGGTGCGGCTGTGCACATCGCCATATGCCTGGAGCATTGTTGCCGCCCCCTTTACCACCGATTGCGGCCGTGACATGGCTCCTTTCCACACGGCCGCATTGCGGCATCTCCATATATTGTAGAGAACCCCCACCATAAACTGTGTCTGTTCCTCCGTTAAGGCCGTCATAGCCCCAGTTAGCCATGCTGCGAACGAATCTGTAACAATGTTTGTGATAGGCAATTGTGTTATATTCCAAACTAATGCAGAATATTCACAATATACTAATGCATGCAACACATCTTCATGATTAATCATGCACATAGGGCATGTCGGGTCAATCTCCACTCTCTTATTAATTAAGTTCGTGGTAGTGGGTAGAATATCACATACTGCTCTGATCTCCACAAAAAAGTCTTCCACTTTGGTGGTACTTTTAATTTCCACATCTTAACCCACTTATCAAAATCACCTGGGTTATTCTCATAATCACCAATAATACGCCTGTAAGCATTTTTTACTGAATAAATCCCTTTTGGGTCACCTATCCAGTACCATGAGTCATCATAATCAGGGCTAACAGGAATCATAATTATTCTGCTCACATCCTCAGGGATAAATAAATCAGATAAAATATGTGGATCCCATGTTTTTGTTTGTGGGTCTATTAAACCTGCTAATCATGCCTCCCTTAACTCCTCAGGCATAACTGTTTGTACCAAGGGGCTTGGATTATCTTGGAGCCATGGGTGTCCCCAAAAAAGAGTTGTCTCACCATTTCCAATTCTGCGCCTTATCCTAGCTACCACTATTGGGTGTGCTGCCATTATACTCCTCTAACAAAAACTTGGGCAATTTCCAATAGTTGCATCAACAAAGCTAGAAGTGGGGAAATACCGGGCTTTGTATATTCTTGCCACCAGAGATCCTGGATCCGTAAGAAAACGACATGCCTGCTTACCCAGCATAGCTAAGTTAAATGCTCTCAATTCCTTGAAACCCAATCCACCAAATTTTTTGGGGATACATAATTTATCCCATGCCTTCCAATGTATCCCCTATCTCTGCCACTTCCCCACCAATATCTATTCATGGTTCTCTCAATGGATTGACAAACTGTTTTAGGCAACAAAAAGACACTCATCGAAAAGGTTGGCATAGATTGAGCCACACTTTTCAATAAAACCTCCTTACCAGCCTGAGATAATAATTTTTTATTCCACGATCCAATCCTTTGCTTGATCTTTTCCTCCACATAGGAAAAAACTGCTTTTTTATTTCTGCCCACAAACGATGGGAGGCCCAGATATTTCCCAAAATTATTCGCCTGCACAACCTCAAGGCAGTTCGCCACCTGTGTTCTGGCCATGTGCTGGGTATTTCGACTAAAACATATATTTGACTTGTTATAATTCACCACCTGTCCAGATAGCTTCTCATACCTCACCAAACCATTGTTTAACCACATTAGCTTCGTGGATATTTGCTTTAAAGAAAAGAAGGCTATCATCCGCAAAAAATAAATGGGATACCGGAGGTGCCCGCTGGCCACTCTACATCCATGTATAGATCCTGCAACCTGTTCCTTTTACAACAACATCGAAAGTGCCTCAGCACAGATAATAAATAAATAAGGGGAAAGAGGGTCTCCTTGTCTGAGCCCACGAGTCGGTTTGACCCGTCCTCCTACCTCCCCATTCACCATCACAGTATAGTTCACCGTTGTCACACACAGCATTATCAGCCGGACCCATTTATCACTAAAACCCAGCACCACCAACATTCTTTCCAAAAAATTCCACTCCATTCTATCATATGCTTTCGACATTTCCAACTTCAGTGCACTCCAACCAACCACACCACACTGCTTCCTGTTCAAGTAGTGACCCACCTCAGCTGCCACCAGGATATTATCTGTAATTAACCTGCCAGGAATAAACGCACTTTGGGATTCCAAGATGATATCACCCATTAGCATTTTCATTTTGTTTGTCAACATTTTAGCCATTATTCTATAAATGACATTGCTCAACGCAATTGGCCTCAAATCTGCAACAGTCTCCGGGACTTCCTTTTTAGGAATTAATACTATGTTAGTATCATTCAGATCCGGAAATACCCCAGAATTCAATGCATGCAATATAAATCCAGACACATCATCCCCCACAACAGACCAAAAATGCTGGTAGAAACCCGGATTCATTCCATCCGGGCCTAGTGCTTTATCCGGGAACATAGAAAAAAGCGCAGTTCTTACCTCCTCCACAGAAAAAGGCCGATTCAACATCTCATTATTCTCATCCGACACACGGGGGGTAAAATCATTAAAAAGGGGATCATCGCAGCTCAAATTATTAGAAGTAAAAATGCCCTTAAAATAATCCAGTATGACCGAATGCATATCCCTGTCCTCCACCCAATCACCACCATCATTTTTAATACTAGCAATAAAATTCTTATTTCTACGGGCAGAAGCATACCTATGGTAGAACTTGGTGTTGGCATCCGCACCCCGGAGCCAGTGTTGTTTCGCCCTCTGTCTCCAAAACACATCCTCCTGGGCCTCCAATTGCTTGAGCTGATTCTCATTTCGTTGGAATTCGGCCAATGCGACCAGATTCGTTACATCTCAGAACATCTCCTGCTGTCTCCGCAACTGCCCGATTCGGTGACCAAATTTATGGAACTGGTCCCCCCCCCCCCCCCCCCCCCCCCACCGCATTAACTTCACACCACAAACTTGCTGACAGTGCAACAAGCCCTCCGGCCTCCCCTCCTGCCAGGCTGTCTCCACCACCTCATTGCACCCCTCATCCAATAACCATGCATTCTCAAATCTGAACTTCCTCGGCCCTCTTACTCTCCGTATGCCGAGAACATTTACATTTAGAAACAAAGCCGAGTGATCCGATTCTCTAGTCTGTAGATTTTCCACCCATGCATTCTCATTCATACCACCCCACTCCTCCGTTATAAACACCTTATCCAGCCTTTCCTGTATCCAATTCGTCGTGCCTTTACTCTTATCCCATGTGAACTGACGGCCCCGCATCGGCATCTGCATCAACCCGCACTCATCAATGGTATCCCCAAACCCACGCAAGAGGCTATTCGGATACGGATTCCCCCCCCCCCCCACCTTTTTTCATGTTGATAGAGAAGATTATTAAAATCCCCTATCACCACCCAGGGCAACCCAGATCTATTTCTCAACATACCCAGCAGCTCCCAAGTTTCCTCCCTCATGTTTCGATCCGGACACCTATATAAGCATGTCATACGCCAAAACTTGCCAGTCATACTAACCTCAATATCAATATGGTTCGGCGAGTAACTCAACAATCTAGCAGTGTTGTTTTTCTTTGATAGGAGAGCCATCCCCCCACTCAAACCTTCATTATTCACATAAAACAATCCATCATATCCAAGCCTGACACGGACTCCCTCTGCATGACTCCGTCCCACCTTGGTTTCCATCAAAAACACAAACTCTGGCTTCTTACGGGACACCATGTCCACTACTTCTCGAACTGTGCATGGATTGCCCAAGCCACTACAGTTCCAGCTCAAGCCCTCCATCTTCTCCGTCTTCCGTACCATGCCTACGGCGCTTTGCCGTAGCCACCACCATCTCATCCTCAGACATACTCGTCTGCATGACACCCCCACCTCCCAGACCCTCGTCTACTACCTCAGTCACCCGTGGTTTTGCCACAATGGACGTGGTTTCCCGCCTACCGGCACGAGCCAGTTATCCCCAACCGCTCTAGGAGCGCTCCGGGATCCACCAGCCCGAATATCCGGACCGTACAGGTACCTTTCCATTGGAATTCCCGCTTCCCTAGCTTGTAGACAAAACGTGTGCAAGTGACCCATATAACCACAAAAGTAGCAAAACTTGTGCAACCGTTCATACCTGAAATTAACCCATGTTGTTGTCCTATCCCTCTTCATCAATCTCATCCTCCTCCTAAGCGGCCTATCAACCGAAATTGACACCCGAATACGATGAAAGGTTAGCCATGGCGCCCCTTCAAAAAGGTCATCATGCTTAACAAAAGAACCCAAAAAGTTCCCTACCTGTTCCAGAATTGCCTGAGTTGTATACCCCTTCGGCATGTCATGCAACTGTACCCACATGTCAATCATGTCTAGCTTCACATCGAGAGGATTCACCCCGTCTATAACCTCCCGACACACAAGTGCGTTGTTCTCAAATGCCCAGGGTCCCCCATTCAACACATAGTCCATATCTGTTTTATGGAAAAAAAAAAAAAACAAACAAGAACAATCCCCTTTGAATTTTCGTTACCTGCACCCTACACACCGGCTGCCACACCGACGCTAACACCTGCCTCATAAAATCCAATTTAATCAATTTCTGTGTCAGAAACCTCCCCACCACCCTCCACATCTCCTCCTCACCCTCCCCGCCACCCTCCACTCCGGCAACCTCCCCTTCCGGCATAAACACCGCGCCCTCCTCCTCCAGCAGCGCCCAATCCGCCCACCGATCCGTCAACCCCGCAACATCAACCACCGCTTCCGCCGGCCGACCAGTCCCATCCCCTCCCCTCCCACGCTGCACCCTACTGCCAGCATTCCTCCCCTCCATACTGCCGACCTCCACCGCCGGGATGTCACTCCTACGTCGCAAACCTCCACTGCCCTCAAACTCCCCCTCCCTTCGCATGAACCCCGGAGCCGTCTCCTCTCCCCTTCTGTTCATCCCGTCGACTGAACTTCCCCCACCAATTCGCCCTACCCCCAGTCTCGCCCCCTCCATCCGGCGTAGCGAACCTCCATCATACACCCCCTCATCCGATCGTACGTCGTGAACATCCACCTCCTCGCCATGCCCGGGCAGTCCGCCATCCATGCGCACGTCGCTGGCCATCGTTCGGATAGAAAGCACCATTCGTCGTTGAAAACCTAGGAAAACTCTAGTAGGAACCACAAAAACCCTAGAGAGAATCTAGAGAGAGAATATCAATCTTTTTGATAATTAAGCTATTCTTATTTCGCTATTTTCTTCTTGAATTTTCAGCTCATTTTGTCTGGGGAAGAAGTATTTGCTATCATCATGCTATTCATGCATGAGATTAAAATCCTTTTTTTTTTAAATTTTTGTATTTATTAATTTTATTTATAAATTATTTTTATGTTTGACTTACTTAAAAATATTAAAATTATAATTCTCAAAAACATATTAAAATTAAAACTCAATATTTATTAATCTTATTTATAATTGAATTTATTTTTCTCTTTTTTCTGTTTAAAGAAATAAAATTAATGTATAAAAATATATCATTAAAACGATAAAGTGCGTGAGTTGTTGAAACTTAAGGTGCGCTAATTTAAAACCTTAGGTGCGTGGTGGAGTTCTTAAAGTGTGAGGTTTGTGTACTTAAGGTGTTTGGGGTTCCTTCTTAAAGTGCGTGATTTGTATGTTTAAGCTGCGTGAGTTGTTGAAACTTAAGGTGCGCTATTTTAAAACCCATTAGGTGCGTGATTTGTGTTCTTAAGGTGTGTGATTAGTAATATATTCAAGATTCTTTATATGGTTTAAATTTTAATAAATATTATGTCCATATTTGTAGGAGGTGTAGTACACGTATTAATGGTAATAATTTATTCTGTAATCAAACATCCTATTGAAATGCAAAGACCAGGGTAACAATGGAGTCACCATCCCTGATTGAGAACGCAGGTATGCTCGCTCGTTGTTTTTTTTTTTTTTTTTTTTTTTTAACTGATTAAGGTGTAATAGATGTACACGCACATATTGATTTGTGTGTGCATTTTTATATTTCACTATGTGCACCTTTGACCATACGCATTTTTATATTTTTATATTTGTGTGCTCACATACGCAGTTGTCTAATTTTTTTTTATTGCACAGACCTCTAAGCTAACACACATAGTACTAGAACATGCATTAGAGGGCAAGAACACAATTGGTTTTGTGTGCATTTTTATAATTGCGTGTGTAGTGTTCAAAAGCGTTGATTAAAAGTATTGTGGGTATATGGGCGCTGCTACAGGATGCACAGTCCTCGACTATAATATTACGCACACAACACAAGTGTGCAACTGAGGATACGTGAAAAGGTAGGCTGTCTGCAGTATATTTCTCAAACAAATAATACCCGGAGTATCAGGTTATCGATCCACAGGGAAGTGGGATATTAAGCACTAGCTAGCTACTAATTTATTCACGAGAAGCTAATCCTAACGAAAGACATGATTGAGCAATGACAAAAACTAAATAAAAGAACAGGTATGCAAGTTTGTGGAAACAATTGAGTAAGAGTGAGATTCCTGGAATTTGAGTATTTAATCACCTAGAGCCAATCCTAAGAACAATATTAAAACATGGGTTTAACAAGTGTGAGAATGCAAAGGTGGTATAGAGTTACTCCAGTAATCTCTAACCTAAGTGAATATTCACTCATGCGATATAAACACACAACAATGAAAGAACAAGCATTCATAATAAATCACTAATTATTACCTTCTCCCGATGTGCAACAATCAAGAATTAAACTTCATAACATATTTAACCTCTCCCAAGGTGCAACAGTTATGTGCAATTGTGTGTGCCCTAAATTATGCCCAACTCCTGTTGTGACACAAACAAAGCTATGAAGTGAGTAATTTTGGCTCTAAACTACTAGCAACAACAATATGAAACACAATTGCAACACAAGTTAAAACCCAAATAATAATATATTAAAGCATTAAAGAACTAGATCTAGACACAAAGGTTCATTAAACCAAGCGATTCTCCCAAATCTCCTTAGCTTGCTCCTTGCTTCCCAAGACAATTTGTGGCTCTCAATTCTCTTCTTTCTTGTCTCCAAAACTGAGCGTAATCCGATCTAGGGTTGAGAATGTGTCATTTTATAGCGGGAGTCAAACTGGGGCAAATTAGGATTTTTCCCGACACAATTTGGAAACTGCCAAAACTTGCACCAAAGAGCCGCTCGACGCGTCGAACTTGACGTCGTTTTTTTCCAACACTCGGCTACAACTTCTCGACACGTCAAGAAGCTTTCTCAACGCGTCGAGTTATTTGGGCTCGAACCGCGACCTTACTGCAAATTTTGCCTGTTATTGGAACATAGGGTCCACTTCTGCTCCAAACTCGTCCTAGAACTTCCCTTGCTCTTGCACTTGACCTATAATGGTTACAAACACTAACCAACACTGTAAAACATTCAAAACAAGTGTAAACTATATCTAAACGATAAAACAATGGAATATGCAATTAAAGTAACATTTTAATGAATTAAATCCTAACAAATATAATCAAACTAACACTAGAAACATTTACAATATGATTCACATCATAGGCGTTGCATACATTTGAATTCTATAGTGATGGAATCATGGGAAATAACGTAAATAATACAAGTCGGATAATAACCACATGTCTAGAATATAATAATAATCCCTTGTCTAGAATATAATAATCTCGAAGTAATTCTGCTTAACAAAACCAAAACACCCAAATTAATCAATGAGGAAGCTTGTCACTCCGGTTTAGCCTGTAACCGTGGCACCTTAAATTTAACCTAGATGCAAAAAGATCAAATTGTCACCGCATTTTTTTAAAATTTTTGTTAATCCAAGACATTGATCTTGACAAGATCAATGGATCTCATCTCACCACACAGCCGCACCTCAGGTAGCCAACTGCACGGGAACCTATTTCAATATATATATATATATATATATATATATATATATATATATATATATGGTAGGGTTCCAGTGAGAACATGTGCTTAGGTAAGAACATGAGAACACATCATGTACATCCATCTAATATTTTTTAACGGTATAGATTAGATTAAGGGTGTGCGAACGCATATTAAATGTGTGCAAACACACTTAATTGCGTTTGCACATATTTAATGCATGTTCGCACACACTTAATCTAATCTATACCATTAAAAAATATTAGATGGATGCACACGATTTGTTCTCACGTTTTCACCTAAGCAGATGTTCTCATATGATCTTAAATATATATGTATATATGTATATATATATATATATATATATATATATATATATATATATATATATATATATATATAGTTTTCCTATGCGCGATGTGCAAAAACATATGCACAATATTTATAATTTTAAAAAGGTACAAGTGTCAAATAGGCTCATCTACTACTTCGAAGTGCTCAATTCCTCCCATCAACTAAAACATAATATAATTGGACACACTTGCCTCTAAAAATTTATCAATTAGCTTTTTTTGCCGGTTACCTCCGGGTTACCACTCCACACTGCTGACATGTAATTTTATTTAAATAAAAATGCTGATGATGTGGAATTCCCTTCCTAATCTATAGGGAGAACCCTAGTCCAACGAGTGAAATAATTTTCGTTCTTCAGTTCTTCATAATCTTGTTCATTGTCCGTTCGTTCATTAATGGAACAAGGAACAAGGAGTCATTAATGGAACCAGAATGAGAATCCAAGAAGAAAAAGAGAGGAGTGGAAGTAGAATCTGCAGAAGAAGAAGAAGAAGAAGAAGAGAAGAAGAAGAGAAGAAGAAATGCAAATGCGGTAGGGGTTTTAGCAGCTCTCAGCCACTGGGAGGGCACAACGAAATAATGCAGCAGCATAATAATAACACAAGTAATGATAATGATGAAAACCAATCAATTGGAGTTGACCGGACGGTTGAATTCAGGCGGGTGCAGATTGCTTCACCGGAGATACCAACGCCGGCAGCGGTCAGAATTCCAAAGGTTCTGAGGTTTTATATTATGAAGAATGAACGGAGATTATGAAGAACTGGTGATGTGCGAAGATGTTTTTCGATTATGAAGAACTGAAGAACGGAAATTATTTCGCTGTTGGACTAAGGTGTTCGCCGGAGATTAGGAAGGAAATTCCACATCATTACTATTTTTATTTAAATAAAATTACATGTCAACAGTGTGGAGTGGCAACCCGGTGGTAACCTGCAAAAAAAAAAAGCTAATCCACAAATTTTTAGAGGTAAGTGTGTCCAATTACATTATGTTTTAGTTGATGGGGGAAGTGAGCACTTCGAAGTAGTAGATGGACCTATTTGACACTTGTGCCTTTTAAAAATAACTAATAGATTTTTACTAATTAAAATCTAAGTGAAATAAAATTTATTTATTATATTAATTCAATACATAATGAATATATAATGTCTTACAAACAGGGACGGGGCCAGAAATTCGGTTGAGGAGGGGCGAAACAATACAGACGGATTCAGAAATTTTTTTCAGAAAAGGCGAAATATTAAAACAAAAGAGATAATTTAAAAATAAATAAATAAACTACCTAAGAAATATAATTGTAAATATTGTTGGATATGAACGAAAAATAAAACATATCGAAACTTTATAAAAATATTCATAACAAAATATGAAACATAATTAATAAAATAATTCGAATAGAAAATACAATATAAATTACACATCTTATTACAGAGAGTGTGTGTGTAATATTAAAAAAGCTATTAAAAAAGAATTGTAAAAATATGTTGATGCTAAGATTGGAACTCTTAACCTCATTATTACCAAAGATGTGCTCTACCACCTATTCTATCTCACTTCTTGTTAACATTTTATAGTTTTTTTATAGTAATACTAAAAACGGTACTATATATACATACATACAAATACTATATATGGGGTGGGGGTGGGGTGAGGGGGGCAGCCGCCCCCCTGCCCCCCTCTCCCTCCGTCCCTGCTTACAAATATTGTTATCATTAAAGAATATAAGAAAATATATGGTGGATGCATGCGCATGGTAAAAGTAATGGAAAAGATAACGAAAGTTAAAACGGTAAGGGTATTTTTGTCCAAAAAATTGTATATTACAACTCTAAAATCACAATGTACAAAATGATTAGCATTAAAAACATGGACATAAATGAGGGATATAACTTTGATTGAGACTTATTATGTTTATTATTATTATTATATATATATATACACACACATAAAGTTATTGTTTTAGTGTAATGTTTATATACATTAATATTTTTTTGGTTAATATTTATTAATGAACATTAAGTTTTAAGTTTATGGAGATATAAAACAAAAGTTATCCCTCATTCTTATCTTGTTGCTCGGGAAGTCGTTTCTATGTCAGGTTGTGGAGGGTGGTTTGATATCCTTCCTCCTTGTCTTGTTGATTGTCTTTCTAGCGATTTAATGAATTAATCTTTTGTCTTTAAAAAAAAAAAAAAAAAAAAGTTATGCATATAAAACGTTCTCAGTACTAATTGAGTTGAAATTTCTCAACAATTGCCCAACCTCAACTGATCGGTCCCCATTACGAAATATATAAGGTCATCATGTCTTAAGGTATCAATTTGCTATCAAGCACTTTGTGCACGGATGGCACCCGGGTTAAATTCCCATATGGGAGGTTGTGAGTTTGAACCTCTGTGGAGGTGTTATTGGCTCTTTGTGCTTTAGTAGGTTGAGAAAGTAGTTATGAACAGATCATACATTGTCATAGAGTCAGTAGCATTCAAAAAATAAAAAAAAAAGTATCAATTTGCTATTTTAATTCCAAGCATTCTTAATTTTATTATTTATTTTATAACCCGGGGTGGTAGCTCAGCAATCATTATTGTATTGACCATGGTCCACACAAGTTGTGTGGACCATATTTTGTCTACTGTAAAATAATGTACATTTAGTACAAAAATAATGTACATTCAGTACAAAAATAATGTACATTATATTCAGGGGATGTACATTATTTTTGTTCTGAGTGTACATTATATTGTATAATGTACATTCGGTACAAAAATAATGTACATTTAGTATATTAAAAATGTACATTTTATTATGGTCCACATAACATTGTGTGGACCATGGTCCATACAATAATTTGCCGGTAGCTCAGATGATAAATGAGGGCAAATTATACCGTGCACCAGGGCGCACAATGCATTGTGCGCCCAAGCCCAAAACGACGTCGTTTTGTACCTTTTTCGCGTGTCTGGCTGTCTGCTATTAACCTCTTAAAAAAATCATGTTTCGAATGTACAGAATTGTATAATAGAAAACACAGAATTTTATACCTGAAAACACAGAATTTTTATAACTAAAAATCCCCATGTTTCGAATATACAGAATTGTATAATAGAAAACACAGAATTTTATACCTGAAGACAAAGAATTTTATACTTGAAAATTCCCATGTTTCGAATGTACAGAATTATATAATAGAAAATACAGAATTTTATACCTGAAAACATATAATTTTATACCTGAAAACACATAATCTTTTTTAAAAAGATAAAAATCCCATGTTTCGAATGTACAGAATTTTATACATAAAAACACATAATTTTACAACAGAATACAAAACGACGTCGTTTTGGGAGGCGCGGGGCGCACATAGCAATGTGCACTATGTGCGCCCTGGTGCACTGTATAATGATTGGAAAATGAGCTCTCTTCGTGGGGTATAATTTCGGGATAACCCGAGTTCAATTCTTACAAGTGATGATCCATCCGGACAAGCTCCCAGCCTCTCGGAACGAACGGGGCTTAGTCAGATGGACCTGGACCGTTAACGGGATAGAGAAAGATCCGGACCACCTTGTGGTTTACATTTAAAAAAAAAAAAAAAGACTACTATTTAAGTATTTATTATTTATACAAATGTATTTCATTTTTACTTGCTTAAAAATATTACAATTATAATTGAATATTATTATTTTTATTTATAAAATATTCATTAATTGTTATAATTATATTTGAATAGTATTATATATATATATATATTCATGTTAAAAAAAAGTGACATCAGATAAAAGGAGGAAATGGTGCCAATACTTTTCTTCCATGAGGTAATATCATCGCAAATTATGCCGTGGAAACATGTTCACCATGCTTTGTGAACACGTTCTAAAACAGCGTCGTTTTTACGAAAAAAAATAATAATTTAGTTAATGTGCTGTTAACGGCGTTTTGCATTCTATGTTCAGATTATGGAAAACGACACTTTTGATTCCTGAATTATTTTACTTTTGTAAATTTAGTCCCTAGCTCTCATTGATTTGAACAAATTTAGGTATTCAATTGTTAATAGTATGTCACATTTAGTCCTTAGAGTTATATAATTTCAAATTATATTAATAAGGTATTTTTTATAAGGATATATTTGTCAAGGAAGATGGCATTAATGGGAGGGAGAATAAATGACAAATATAACCTCATTAAAATTACTTATTAATAGAATTTTCAATAGGGATTAAATGCATCACATTATAGACAATTGAAGGACTAAATTTGTTCAAATCAATTGAGAGAGACCAAATTTACAAAAGTAAAATAATTCAGGGGCCAAAAGTATCGTTTTCCCTTCCGATTATGAATTTACATTTATTAAATTATGAATTTTCTGTTATAAGATTATTAATTAATTAATTTACAGTTATGTAATTAAGAATTTTCTGTAAATTCATAATCTCATAACAGAAAATTCATAATTTCATAACAGAAAATTCATAATCTCATAAAAGAAAAACATTTATTAAATTATGAATTTTCTGTTATGAGATTATGAATTTACAGTTATGTAATTATAAATTTTCTGTAAATTCATAATCTCATATGAATTTTCTGTAAATTATGAATTTTTTATAAATTCATAATCTCATAACAGAAAATTCATAATCTCATAAAAGAAAATTCATAATTTCATAACTGCACATTCATAAATTCATGTCTGCACATTCATAATTTATGAGTGTTGAAGACGCTTGCGCGAAGAGGAAGTGAAACCGCGAAATGTGAAAATGAAGAAGAAAAATCGCACTGTTAATTTTTTTTTTTAAAAAAAAAAAAAAAAAAAAGAGAGATTGATAGAAGATAATGGTGTCACTTATGGACACCGTTACCGTTTGGGACCGTGTTCCACGCCTCTACGGTTCCATGGCATAACGATTGTAATATCATCTAGCCTACTTGTTTGAATAGATCAAGCCCACCTAAGAAGATTTCAAACCATTCGCATGCATTTCCAAGTCAAGGTTGACTTAGAAATGAGAGTGTCAATGTCGAAAGAAACATAATTGAGTGGTACTTCTCAACCAATAAATGCATGGACGAAGCTAAAATCATATCATGGAATCTAAGGTTTTTTTTTTTTTTTTTTTTTTTTTTTTTTTTTTTTTTTAATTAGACTAACAAATAATTAGTTACAATTGTATTAATTAGTATTTAAGTTATATTACAATTAACTTGCTAATATAATGATTTTTTTAACATTAGTGTACTTAAGGAAGAGCTAGTAAACCAAAGAAAAAAAAAATAAATCAA
Source organism: Ipomoea nil (assembly GCF_001879475.1). Taxonomy (NCBI): domain Eukaryota; kingdom Viridiplantae; phylum Streptophyta; class Magnoliopsida; order Solanales; family Convolvulaceae; genus Ipomoea; species Ipomoea nil. The sequence goes on along the minus strand of NW_017617524.1, from coordinate 1,160,065 downwards.
ATATAATTAAAATGGACAAATTAAATATGAAAATATGACTATTATCAGACATTAAAATTGGAATGGACAAAGGCAAGAGGTTTTAGAAAATACTATGTAGCCTGCGATCCTAGAAAGAGCAGCTAAGGTAACTCAAAGTTATAATCTCACAGGACTCTTGATGATGACTTTAGGATTACAAGTCAATGAACGTGTGAAACAATCTAATGTCAACTAGAGGCCAATAATTATATGGATAAATGACCGAAATGTGTGGTCAACAGCGTGAAATTCCCAAAGTGTGTAGTGTTTTTTTTTTTTGACAATAATATGCAAAACTCCTTTGGGAGTTGCGTTTTTGGTTGTGTCCCGGCATATTTTTTTTTTTCCGGTATTTTCGTAAAACGCAAGAGATAGTTGCGTTTACGTATTCGTATACGTAAAACGCATTACCTAAATGCGTTTTCTAGGAGATACGGTATAGACAAAAACGCAACTTACTTTTGCGTTTTACGTATTATACTGAAGAACCACAAAACGCAATTAGCACATGCGTTTTTGGTGGCCACGGAGATGAACACTTCCGGGAACCCATACGGGAATTCGTCGGCCATGATTGACCGGAGCGAGCCCCGCTCCGGGAACGGCATCACAACGCAGAGATCCTCAGTTAGCCTGTTGACGAAATGGGCATCCACCGGCATCAAGTTCTTGTGATGATGAGGCAAAGCATTGTTTCTTGTAGAGATTTCTTCCTGCAATGGCGGCGGCGTTGTTGAAGAATTGGTTTCACGGCGGCGGAGATTCGCCTTCTTCACGCAAAGAAAGTCGTGGGGATCAAAAGTAACCTTTGTGCCATCGAGGGCGGAGTGGGTTACTTTGTAGACGGGAATGTTGCCGGAATCTCTGCCGATTGGGTCGTCGGAGATTATCTTGTACACCATTTGTGAGTCAAGATTCACGAGATAGTTGCGACGACGAGCTTCATTAATGTCTAAGGGCAAGAAGATAATGGTAAAAAAACGCATTCGGAGTTGCGTTTTACGTATTTTTTTAGGATTATACGTAAAACGCATCTCCCAAATGCGTTTTAACGTATTTCATATGTCACATGAAAACGCATTTGGCAGATGTGTTTAACGTATACAATACGAAAAACGCAAGTCGCCTTTGCGTTTTACCTAAATAATGAAAAAAAAAAAAAAAAAATACACCCGGGATAACTCCAAAAACGCAAGTGGTAACTGAGTTTTACATATTTCTGTCCAAAAAAAAGTCAGAACATATTTTTGGAATTTCTCTTGCCCATCTACACATTTCGGTCATTGATCCATAATTATATATCCTAATCATAACTAATAAGCATTTTACATACTTAGAGCAATAATATATCATTTTCGTAATTTTTGAACTATTGAATTATTGCATCATATATGTATCTAACAAACAACATAAGTAGTTGTCATATGCACTAAATATCTTCTTATTTAAGAGAGCTAAGGTTAGAGAAGAATCCGTGTAGCCTCCTCAGTTACAACACTCGCACAATATTGAGTCTATAGTTATACTTCTTTTAGTTCATCAAATGGGAAAATTTTTATTATGGGTTTTGATTTTGATGATGGTAGTGAACACTTTGAGTTGTTTAGGGTGTCTCGAGGAAGAGAGGATTGCACTGTTACATGTGAAAACTCATATAATGAACAACACATATGGGAACCCTCTAGATTCATGGGTGGAAGATAAAATGAGTGATTGTTGTAAATGGTCAAGGGTGATATGTAGTGATATTACGAGGAGAGTGATTAAACTAAATCTCTATTGGATAAGGGATGAAAGAGTTGAGAATTGGTATATCAATGCTACTGTATTTCTCCCTTTCAAACACCTCAACTCTCTAGACTTGTCTGAAAATAACCTTGCTGGTGTGGTTGAGAATGGAGGTAAGTCATCTTTTTAAATTTTCATTTATTATTAGTATTATTTAATTTTATCTATCATATCAGAGGATCAATTTGAAATGTGAAAACATTAAATATAAAGTTTAATTTGTTAATGAGTATTTGTTATCATGTTTATTCAAACAACTCAACCAATTATCTATATCAGACTTGAGAAATTGAATTAGATCATTTGGATGGTGTGGTTGCAAATGCAGGTCAACTCAAATAAAACTCTATTATTTATTATTGTTAGTTATAACTGACTACAATTTTCAATTCTCAAAGCAAAAAATTAAAGATCATAATAATGTCAAACTACAGGAAACGAAAATAATTAACAGGTTTTGATAATGGTAGTAGATTGCAAGACATAATTAAACTCATATATACATATCCTGTTCAATTATTATTTCATTAATATTTATGATATGTTAACAGGTTTTGATAAACTGTCAAAACTTCGCAATTTGAAAGAGCTTGATTTGAGCAATAACAACTTGAATCGCAATATATTTTCTTCTCTCAGTCATCTTTTGTCTCTCAAGGAACTTTATTTGGATGAAAATCCTTTGGATTCCCCTCATAATAATTCAGGTATGCTTATTTAACAAGTCTTATCAACTTACTATGTAAGATAATGAGTTCATTAATCAATTGATGTTGTTTAATTCGATCACACATGCTGAATTTTTTATTATTTCATACTATAGACAATATAGGTCATGAAAGACTCTCCGGATTAAACAATTTGGAGATCCTCCGCATGAGATCAACCAAGATGGAAGAAAACAATGTCTTATCGGCTTTGAGTAAACTAATCTTTTCAAATATTATTTATATTTATGTTGCTTATATATGTCTCTGTATTATACTTAAAAGAATACAATTTAAGTGAAATAAATTTACACCTGCATCCCATGATGGGTTTTTTCTGAGTATTCTTTTTGGGACAGATTTAAAAGACTTCATCAGCTTAAAGGATCTCGACATAAGCGAGAACAAATTCCAAAGCTTTGAACCAATTAAAGGTATTGGAGGGAGGGAAATGTTTTTGAAGCATTTATGTTGACAAAATTTATAAAATATACTTTGTAAGTTGGAGGGAGAAAAATGTGTAATGACTTAATAAGCTTACTGTAATGAATTTGTAATATTGACTTAATGAATATGTAATAATATCTTAATAAACATGATAGGCTAATTAAATAATATATGTGCAGTTTTCAAAAAAAAAACAAAAATAATATATGTGCAATTTAAACATCCTAAAGCTTTTTAATGATATATTTTTTATACATTAATTTTATTTGTACCAAAAAAATAAAAAAAAAATTATGTTTAAAAATAATTTAGGGGGAGGGATATTAATTTATTAAAATTAAAATTAAAATTAAAATTTTCCAACCACTTAGTAAGTACTCTTTCTTGCAATGTCTTTGACAGATTTAAAGGACTTGATCAATTTGAAGGAGCTAGACATTAGCTACAACAAATTTAATAACATCATATTCCAGCTGGTTAAAGGGCTTCCTTCACTCAAGATTCTGTATTTGAGTGAAAATGATATTCACGGACGACTGCTCATACAAGGTGCATACCATATATAACAGCAAAATTGTACTGTTTCATATTATACCTTCAATTATTTGTCAACCTAAAATGTGAATGATTTGCCTTCCGACTTATTCTACAGACATAAATGCCTTAAGCAATCTGAAGGAATTATATTTGGATGACAATTATATTGAGGGCTTTGAGACCTTTGCAAGCTTTTCAGGTCAATTAAATTAGTTTTATCTAATTAAATTTTTTCAAAATGATCTTACTTGTATTTGTTATTCTTGCCTTGTGACGTATATTGTTAATTTTTTTATTGAATTTATTTTGAGGATATTATTGAAGGAAAAGTATTGATAAATGTTGTTAAATAATTCTTGGAATAATCATATCATAAGTTGTCTAACTTAAGTTTTTGTACAGATGGAAGAAGATTAATGAAATTGGAGAGATTGAGTTTGGACAACAATAGGTTTAATAGCAGCATCTTCAAGTCACTTAAAGAGTTCCCTTCACTTAAAATTCTGAGTTTGAGAGAAAATAATTTTCACGGATCACTGCATATACAAGGTTCCTTCATTCAATCTCTATCTTCAATTAATATTTGCCGATCTACAACGTGAATCATGTACCCTTCAACTTTTTCTGCAGATATAAATGCTTTGAGCAGTTTGGAGGACTTAGATTTGAGTTATAATTCATTTGAGGACTTTGAGACCTCTACAAGCCTTTCAGGTCAATTAGTTTTACATAATTATTATATTTTTTCCTAACATATATCTTTAACTTAACCTTTTATATTTTGTAATGTGGAATTAGGAGCATCAAGTCAAATTAAAAACAACAGTCATCATCTCCAGTTGCACTTAAATAGCATCAAGTGTAACATGACAAAGCTATTACAGTCTTTGGCAACACTTCCATCCATTAAGAGCCTCAGTTTAGAAGATAACAACATTACAAGCATTGGTGCAATTCATGGTGAGGAAAATGAAAGATCTACTCGTCTTACTTGCATTCTGCTCACACCATTTCTTTTCTCTAATTTTGTTTTATGTGTATGTGGCATTTAAGCATTGAGGAATCTAAGCATGCTAGAAGAGTTGGTTCTTGACTACTCTTGCCTACATAAGGACTTTCTTCAAAACATTGGACCAATGAACTCGCTCAAAGTATTATCAACGAATGGAGCACAATTAAGAAGTACATTACCTAATAAAGGTAAAATTATCGTTTCTTATCAATTGTTATTCCTTTTATGGCTATAACCATACACTCCATAATAACTAATTAAGTGTATGTCATTTCATTTTTGTAACTTAAATTTTTTGTGATTACATCGTTATAGGTTGGTGTGAACTAAGGAGCCTCCAAGAGCTTTGGTTTAGTGAAACTCAATTGGAGGGAACACTGCCGCCATGTTTGAAAAATTTAACATCTCTTAGTTTAATTGATCTCTCTCAAAATGGGCTTATTGGAAACATTGGTTCGTCTCCGCTTTCAACACTCAAGTCACTCAAATATCTATTAATTTCGAGTACTTCTTTTGAAGTCCCAAGCTCATTCAGATTTTTTGCTAATCATACTAAGCTTAGAGGCATTTTTGCTAATGGAAATAAGGTGATTACAGAAACTGAGTTGCAAAGCTGGGTGCCTAAGTTCCAATTAGAAGTCTTTTATATGTCAAATTGCATCGGCCTTCTAAAGTTGCCAACATTTCTTCACTACCAGCATAATCTGAAGGTTTTTGAGATCTCCAATAACAATTTGGAGGGAGAATTTCCCATCTGGTTGCTACAAAACAACACGGAACTCATTTATTTTCTAATGAATTCCAATGCTTTCACAGGAGTCTTTAAGTTGTCGTCACATCGTAACACTGACATGACGATAATTGATGTCTCCAACAACAAGTTATGTGGAGAGATTCCTAACAACTTAAGTTCATCCTTTCCAAATGTTGTTGCATTGAACCTCTCTTATAACTTGTTTGAGGGTCAGATACCTTCCAATCTTGGAAAATTGAAAGATTTGGAAATTTTGGAGTTGTCAAATAATTCATTGACAGGGGCCATTCCTAAGGAGTTGCTGATAGGTTGCTCTTGGTTGGAAATGCTAAAACTGTCAAACAATAAATTGGAAGGAGAAATACTCCAAGAATTTATTCACTTGGATTCACTCTGGTACCTTCACCTTGATGGTAACAATTTCACAGGCACCATAAAAGATAGTCTTTTGAATATCAATTTGATATTTTTGGATATTAGTGACAACAAATTTGTTGGAAATATTCCAAGATGGATGGGTCACATGAGAAGTTTAGAACAACTCTCTATGTCCAAGAATCATCTTGAAGGTTCTATCCCTATTGAGGTGTGTAGCCTGGAATTACTCTCTATTTTAGACTTGTCAGAGAACAACTTAACAGGGTCAATTCCATCTTGCTTCAATCCATCCTCAATAAAGCATGTTGATCTGAGTAAAAATCACCTGGGAGGTCAACTTACACGTGCTTTTTTTAATAACAGTGCCTTGATAATATTGGATCTTAGTTACAATGATTTTGTTGGAACAATTCCAGAATGGATAGGCAGTGTCTCCAAATTGAGCATTCTTCTCCTCAAAGCAAATCGGTTTGATGGTAAGATTCCAATTCAAATATGTCAACTTATGAGACTAAGTATATTGGACTTGTCTAGTAACCAACTGACAGGTTTAATCCCCAAATGCTTGGGTAAGATAAGTTTAGAGGTGACCAATGAAAAATCAAAAGCCATGGTATATATGTATAGAGGTTTCAACATTGGATCAACAATTCTATTTTATTCCTCCGATATAAATGATTTCACCATTGATATCTCACCAAGCAGTGCTCCTCCAGAAGTGGAATTTACAACAAAGGGAAATTCATATTACTATGAAGGTAGCATCCTCACTTATATGTCTGGAATTGATCTCTCTGCTAATAGGTTAATTGGTGAAATCCCATTTGAGTTGGGAAATTTGACTGAGATACGTGCATTAAACTTGTCACATAACAACCTTAATGGCACGATCCCAGAAACATTTTCTAAGTTACACAATATTGAGAGCTTAGATCTTTCCCACAACAAGTTGAATGGGAAAATTCCAAACACACTACTCAAGCTCTACTCATTGGAGGTGTTTAGTGTTGCATACAACAATTTAACAGGTGCCATACCAAAACAAAATGCTCAATTTGGAACTTTTGATGAAAGCTGTTATGAGGGAAATCCTTATTTGTGTGGGCCACCATTACAAGTCAGCTGCAGCAGCATTAAGTCATTGCCATCTCCATTGCCGACTAACACAAATGGTGAGAGTGAAGAAAGTACTGGTATTGATATGGAGGTTTTCTACATCACTTTTGGTGTATCTTATGTTGTTTTTTTGTTGGGAATAGTGTTAGTGTTATATATAAATCCTTACTGGAGAAACACTTGGTTTCAACTGATTGAGTCCATTGTATATAAGTGGCATGGCTAAGGAAAAAACTAAATACTCATAGATCAAATGTATTGTAATTTGTAATAATGTAGAGACTTACTCATTTGCCAAGGCCACTTCGAATCTTACTATTTTATCATGTACTGTTCTTATGTTATTACATTTTTCAGTATTTTCTAATTTTTATTTTTCAGTAAAAATTAAAACAAAATGTTCAATAATAAATATGTGAAGGTGAAACCAAAGAAGTTGTTGCGGACCCAACATTGGTCCTGGTAGGACTTGTAGCTACGACGAAACCGGTCAAGTTCATAATTATGAGAGACATCCTCGCATTCGTTTGGAGACCAGCAAGAGGAATGAGTGTCAAGGAACTCACTTCAAATCTCTTCCTGTTTCTGATTTTTTTCATGAGTTTGATCTGAAACGTATTCTTGAAGATGGGCCCTACACTTTTGAGCAATCCTTGCTAGTGCCGAAAAGGCTGAACCCGGATGAATTTGGTCATTATGTCACCCTCAATAAGACAGAATTCTGGATCCAAGTTGATAAACTTCCAGTGAGCTTATTCACGGAGAAGATGGCAGAGGCTATTAGAAATTTCTTGGGGGTGTTCGTAAAAGCCGATAAGAAAAATTTTGACGGAATGTGGAAGTCATTCATGAAAGTTCGTGTCCTCATTGATTTTACCAAACCTCTGAAAAGGAAGCTGAAACTAAACAAGGGAGGGCACCAAAGTTGGCTAGGTGGAATTCTGATATGAACATTGAACACTCCCCCATTTTTGTTTCCTTTGTGGTGTAATAGGTCACACATAGAGGTATTGCCATAAGATTTTAGAGGGGGTTGACAACACAACGGAGAGACTATTTGGGGTGTGGCTGAGAGCGGCGAGTCATCATCCTGTGGCGGAGCAGGGCAATCCGTGGCTAGTCTAAGAATTTCCGGTCCATAATGAGACAAAACTGACGAGGCGTAAGCAATATTGAAAAAATCTCTAGGCGGGCGCCTAGAACGCCTAGGCACGATTTTTGCAACAGTGGGCGTAAGGAGGTGGTGATGACAGACGTGGAGTAGAGTAAAACGGACGGGTACACTGGTACAACAACACGGAATATGGAAAGTGGGAGGGGAAAAAGAGTGGTAGGAAATGTGTCAATCTATGGAATGAGAAGCTAGCTACTCCACAGTGTTGTTATTCCACAAAATGAGCCAAAATGTCTAGACCAAAAGTGGCAATGCACAGAAGTTGGGCAAGACATCTTGGTCTTTGATCAAGACGTTTCATCCCATGTGCCAGATCCAAAAAACTTGTCATAGGCGGGCTCTGCCCATCAAACTCGCCTAGATCAATGAGTCACTTATCTTGGAACTGTCAATGAGTCACTTATCTTGGAACTGTCGTGGGCTTGATAACCCAAGAAAAGTTCAAGTATTAGTGGACCCTATCCACTGTAAAAAGCCTATGTTAATTTTTCTTATAGAAACTTTATCTTCAATAAAAAAACTTCAAGGCCTGAAAAATAGAGTGAGCTTTTATGGTTTGTTTTCTGTTGATTGTGTTGGCCATAATGGGGGGGGGGGGGGGGGGTGGCCCTCATGTGGAAAAAAGAAGTGCAAGTAAATATAGTGGGCTATTTTAAAAACAACATAGATGCCCAGGTTATTTTAGCTAATAATGAGTTGATTTGGAGATTCACGGGGTTTTATGGACGACACCCACAGCGTAGCAAAAGGCGTGATTCTTCACTCACCTTGCATCATTGAGTCTTCATCCCCCTCGCTTCTAACGGGCGACTTCAACGACATTTCCACTGTGGAGGGAAAACGTGGCAAACATCCTCATTCTCCCAGGTTAATTAGGGGTTTCGATCAAGCTATTACTGAAAGTGGACTGCAAGAGGTGCCTTTCGAAGGACATCAATTTACATGGGAAAGAGGGAGAGATACATTTGACTAGGTTAGGAAAACTGGATAGAATCCTCGCTTTAGACTCTTGGCTGGATAAATTTGAAACTATATCTGCTATGATCATAATGGTCCTGGTTTTAGGACGACTTAATTTTATTTGATTTGGGACAGTTAATCAAATTCTAGTCTCCTGTCAAATAAAAGATCATATGTTTTTTAACTAGCAAATTCGAAAGTGTGTATATACTACAAATCTTCAAAATTTTAAAAAGAAGTATGAGTATCATGAGCTTCAAGTAGGGTTTGGTTTGTGAAATAGACCGAGAATGGAATAGATAATTTATTTATAAAACTACAAGCTCTTTTCATGGAATTGGCTATTTTGTTTGCCACTGAATAGTCATCTCAATGCCTTCCATGATATTAGTTATTCATGCCCAATTAGAAATAATTATTTTAAGGGTCAAAATATATATCTGTTGGTCCCGATAGAGTTGTAGCGAGAGTTTAGAGGGGGGGGGGGGGGGGGGGGTGAATAGACTCTTTTCGTGTTTTGCCCTAGAACAACCTTTCGGTGTTTTGGCGCAGCGGAAATGTTAAGTTCGTTTATTTGCTTTGCACGGGTTTTTGTTATAAAGAGAGCAGGGCCGGTCCTATAGTTTTATAGGCTCGGGGCAAGTGAAAAAAAGAGGCCCCAATACAATATGTAAAAGTTAACATAAATTTTTATAACTAAATTTTATGTTATAAATGAGTACAAAAATACTAATCTCAACTAAATTGAAATAAAATTTAAAAATTGTTAACATTTTACAAATAGAATACTAATACAAAACTAATTATGACAAAAAACTTCTATGTTTTTCTAAATGCAAAGTGATCAATGACCTCTTCAAGGTTTGGTGAGAATGCAGTACTTTCTCCTCCTGCAACAACTTAAATTTGTTTTTATTAGGTAAAACTCTTCACAAACTAATAAGTAAAAAGTTAAGTAAATTTTTTTTACATACAATTAAGGGAGAAATTGTGTAATTTTGGGTTGTAATATTGAACTTAATTCCATATATTCTAAAATATTGAACTTAAATGCAACATGTTCTTAACTTTGTTTTACATCACTCAATTTCTACTGTGTAATTATGATTGTTCATCTACATCATCTAATGGTGGTTGGATCCTTGAAGGCCAAAAGCGTTGGATTGGAAACAACACTTTCGCAAATATACTAATTATTTTTGCTAGAAACACCAGGCCCGTTCCAATAAAATATGGGGTCCTGTGCAATATCATAAATTGGGCCTCTTTTTTCATATTAGTCAATACACTCGTTTTATGCTTTTAAGTCTAACACCGAGATATGTCCAGTCCCTAAAACCTTCATTGACTAAAACACAATTTCCTATACCTTTTTTAAAAATCTTGCAACAAACACAAAACATCTTGTCAAGTTCTTTTGAATATACAAGTCAATCTCGATCACACCTCACTCCATTTGGCAAATATCTTATCTTTAAGTCCTTTATTTATTGATAAATCTCTTTTAGGACCATCTTTTACAAGAATATTTATTAATTTAGAATCAAGGGTATCCCAATTTCTTGGATCATATATGTCAAATAAAAGCGAATCATTTGGTTTATCACTGTGACCAACATCATCTAAAAACTATCAACATTCTTATTATTTTCATTGTCACATGAATACCTATCATCGTTGCTCACACTATCATTTAAAAATTTTCCAATCAAACAATCATCTTGATCTTCTATTTGAAGATTAACATCTAACAATTGTTCCTTGACATCATCTTTTTGCACATCTATTTGAGTTTCTTTTGTAATGAATTTTTCAAGAGCTCCCTTTTGAGATTAAGTTAGTTGCTTAATTCTTCTTTTCTTTTTACGCTTCTCAAATCTAGATAGTTATTTTCTAAAAGTCGTAATTATAAACCCTAATGAAAAAATTAAAAATTTATTTAAAAACTCTATGAATAAATTATTAATCAAGAAATAAATTATTGAATATATATATTAGTCTGAAATCAGAATTATAAAGTCATATAAATAAAACAATAAATAAGAATTGTGAAATATTTAATAATTTTAATTATCTATTAAGAGAATTGAAGAGCTTGAGCCGTAAATAAAAAATTACGTATATACTAATGCGTAAATAAGATACGTAAATAAGCTCTGTGATGTTTTGTTTAATATAGTGTCATAGGGCTGCGCTGAATGGAAAATGACAAAATGTTGTGTAATACAGTAATACTAATGCTGCTCAGCCACTTAGATTATATACTAATTTTTTTTTTTTTTTTATATAATATGGGGCCCCCAATTTTTGGGGCCCTGTGCAAAGGCCCTGGGCAAACATGCTCAGGGCCGGCCCTGAGAAACACCACTAATGGTTTTTCTTGTTAGGCTAGCCTGGACCTTTTCCTTTACCCACTTCATTTTTGGTTAGTGATTAGATTCAACTTTCATTTATTTGGTTAAGTTGGTCATCAACCATGGATATGGATGTAACACCCCAGATTTTCAAGACATTTAAAACTTATAATAAAGGTAGAATCTTATTAAATCCCAAGATATAAATACAAGCGTTCGGGGTGCTATGCCACACATGGGCTAGAGAACCCAAGTGTACAGGCTAACTAACTAATATCCTCAAAGCGTAAATACGTAAACGTGGCACGCAGGCCAAAAGGGAAACTATCTACTTCTAAGTTCTAGCGCACTCCAGTGACTTAATCTTCTGTGCCTGAAAGCCAAATATATCTGTTCAGCGAGAGATGCTGGTAACCCACTCCAACGCGTTGAAATACAATACATATAGAGATATATATAGATATACGAAAACCATTTTGAGCATGAAGATATATCCTACGAACTCTAGCTTTAAAACCGGGGATGACTCGACAGATAAGGCTAGACACAAGCAACAGTTATAACAAGCATATGCAGTTCACAACAGACAAGGCAGATAAGGCAAAGCATAAACAATGATCATAACCCAACATGAACATTCCCCAATATAAATCCCATAGTCACATCCCCCAAGACACTCGTAATCACAACTCGTCCATGTCACAACACATAACACACTTTGTTGGCGCCACTGGACCAATCGCATGCCCATACATGAGGGTCAGCGCATATAGCTCTGACACGGCCCCGCAGCATCCTGCCCCGTATCGCAACACGGAGGGGTCGATCGCAACCGACCGATGAACCGCAGCTCATCATAGTGTTTGATCGCAACCAAACAGTGGACCGCAGCCCAAGAGAATGTCATCTGACCGCAGCCAGGAAAAAGGACGAACCGCAGCTCGTATAGAAACGTTTGATCGCAACCAAACGGTGGACCGCAGCCCAAGAGTATCAATCTGACCGCAGCCAGCTTCTGAACCGCAGCTCAGGATAAACAATCCGATCGCAACCAAATTGGGGTAACACACACACATAACACATAGCAAGCACATGCAACCCACATTACACATTGGGAAGGGGGAGAAAGCGTATAACAAAACCTATGCGTGATCCATCACATACTAAGAATAGTCCTAAGGGGTTCATACTTCTTCCACCTAGGTCAACGGGATACCAATTCAACTAGCATGCAATATAATAGACTCATAAACCTACGAACGGTACCCGAAACATCAAACTAGACATAGGCACGATAAACGGAGTCCGTTGGGACACCACGGGGAATGGGGAACATCAAACGGGGAAGCCGGGATCCCGGGTGGGATGAATTTCCAGCGGGTAGCCGGTGGGTGGGGGGCCACCTGCCGGCTGCCCGCCGGTTTTACTGTTCCGGGTAGCGGGTCGCCGGCGGGCAGCTGCCCGCCCGCCGGCCACCCGCTGCCAGGCGGTGATTCTCGGCACCGGGTAGGTGGCGGGTCCCCTACCCCCCACCTACCCCCCACTGACTCTTTTTTATCAATTGCGACCCGGGAACCGTTGTGGAACCCGAAACCATGCTTAGACACTTTACAACGCAATTAACGACAACACGTAGACAATTAACGGATCAATTACGAGAAACGAACGACACATAACCTATCATGCTTTTCTAAATATAATCAACACCCAAACATGCGATTTCCCCACCCGATAATCCAAGAATAAGATCATACGATACAACCTAGGGTTCTAATCACTTTTATATCAACAAGAATACGGTTCGTCTTCTAATTGCAAGATTCGGTAAGAATAACACATAAACATCAAGAGCATCACATAATTATCAAGAACAACGCATAATCATCAAGAACTCCATATAATTACCACGAACACCATAATTATCAAGAATCTCCCAATATCAAGATTATCAAGATCCCCCATGGGATCATCATATCAATTACCAATAATAATCATCATAACTTGCCAATACACAATAATATGGGGAAACCCTAAGGGGGAATTATAACTATGAAAATAGGTTTTGTTGAGACATGGGTTACCTCTTAGCCTTAATTAATTCCTTGGCTATGAAGGATCTTTCTTTAAGCTTTCTTGATTTCTTGATTTCTCCTAAGGGGATTCTTGGAACTCTTTGGGTGGTGAGAGATTATTGTGGTGGGGATTCTAGGTGCCTCCTAAGTTCCCTATTTATATATTTAAGACTCCTAGTTAGGGCCTGAATGGTATGTGTTTACTAATTCTATTCCTTATAGGGCTAGGGCTTGTTTTAGGGATAAGGGTCCATGGTCCATAGTGGACCATATTAATTAAAGAGGATCCTAATCATAATCTGAATAGTAAAAGGCCTACTTCCTTTATTCCTAACAGGCTTAAGATTCCTATTCGGGCAAGGGTCCACGGTTCATGGTGGACCTTACTAATTAATTAAAGGTAAACCTAACATAATTAAATCATATTTATTTATTATTAACGGGATTAATTAAATAATTAATCCGGGATTGAAGGCCGTAACACGGGGTGTTACAATGGAAGTATTAATTCAACCCTCTAAATAAATTTGCATTAATGAAAGTAAAGCAATAAGTCATACTAAGCAGTAAGCACTTAAGTAGTAGAACACACTTTGCAGTTCAAAAATCCTAATTACAGTTCACAAATCAAAAATCCTAATTCCTGAATTGTATCACAAATCCTAATTCACAAATCACACATCCTAATTCTTGAACTGTAATTACAAATCCAAAATCTTAATTGGCTAATTCACAGCATACTCAGCACTTAAGCAGTACAATACTTAGCACTTCACAAAACCTAATTCCTAATTACAGTTCAAAAAATCACAATTGTAGACACTTTTCACAGCAATCCGCATAAAATTAGGAATACCCAGAATTGCATATTTGAATTATTAATAGAATTATAGCAAAATACAAATTTATAATTAGTTGAAATCAGAAAATACCTTTACAGACTTGAAATTAGGTGAAGCCGTGAAGGTGATTAGGTGAAGGCGGAAGGCCTGTGAACGGTTGCTATGGCGGATTTGTAGACAAGCCAGACAGGGCCGGGTGAAATTGCATACTGTCGTAGATTAGTGAGGATATTAGATTGTGGATTTGCAGTTTACTTCTGAGGAATCTGAGCTTTTATTGATGACACCATTTTTACCGTTGAAAAGGCCAGGTGGTTGCTATCAATGCTATGGCGTAGGTGCAACCAGCAGTCGGCGACGCTTGGACTCTGGGCGGCGTGGGCGGTGGGTGCGAGACTAAGAGTTGCGCGTCTCCTCGTCTTCGTTGACTCCCTCCGGCTTCCTCGCAGAGACGCGAACTGGCCTTCATCATAAAAACAATAAAAGATTTTTTTAATAATATATATGTAACACCCCGTGTTACGATCCCTCAACCCGGAATTAATTATGAAATTAATTCCGCCAAGAACAATTAAAAAGGGATTTAATCACCATTAATTGATTAATATGGCCCACAGTGGATCATGGACCCTTGTCCAAATCCAAAGCCAAATATATATACCCTATAGGTCCAATAAAGTATAGTATAGCCCAAGCCCAAACATACTTAACCTTGACCAACCTAAACCAAGAAACCTAATCCTAATAATAATAATAATAATAATAATAATAATAATAATAATAATAATAATAATAATAATAATAATAATAATAATAATAATAATAATAATATATTATTATTATTATTATTATTATTATTATTTTTATTATTATTATTATTATACATAGATGGACTAGGATACGTACATACGTGTGAGTATATGTATATATATATATATATATATATATATATATATATATATATATATATATATATATATATATATATATATATATATATATATACAGTACATACATGTACGAAGAGAACAAACCAGACACCTCCCCTCCCTCCAACGAACGTACGGACAGGTGGTGGCGGGTTGGCGACAGGAGATGAGACTTCCGGGAGCCACCCGCTGCTCCTCGACAAAACAGAACGAAGAAGAAGATGAAGGTAAGTTGTCACTATAGTCACCCTTGACAACTTAGGGATAATAAGAATTAATGGCAGTAAGATCACCAAGGGGCGTTTAGCTTAGTTGATTAGACTTGTGATGGGCTTTAGGGAGTGCTAGGGTTCGAATCTTGCTGGCATTGTTGGTTGTATATGCTTATCATATTTTGGGTATAATTATGGGGGCAATTAATACGCTTAGGGGCGGTGATGATTTGTGTATAATTATGTATTAGGGACGGTGAGGATTTATTTATGTATTATTTGTGTATAATTATGTATTAGGGACGGTGAGGATTTATTTGTGTATAATTATGTATTAGGGACGGTGAGGATTTATTATTGATATCCCGTACGCTTAATACTAGGTTATACTACACGTTAACCATGGTGTTGAGAGAAAATATAGGGCTCAAATCCCTTAGGGTTTAATTATTTTATAGCTCGATTATTTAGTGAAAAGTCCGATTTGATTTACAGGTTCCGTTGATGGCGTTTTGGATTAATAAGCAAATGAGGTAACCCATGTCTCAACAAAACATATTTTCATAGCTATGATTCCCCCTTAGGATCCCCCATATTATTGTGTGTTGATGATTCATTATATTGATAATTGATGTTATGATTCCATTGATGGTCTTGATGATCTAGACAATGATGGGTTCTTGATAATTATGGTGTTCTTGATGAATATGTGGCGTTCTTGATGATTACATGATATTCTTGTTAATGGCATGATATTCTTGATGTTTATGAGATATTCCTACCGAATCATGATTTGTGTTCTTGTCGATTTAAAAGTAATTAGAACCCTAGGTTGTATCGTGAAATTCGTATGGTGGTATTCTTGATATATTGGGCGGGAATTCGCATGATTGGGTGTTAATTGTATTAGAAAAGCATGTTAGGATATGTGCCGTATGTTTCTTGATTTCGATCCGTTAATTGTCTACGTGTTGTTGTCAATTGCGTTTGAAAGTGTCTGAGCATGGTTCCGGGTTCCACAAAGGTTCCCGGGGCGTTCTTGGTGTTAATGAGTCAGTGGGGGGTAGGGGACCCGCCACCTACCCGCGGCCAAAAAGAGCAGCTCCAGCAGCTGCCCGCCTGGCACCCGCTGCCTGGAACAGTAACGCCGGCGGGCAGCCGGCGGGTGAACCCTCACCCACCGGCTACCCGCTGGAAAGTGTCCCAACCCGGGATTTCGGCTTCCCCGTTTGATGTTCCCCCGACCCCCATGGTGTCCCAACGGACTCCGTCTATCGTGCCTATGTCTAGTTTGATATTTCGGGTACCGTTCGTAGGTTGTATGAGTCTTATATATTGCATGCTAGTTGAATTGGTATCCCGTTGACCTAGGTATAAGAAGTATGAACCCCTTAGGAGTATTCTTAGTTGTGGATGACCACGCATAGGTTTCGTTATACGTTTTCCCCCTTCCCAATGTGTTAATATGGGTTGCATGTGCTTGCTATGTGTTATGTGTGCATGTCACCCCGATTTGGTTGAGATCAATCGGGCTATACGGGCAGTCGGATGGGATGAGAACCATATCGGCTGTTAACCAGGCTGGTAAAGACCGATCAGGTATATAAATATTATATAGGACAAAGGTCCACTATACGGGCAGTTGAATGGGCTGAGAACCATCCCAACTGTTAACCAGGCTGGTAGAGACCGGTCAGGTATATAAATATTATACAGGACAAAGGTCCACTATACGGGCGGTTGAATGGGTTGAGAACCATCCCAACTGTTAACCAGGCTGGTAAAGACCGGTCAGGTATATAAATATTATATAGAACTGCGGTTCATCAGTCGGTTGCGATCGACTCCTCCGTATTGTGAGACGGGGCAGGGTGCTGCGGGGCCGTGTCAGAGCTATATGCGCTGACCCTCATGTATGGGCATGCGATTGGTCCTGTGGCGCCAACAAAGTGTGCTACGTGATGAGATGAGAAGAGTTGATGATATGACTGTTATGGAAACGTGACCATAGGGCTCTTACTAGTAATGCTTAATTGTGATTATTGATTGTACTTATCTATAACTGTTCCCTATGTGAGAATTGTATATGCTTGATTGTGACTGTTGATTGTGTGTACCCCTATCTGTCGAGTCGGTTCCCTGATTTGAAAGCTAGAGTCTCTTAGGATATATCTTCATGCTTCGAAATGACTTTTCGTATACCTATGTATATATCTATATGTAACACCCAAGATTTTTAAGACATTTTAAGTTTATATAATAGAGGTAATATCTTATTACATTCCAAAGTGTATCATAAGTGTACGGGGTGCTATGCCACACTTGGGCTAGAGAACCCAGGTGCACAGGCTGTCTAACTAGTATTCATTGAAACACAATGCATAATATGGCGCGCAGGCCGAAAAGGGAGACTAATCTACTTCTACGTTCCAGTTCTAGCGCGCTCCAGTGCTCTAGTCCTCTGTGCCTGAAAGCCAAATATATCTGTTCAGCGAGAGATGCTGGTAACCCACTCCAACGCGTTGAAATACAATACATATAGAGATATATATAGATATACGAAAACCATTTTGAGCATGAAGATATATCCTACGAACTCTAGCTTTAAAACCGGGAATGACTCGACAGATAAGGCCAGACACAAACGACAGTTATAACGAGCATATGCAGTTCACAACAGATAAGGCAGATAAGGCAAAGCATAACAATGATCATAACCCAACATGAACAATCCCCAATATAAATCCCATAGTCACATCCCCCAAGACACTCGTAATCACAACTCGTCCATGTCACAACACATAACACACTTTGTTGGCGCCACAGGACCAATCGCACGCCCATACATGAGGGTCAGCGCATATAGCTCTGACACGGCCCCGCAGCACCCTGCCCCGTATCGCAACACGGAGGGGTTGATCGCAACCGACCGATGAACCGCAGCTCATCATAGTGTTTGATCGCAACCAAACAGTGGACCGCAGCCCAAGAGGATGTCATCTGACCGCAGCCAGGAAAAAGGACGAACCGCATCTCGTATAGAAACGTTTGATCGCAACCAAACGGTGGACCGCAGCCCAAGAGTATCAATCTGACCGCAGCCAGCTTCTGAACCGCAGCTCAGGATAACCAATCCGATCGCAACCGAATTGGGGTAATACACACATAACACATAGCAAGCACATGCAACCCACATTGCACATTAGGAAGGGGGAGAAAAGGTATAACAAAACCTATGGTGATCCATCACATACTAAGAATAGTCCTAAGGGGTTCATACTCCTTCCACCTAGGTCAACGGGATACCAATTCAACTAGCATGCAATACAATAGACTCATAAACCTACGAACGGTACCCGAAACATCAAACTAGACATAGGCACGATAAACGGAGTCCGTTGGGACACCACGGGGAAAGGGGAAACATCAAACGGGGAAGCCGGGATTCCGGATGGGATGAATTTCCAGCGGGTAGCCGGTGGGTGGGGGGCCACCCGCCGGCTGCCCGCTGGAGTGTACTGTTCCGGGCAGCGGGTCGCCGGCGGGCAGCTGCCCGCCCGCCGGCTACCCGCTGCCGAGCGGTGTTTTCTCGGCCGTGGGTAGGTGGCGGGTCCCCTACCCCCCCACCTACCCCCCACTGACTCTTTTCACACAATAACGTCCCGGGAACCTTTGTGGAACCCGAAACCATGCTTAGACACTTTACAACGCAACTGATAATTAACACGTAGACAATTAACGGATCAAATACGAGAAACGACGGCACATAACCTATCATGCTTTTCTAATATAATCAACACCCAAACATGCGATTTCCCCACCCGATAATCCAAGAATAAGATCATACGATACAACCTAGGGTTCTAATCACTTTTATATCAACAAGTATACGGTTCGTCTTCTAATTACAAGATTCGGTAATAATAACACATAAACATCAAGAGCATCACACAATTATCAAGAACAACACATAATCATCAAGAACTCTATATAATCATCAAGAATTCCATAATCATCAAGAATCTCCCAATATCAAGATTATCAAGATCCCTCATGGGATCATCACATCAAACATCAATAATTATCATCATATCTCGCCAATCACAATAATATGGGGGAAACCCTAAGGGGGAATCATAGCTATGAAAATAGGTTTTGTTGAGACATGGGTTACCTCTTAGCCTTAATTAATTCCTTGGCTATGGAGGGTCTTTCTTTAAGCTTTCTTGCTTTCTTGATTTCTTCTACGGGGATTCTTGGAGCTCTTTCGGGGTGGTGGGGCATTATTCTTGTGGGGAGTTCTAGGTGCCCCTTAAGTCCCCTATTTATATATCTAGTTGTCCTAATTAGGAACTAATATTATAGGCTCGCTAATTCTATTCCTTTTGGAACTAAGGATTGGGTTTAAGGGTTGGGTTTATATATGAGGGCCCATGGACTATGGTGGGCCTTTTTCCCTAATTAATCATTATGATTTATTCCTTATCTTGGGCTATTGATTGATTAATTAAATGGTTTTAGGGGTCGTAACACGGGGTGTTACACTATATGTATTGTATTTCAACGCGTTGGAGTGGGTTACCAGCATCTCTCGCTGAACAGATATATTTGGCTTTCAGGCACAGAAGAATAAGTCACTTGAGCGCGCTAGAACTTGGAACGTAGAAGTAGATAGTTTCCCTTTCGGCCTGCGTGCCATGTTTATGCATTTACATTATTGAGGATATTAGTTAGTTAGCCTGTGCACCTGAGTTCTCTAGCTCGGGTGTGGCATAGCACCCCGTACTCTTGTATTATGTTTTGGGATTTAATGAGATTTCACCTTTATTTTATAAGTTTTAAATATCTTGAAAATCTGGGGTGTTACAATATATATATATATATATATATATATATATATATATATATATATATATATATATATATATATATATATATATATATATATATATATATATATATATATATATATATTATATACTTATATATCTATGGACCAGGGGCCCCTATTTAGAAATGGGCCCTGGGCAAGGGCCCAGCCTGCCCTTGCCCACGGCCGGGCCTGAAAGAGAGCTTTCGGTAATGACGAGAAAAATAATATATGATGCAGAAATGAAAAGCGTAAGTAAAGAGATAGGGAGACGAGAGTTTTATAGTGGTTCGGCCAACTTTGCCTACTCCACTCTTCTTCTTCCACAACTTATGGAAGGATTGCACTATCACTCGTTAGTACAATTACACAAAGACTTCCTTGATCACTAAGCTGGACAGCCTTTGTAGGTTTTTCAACTCCTCGAGTTTACTCCGCCTCTATCAACGTCTTCTTCAGAGTTGAGGTTGGTAGAAAATGATTTCTGATTTCTCCAACGTGATGAAGTCTTGACTGATGAGGAATGATTGCTTTGTACAAATTGCAAGACTTCTTTAAGGTGTAAGATGAGTATCAATGAACTTCTTCAAGTATCTTTGCACCTTAACACTTGTTCACAAAAGCTTGAGAGAGCTGAGAGCGTTTAAGAGCTTTTGCGTATAGATAGATCGAGTGATAAGAACCAGCACCTTCTTAGTTGGTGAAGGTGGGTTTATATAGGTGAGGAAAAATTCATCCGTTGGAGGGAGATGAATTTTTAAACCTATTGTCCAGTGGGTAAGGACCGGGGAGCTTCCCGCATTAAATGCTCCATTAATGAGGTTGTACCTTGTAGCCGTTGATGGCATGGAGAGCCTTAGGGTTTTGTCCTTTAGCTTCAGGAAATAGTACATCTTCATTTAATGCTCCTTGGTATGCGTGTCCCACAAGTTGAGGTCCTTTTGTTCCTAGGATGTTGTCAAGTCAGACAGTGGAGACATTCTTCTTGCTATTGGCGAGAAGGAATGTCTTGAAGGATTGTCGTCAATAAGACTGTCCTCTCGTGTTCAATGACAACTCCTGGTAATAAACTCTCGTTGCAGTTGCTTCATGCTTCGTGTCTTCTTTCGTTTTGATAACCCTAACAACTAAGCATAACTCGTCTTCGTGTGTTTGACTAGCTTAACACGAATTACATGTGAGTTATGGCAACTTTCGTCTAAGACGAAAGCGGCGATTAAAAGTAATAACGGTTAGGGGTCTACTTTCTATGTTACATTGGTATCATCAAAATCCTAATACAAGTGTTCCTAACAATTTCCCCCTTTTTGATGATGCCAAAACCTATACTCTTCTTGTAAGGCTGATAAAAGGTTCCATAACGGATTTTCTATTACAAGTCAGCCCTACTTGAGAGTTTACAAGTCTTTTCTAGATAAAAGCCAATAAAAAGTAAGACAAGGACAAGTAACTCAGACAAGTGACACGAGATGTGTAACAACGAGTACTTTATATAAGGATAAAGATGATTACAAAAACTTTTTAAGATATACATAAAGAAGAGCAACTTACAGATCTAGAAGATTTGACATTTATGGCTTAGCTTTTTCTCGTTCACGAGTGTCCCTTTCCTCTTGTTGCTTGAGCATTCTGTCGGTGTCGCTCTCCTTGTTGATTCGTTCTCTGAAGATCTTGATTGGATTTGTCTTGACTAGATCTTCGTGTTTTCCTCGAATGTTGAGACTTATGTAATTGTTGTAAGCCTCGTGAATGTTTGCTCCTGCAATTACTCTAGCTTTCCACCATGAGATGAGTTCAAAGGAATTTATTCCTTCTTTGTAGCTCTTTCCAGACTCGACATGCACTTTGAAAGCTGCATTGTAGATGACACCATGCTCAGAGTGTTTGGTTACTTTCGTGAGATCTTCAATAAGCTTCTTTACTCTTTCCTTCAGTTCATGCTCTCTCATTCGGGCTTCTTCTTCGTGTTTCTCCCATAGTTCTCTATTTTGTCTCTTTATTCTTTCATTTTGGATGCTTATGTGATGTTGTCTAGTGTAGTTGTCCTTTGTCTTCAGCCAGGTAGGAACATTGCAACCCTCAAAACGTTTTCCACTACCTTCTTCATAAGGTCTGTACTCCACAAAGTTTCCTACTCCATCCATAGTTACCTTTTTGTCCTTCATGAGTTTCTGCCTTCGGTTTGCCTTTTCTCTCTTGGAGAGCCCAGCAAATACAAATTGTGATTCAGAGCTATTGGATTGACGAGGCTTGAGAGATTGTGATCTGGGTTGAGAATGACCACGATTTGAATAATGTCTTGACTGGGAAGGATGGTGACCACGAGACTTGGATGGAGGATTTGTACTTCTTTGCCCAGAATTTCTTGGTGCATGAGATGGAGAGCGTTCTCTCGTGTTCTCCCTCGGATGATCGTCATCCTTATCATCATCATGATGTCGCTTTTCCCCCTTTTTGGCATCATCGGCACATGTGGTAGGAGGAACGATGGAGAGTTGATTAACTGCATTCAGAATGTCTTGGGCATACCCGAGAGTTTGAAGAGCATACTGTCCCAGTTGGTATGTGTTGTCTTGTGAAGTGTCTATCTTTGAGCAGGCTAAGTCAACACGCTCTTTGAGGCTGAAGTGTGAGTGCTTAAGTTCGTGCTGTTGGCGAGCCACTTTGTTGACAACGGTATGGAGTTCATGGAGTTCCTTAGCCAAGTGCTTGTGGAATTGTTGGTCAGGATTAGCTTGCGGTGGAGGTTGAGATGGCTCTTGCGGTGGCGGATGAGGCTGAGCTTGGGCAGCCATCAACTGATCCACTTTTTTGGACAGGTCCTCCAAAACCGTGGTGTCCCTTTCCCGAAGAATCAAGTACTGTTGATGTATAGTTTCGGCAGCATGGACTGTATTTCTCATGAGATTCATGACTACTCGTGGGGACACTGGAGGAGATTCTTCTTCAATATTGGTTTGTGGGGATTCCACTTGATCTTCTTGAAGTGGTGCATCCTTTTTGCCACCACTACCGGAGCTAAGAAGAATTGGGGAGGCTTCCATTTTATCCTCATGTATAACTGCTTCCTCTCGTTTTATCGGGGTCTCGTCCATGGGTTGAACATGTGGAACGAGGGCTCGAGACAGATCCTCAGGAAGATCAGTTGAGATGTTTTCACCGTGTGGTGATGCTTCCCTTGTTTCATCACTGATGGGTGATTTTTGAGCTGGAGATCTTGTTTCATCATTGTCATAAGTCGAGTTAGCTCCATCATCACCGTCATTCCCCGAATCATCATTGTCATCATCATCATCATCGTTCTCATCATCTGCATCCTCGACATCGTCAGTGTCGTCTTCTTCTTCATCTTCGGCCGTGTCAATCTCTCGACCATGCTCATCTTTCAAGCCACTGACGCTGCAGTCAGGATCATTTTGATGTTCTTTCTCCAGGATGGTTTTGACTTTGGATATCAACATGGCATAACAAACTATCTTCATTTCTTCTTCAAATGCTGGGTCCAAGGGTGGTTTGTTGAGCTCAATGCAAATTGGAGCTTTATCCTTTCCGAGAGTACGATTGGTCATTTTGTAAGAGAACACTCGTCTTATTTTTTCAAGTCGCAGTGCTTCATTGAGATCCTTGGTCTCAAACCACTCTAGAGCAAACTCTTCTTCATCTTTCATTGCTTCAAAAGTTTCGATGAACGTGTTCAAGGGGGCTGTGCGCCATTTTTGCCACTGCAACACTCTGTTGTAGTCATTTTCAATAGACTCTCGAAGCAGTTGATCTGGAGATGGAGGAATGGGTGCAACAACTTGTGGTTGTGTAGTAGCTTCGGGAACAGGTGACGATGACTTCGGAATGTCAGGAGTTCCAATTGGTACAATGGCTGTCTCATCTGCCAACGCAGGTTCTTGTGTCAGATTTTCTGTTACCTGCTCTGCATTGGTAGGTTCTTGTGGAAGAGATGGAATTTCAGTCAATTCAGCAGCCACTTCTTTCGTCTTTGCTGGCAAGCTATGTTCTTGTGGAAGACTTAAGTGACCGGCCTCCATGTCCATAGCAGCAGGTTCTTGTGTCGAACTTTGAATATTTCGCTCTGCTGAAATGGGTTCTTGTGTATGAAGGACTTGAGGAGAAATGTGGCCAAGGTTTGGCACTTGTTGAGCAGAAGGTTTTTCTGGAGAAGTTTCTTTCGGCTGATCTTCCCCCTGTGAGAGTGCTTCTCTCGTGTCTTCTCCCCCCTGAGAGAGTGCTTCTCTTGGTGTGTCATCTTCCTTCGGGGAGTAAGTTGAGCCATGTTTCATTTTGATAGGAGAACGAAAATGTTTCGGTTTCCCAAGGTTCGACAAAGCCAAATTGTCTTCATCAGAAGAGTATTCAACAACAATTGTGTCTGGAGGAGGAATAGGTGAGGTAAGAGTCTTCTTTTCTGTGGGAGATTTTGGAGATATGGGGGTGGATGTGGGTGTACTGATAGCTTCCTCTTTTGACTTAATCCGAGAGGAGCGCTTTTCTTTCTTTTGTCTTTTCGGCTTTGGTTGGTCATTTTCTGAATCTTTCGGTGTCCTTGACTTTCGTTTGGATTTCACCATTTCCAAAGGAATACCCAGCTCCAAAGCTTTCTGCTTGTCATAACCGGAGGGCTTCTGCTTCATGTGGCAGGCTTTTTGTCCTGGCAGGATTCATGGTCTCATAAGAACATCCTTTGTGACAAGTAGATGACTAACAAAAAATCCGTAGCCTAGTTTCTTTGTGATATCACCAGGACTTTTTCTGTTGAAGATGACGGTATGAACAAGGTTGTTGAAGATAACTTTCGACCAGTCAACTTTGTGTTTGTGAAGAAATGCATGCAGCATCTTGAGCTTCTCCTTTGTGACATCATCTTTTCCAGACGTTTTGTGATCTACGATCTTATTGAAGATGTCCACAGTGAACTCATAGTTCAGACGGAACCACTTTTTCTTCAAAGGCCATGTAATCTCCGTTTTCGAGGGTGCATGGTTGTTCTTGATGGTATCATAAAACTCACTGGGGTCATAGTGGTAGAAAGAGAGGTTGGCCTGGTATGTCTCATCTCTCTGAGGAAATCCATACGCTGCTCGTATGTCCTCTAATGTTATAACCACTTGATGATTATGAACTCTAGACGTGATGGTTAGAGAATCGGAAGAGACAGTTGCATTCATGTAAAATTGCGCAACATCAATAGGATACCATAAAGTATATAGATGAGTGATAAACCTGTATAGCCCAGTCTCTGTAAGCAGATTGATGATGTCTTATCCAAACTTGCGATCAAGAACATATTCGAGGAACCCATGAGTGTCCCACATGCTTCCTCCGATAATAAGTGGAGCCATAGATTCGATGAATCGTATATCTTCCGTAGGGAAGGAAGGAATTTCCAAGGGGGCTGGGGTTTCTGGTTCTTCATTGGAGAGGGTATCTTGGGTGTTCTCCGCCATTCTGAAGTGTTGAAGGAATACAAATATGGCAGTATGGTTTTGAGACGGAGAATGAATGAAAGAGGTGAGGTATGGAGAATAGGGGGTTTATGTAGGGTTCCATTTGTTTCCGGGTATTCAAATACGGGTCAACCCATTTTTAGGGTGGATGATTTGAATTTCAAATATTCAACCGGTTCTACTTCTGCAAATGGTAACTGATCAGCTTATGGGAAAGTGATAAGATCATGCTCAGATCAGTTTTGATCATTCCATATTAAATGTTGAGAGAGAATTCCACTCAAGTGCCTGCACGAGCATTAAATGCCCATCACATCATCTGTCAGACGTCGTGGGGTAGTGGACCATTTTCCTCGGCCACACGATCCCCATGATGAAACGTGTAAACGGTTTAGATGAGAGATTTAATGGGAAGCGTCTTAAACACGATTGTAGACCGAAAGAAGATAAATTTCACATAACAAAAGATTTGTAAGACAAATAAAGTCAAACAAATCTTATACAAAACATACAACGAAAGTTCATTGCCCGAGAGATGATTTATTACACGAAACAAGAACAGTGACAACTGTAACTACATCTCTCGTGAGTTACGAACCATGAGACTTTACTCCATGGTAGCCCTCTTCTTTCGAGCATTGTCAAAGTATTCCTTCTTCCGCACCTCATGTGCAAATACTTCAGCTATGATTGTTTCATGATCCGTTCCCATTGCATCCCTTGAGAGACCTCGTCTCTCCATGTCATCCAGTTCAGCCATAACTTTAGCTTTAGCACCGGCATAAAGAGTCCGGTATTGTTCTTCATTCTTCAGTTGTGGCGCAAGTTGCACAAGGGAGTAGAATTCAGAAACACTTGGTGCTTTGGCAGATACATCAAATGATGATCCCTTCACTAGTGAACTTTCGGGTTTATGACGAGAGTCATTTTTGAACCCAGACAAACTTCTAGTTGTAAGAGCTATTTCTTTCCCTTTATCCATGATGCTATTAATTGAGAAGAGTGAATCCATACTTTCTGAGAGGGTCCTTTATATAGAGTGATAGATGCATCAAAGGATGTGACCCGAATGACTAGTCATAGATATGAAGAACACGCTTGAGGGAATATATTCATTTCCAAGAAAAGTATGCTTAGACCGGGATGTACTTTGATAGGAATGAACAAAACAAATAAAGTTTCGTTCATCTCTTTAACAGATTCAAGATTTTTAACACCAAGATTTTATTATTCATTAAAACGAGAGAGACAGATACAGATAATAAGACACATAATCCAAAGGATTAGTTTTTCTTTCTCTCGTTTCCCTTGCCCCCAGATGGCTCAGCTTTCGGCTTTTTCAGATCAGCCCACATGCGTTTGTACCATTTTCCGGTACGCAGAAAGTTGGAGCCCGAAGATGACTCTGGTTCTTCTTCAGTCATTGGCTCATCAGCCTTTGGCTCATACTTGAGTTCTTCTTCTTTCAGAAAATCCATGTAGTCTTGATCATAGTACTTCCTGGGATCATCAGGGGTTGTCTGAATTGGAGGGACAACTTCTCTTGGAGGGTTTTCTTCTTCCTGAGGTCCTTTCTCTTATTCCTCGACTATATATGCAGCCATTTCATCATATTGATGAGAGGAGTCACTGTCATAAAAGACTTCAAGCGGGGCTTGTAGGCTATTCCCCGGATAAAGATTACCCTGTTCTTCTCGGATCTGCCTGGCAGTGTCTCTCAATTTTTGAAGATCACCTCTGGTAAAAGGCTTTTTGGGATACATGATGAGGAATGTGATGGTTAAATGGTGAAAAATTCATCCCCTTTTTATAGCCGTGATGAGGAGATACTTATGTGACTGTTACACATAACATTCAATGCGGCAATTAATGCCCATATATTTCTTCAATAAGTAATCAATTTCAAGTAAGACTTTGACTGATTGAATTCAAGAGATTCATGATTTTAAGAATAGTAGCGTAACTCCAATACGCACAGAAGTGCACCAGAAGATATTTATTCATTATTCTTACGAGAGATACAGTGATGCTGGATAAAAAGATAGATTAAAACAAAGATAATCACTTCTTTGCCTTTCCCTTCCCTTTTGAGCTAGACTCGCCCTTAGAGCCTTTGGAGTCTTTCTTTGAACACAGCTGTTTCTCCTCATCAGACTCTCCTTCAATGTAACCTACAAGCTCAGTCTTGCAGTTGTAGGTTCTCCAGAACTCTCGAAGATCTCTATCCATAGTGGGATCATTCCAGGCTTCTAGGGTGAGGAAACCCTTTTTTAACAATCAGAGGGGGTTCCTCATTTGGATCAAAAGATTTGGCATCTCCATCAGCATCTCTTTGGATGAATTCATCAAAGTCCTCACTTTCCGAGTCGGACGAAATATTCAGAGGATTGATGGGATTATTTCCGGGATAACGATTGTCTTGTTCACCCTCTTCCGGATGAGCTCGGGTTCTTCTTGATACTTTCTTCGTGATTGAGACTTTGGGAGCCATTAGAGAAGAGAGGGATGCATTTGAGCAAAACCAATATCCTCCTTTTATAGCAATTCAGGATGAGAATAAGAGTTTTATCCAACGGTTAACCACTAGGAGAGTCTATGATTTTTGTAGAGCCAATTAGCGTTTAGATTTACGCATCCAATTTCATTTTTGAGACAATTAAGGGATAATGCTTTATGACATAATTCCATCTTTGACCCAAAAGAGATAATCTGACATTAAAGATTCAAGGTCAAAAGAGTAATTAGTAACAGCAATAAAAACAGATAATTTTATTGAAGGGAATCGTGCAGAGGTACTCCAAGCTATACAAATAAGAACAAACATAATTCAAATAAAGCGGTAAGGCACATGAAGCTCCAGACGAGTTAACTCATCAGTCACATCAGACACATCTGTCATATTTGCATACTCGTCCAGTTCCTCTAGAGAGAGAGTGGGCGTAGTTGAGTTAGTTGGTGACTGAGAGTGAACAAGATTGAAGTCTTCATAAGACTTTTCATTCTTTTGTGGAGCCTCAGTAACTGGATACCAACGAAAGGTGTTTGGATGGGAAGAGTTGTGCTTGTTAGCGTTGTTCAAGATCATCTTCCTTTTGTTAGCCAGTTGTTTTGCCTGAGCCAGACATTTGTCTTTTGTGGCCAGAGATTCGTTGACAGCTTTATCCTGAGCTTTCCTTTCTCTCGGGGTGGCCGAGTTTGGCATGGTGAACGTTACGTGGACCCTATCACCATCTTCCACTATCTTCGTTATTGTGGCACTTGTCAATTTGCCTACTTCTCGAAGATGATGAATAGCTCGAGCCTCGGCTTCGTCCATCTTTCCTTTACCCTTATCCATACCTGCGAACCTTTTCTTACTAAAGAGCTGAATGTGTGAGTAAAGATTATGAAGAGGGACTCCAATTTATAGGCACAAATGTTGTGTGCGAATCTTGTTATAATATTTTGGATATTGAAGCCTCATTACGTGTTGAGGACGTTGTCAGAAAATTCGTGAGAGACGAGAAATTGAAATGATTTATTTAGGAAACGAAATACAGTCAAAGATAACAAAAGCACAGCTTATCATTGTGGCCTAATGGGATTTTCAGGCCTTTTTCTTCTTGCTGCTAGCTGTGGATTTGAGAGGAGACGGTATTCTTGGAGGAGTGCTTGATGGTGAATAGTCAAAACTATCACTCCGTTCCAACACGCTATCTTCCTTTGCATACCCTATAGTATTGCTGACGGAGTGAAATGATCCTCTCGATTCATTTTCCGTTGGATCTCGTAGAATGTTTTGTATGTTCTGAGAGTATGCAAGAAATTTGTTTAGATCCCCCTCAGTTACTAGTGGGTCATGGAAGATTTCGGTTTGTTCCTTTCTTGTCTCAGTGATCGTTGTCTTCGTTTCACTTCCTGTACTCGTATCTGCATATACAAAGACAAAAACTAGATCTCTTGTTAATTATGAGAATTTGATGATAACATGTACCTCTTTTTATAGAGACCTTTCGTGTGATATGAATATAAATCTTTTGGGTAGAGCATCGAGGAATATTATGAGAATCTTTGCAGATTTGATTCTCAAGGCTTTATGTCATCTCAATCATTCCTATCTCATGCCTTAGAGTGGAGAACCTCGCCTCACTTAAGGGTTTCGTGAGTATGTCCGCAAGTTGAACATCAGTGTTGACATACTCAAGAGATATGTCCTTTCTTTCAACATGATCACGAATAAAATGATACTTGATATCAATATGCTTAGTTCGTGAATGTAAAACGGGATTATGTGTGATAGCAATTGCACTCGTGTTATCACACTTAATGCTCACTTCGCATGCATTTATGCAATAATCCTTTAATTGATGTGTCATCCATAAAATTTGAGCACAACAGCTTCCAGCTGCTATGTATTCGGCTTCAGCCGTACTGGTAGCAATAGAATGTTGTTTCTTGCTAAACCATGACACAAGTCTTCCTCCTAGGAACTGACAAGTTCCTGAGGTGTTTTTTCTATCAATTCGGCATCCTGCAAAGTCGGCATCTTGCAAAGTCGGCATCTGAATAGCCAACAAGATCGAAAGTTCCTTCTTTCGGGTACCAAAGTCCAACACTTTGCATCCCTTTAAGATATCTCAAGATCTTTTTAGTTTCACTCAAGTGACTTTCTTTTGGTTTCGCTTGAAATCTTCCACATACACCAACAACAAACGAAATGTCGGGTCTGCTTGCTGTTAGATATAGAAGAGATCCAATTATACCACGAAAATTTTTCTGATCCACATCTTTTCCTTCGTTGTCAATATCCATTCTAAGAGATGTGCTCATAGGAATTTTGACGGATGTTTTTCCATCAATGCCAAATTTTCGGATTAGATCCTTAGTGTATTTGGCTTGACTGATAAAAATTCCATCTGAGCATTGCTTTACTTGCAATCCCAGAAAGTAGTTAAGTTCTCCCATCATGCTCATTTCAAACTTGCCTTGCATGAGAATTGAGAACTTTTCACATAAAGCAGGATTCGTGCTCCCGAAAATGATATCATCAACATAGATTTGTACTAGAAGAATATGATCATTATCATTGATACGAAAGAGTGTTTTGTCTACAGCTCCTTTCATAAAACCACAGTTGATAAGGAAGTGTGAAAGTGTATCATACCAGGCTCTTGGAGCTTGTTTCAAGCCATATAGGGCCTTTTTGAGATGATAGACCTTTTCTTGATAAAAGTCATCGGCAAAGCCAGGTGGTTGCTCAACATAAACTTCTTCTTCAAGAAGTCCATTTAAGAAAACACTTTTGACATCCATTTGATAAACTTTGAAGTTTTTGTAAGCTGCATAGGCTAAGAAGATTCGTATAGCTTCAAGTCTAGCCACTGGAGCAAAAGTTTCATCAAAATCAATTCCTTCTTCTTGACAATACCCCTTAGCTACAAGACGAGCTTTGTTCCTAACAATGAGCCCATCTTCACTCATTTTGTTTCTAAAAACCCATTTAGTTCCAATAACATTCTGATGTGTTGGTCACGACACAAGTTCCCACACATCATTTCGTTCAAACTGATGAAGCTCTTCTTGCATGGCTATTACCCAGTCAGGATCACTTAAGGCTTCTTCTATGGACTTGGGTTCCATTTGTGATAAGAAGCATGCCATCATGCTTTCGTGCAAAGAGGCTCTTGTTCGTACACCTTCTTGAACATTTCCTATCACTTGATCCGGAGGATGATCTCTTAACCATCTAAGATCGGGTTCAAGAATAATTTGCTGATTTT
Organism: Ipomoea nil; assembly: GCF_001879475.1. NCBI lineage: Eukaryota > Viridiplantae > Streptophyta > Magnoliopsida > Solanales > Convolvulaceae > Ipomoea > Ipomoea nil. The sequence continues at coordinate 1,128,677 of NW_017617524.1, read as the reverse complement.
GTGCATCCGTTTCAGGAATATAAGGGAGCTGAACGAAGATCATAGGTTCGGATTGTGCTTGAACGTCAGGATTGACTTGTTGTACGTTCCCGATTTCTCGTGTTGTAGTTTCGGGCTCAGAGTTCTTTAGTTGATATTTCGTGTAGGAAGATAATATATCTTCTTTTCATCATCTGAAATCTCTTCTTCATTTGATTTAGGGTTTTAACATTGATTGCTTGATGATTCAATACTGGCTGGATTTTTCTCAGATAGCTCATCAAATTTGACATGAATAGATTCCTCAATTACCATTGTTCGTTTGTTTAGAACTCTAAAGGCCTTGCTTACTGAGGAATAACCCATGAACAATCCTTCGTCTGCTCTTTCGTCAAAGGCTCTCAAATGATTCTTTCCATTGTTGTGAATAAAGCACCTGCAACCAAAGACATGAAAATAACTAATACTTGGTACTTTACCTTTCCATAGTTCATATGGAGTTTTGTTGTAGAACTTGTTGATTAAGGATCTGTTTTGTGTATAGCATGTTGTATTTATGGCTTCGGCCCAAAATCGCTTTGGTAAGCCTGAATGTGCGATCATAGTCCGTGCTGCTTCCTTCAGGGTTCTGTTTCCCCTTTCGGCTACTCCGTTTTGTTGAGGAGTTCGTGCTGCCGAGAGTTGATGAAAGATTCCATTCTGTGCACAGAATTCTTTTATGATCTTGTTTACAAATTCAGTTCCTTGATCTGATCTTATCCGAATGATTTTGACTTCTTTTTCTGTCTGAAGTTGCCTCAAGAGATTGGGGAGAACGACTTCTGTTTCGTTCTTTTTCTTCAAGAAAAGCACCCAAGTGTATCTCGTGTGATCATCTACTATGACGAGAGTATACTTTCTTCCACTTAGACTTGCTGGGTCAACTGGTCCGAAGAGATCCATGTGTAGAAGACTTAATGAACGAGAGTTTGCATCCACATATTTGGGCTTGAAGGATGATTTGATTTGTTTTCCCTTTTGACACGCCTCACAAATTTTGTCTTTTATGTAGGATGCTTCAGGTATACCTCTCATAAGATTTTTCTTTGCAAGTTTGTTGATTGTTTTCAAATTTAGATGACTCAACTTGTTGTGCCATTCTTGACTGAGATCTGCATTACTTTTAGCCACAAAACAAACGTTAGCTTTAGAAGAATTCCATGAGATTACGTACATGTTTTTCTTTCGTTGACCAGTTAATGCGGTTTTGCCATCCTTCGTGTTCACGATTTTACACTCGTTTTTTGAGAATTCGACTTTGTAGCCTTTGTCGCAAAATTGGCTTGTGCTTAGGAGATTGAACTTTAGTCCATCAACATATGATACATCTTGTATAGTTATTCCCTGTTTGATGATGTCTCCTTTTCCACGAGTTTTGCCACTGTTTTCTCCTCCAAATATGACTTTAGGTCCATCTACTTCTTTGAAGTTGCTCAACATTGTTTTGTCACCAGTCATATGTCTTGAGCATCCACTATCGACATACCATATGACTTGTTTGTCCTGCAACAAAGATTATATGTTTTTAGGTACCCCTTGAGTTTCGGGTCCTTGAGGGTTAGATGTCAACTTTGGAACCCACATCAACCTAGAGCATCCACGATTCATCCTTGGTCCTCTATATCCATTAGATGTGCGGTAATCATAGTGGATTTTGGCAAATGTTTTAGCATTATATCTCTCGTGAAAATATTCTTGAGTATGATTTTCATAATACTTGAGATGATTGGTTTGTTTACGCAGATGAATTCTCTGAAGTTTAGCTTTAGACAGAGGTTCCGGGTAATCAAACCAATCTTCTTCTGATGGCCGAGTCCATCCATTGCCATAACCAGATCTTTTGAAGGATCTTTCGGTTTGTCTGACTTGTCCAATTCTCGGAGTTCCTTGGTCAGGATTTTTTTGTGTTGATATTGGACAGTATTGCCTCTGGTAAACATTCGGCCTATTCCTTGATTGAATATTCTTAAAAGGCTGACCTTTCTTATGGTTTAGATTTTGTCTATTTCCATTTGGTCCATTCCTTTTGACATATTGTTGTCTAGGATTGCCTTTGTAAGATTTTTCATTTCGAGGATCCACAATTCGTTGTACAGCCTTTCCTTTCGGTAGGCTTGTTGATTGTGGTGTGGCATCATTGTTGACTTTCGTCATTGGCTCAGACACCTGGGTTGGACCTTGAACAAATGCAGCTTGAAAGCTTTCGTGAGAATATGCATTCGTGGGTTTGTTCAAGCCGACTTGTGAAGAGGAGCTGGGGTCAAAACCAATTCCCGTTCTTTCCCCGGGCAGTCTAGATTCATTCATCATTCGGTCCATTAAATTGGACGAAGTATTGAATTTATCCAAGACTTCCAGCAGTTCTTGCTCTCTCTTTTCTCTTGCTGTGCACTGTTCCTTCAGAGCGAGAACATTTTTCTCAAGTTGCTCCTTAGCAATGGCTAGCATTATGTTCTCAACTCGAACTTGCCTTAGCGCATTGTAGCTAATCATGAGCCGAGAGTTCTCCTCCTTAAGTTTGGAGTATGTGCTTTTGATCACTTTGAACCTCCTCATCATTTCGGTAACAGATTCATTGGAGGTTTGACTCCCTACAGAACTGGACTCAACTGAATAACAAGAGGATGAATGAGAATTTACCTCATCCTCGTCAGCCATAAGACATAGATCTTCTGATTCTTGGCTAAATGGGCATAGTAGTCCTTTTTTCTTCTTCAGTGCTTTCGTCGTCTGAACTCGAGCTTGAGGAGCTACTTTCGGCCTCAACAGTGTCAGAAGTTTCGTTCACTACCATCGCCTTTCTTCTTCTTTCGTTTCTGGAGCTTGATGATTCCGGCTTGTCATTTCTTTTGTATCTCTCTCCAGTCTCCTTGGATGGGCTCTTGGTAGCGTTGCTGTCTTGATGTTTGCTCACTATTGGGTGAGGACAATTGGCCTTGAAGTGTCCTGGTTTTCGACAGTTGTAGCACAGCAATTGCGAGTCTGAGGTTTCTTCCTTTGAGGTTTGAGGTGAACTTTCGTGTTGCTTTCGGTGGCCCGAACGATGTGAGTCTTGAAAGTTGTTCTTCCTCATGAACCTCTTCATTTTCCTAACAAATAGGGCATACTGTTCATCAGATAAAAATTCACAAGAGTTAGATTTTGACCTGTTAGATGTTGTTGCTTGTTGGTTGGCCATGAGAGCTACATTTCTCGTTTCTGATTCTTCGACATCTTTCGGTTCATGTTCAAACTCGTACGCCTTAAGATCACTGAAAATCTTGGCTGTGCTCGTCGTTTTCATGTCTCGATTGTCTCTCATTGCAATGACTTTCATTTCCCAAGATTTTGGCAGACCACCAAGAATCTTCAGATTCTTTTCTTTCTCAGATAGTTCCTTCCCGAGATCTGTCAGATCTCCCATGAGTCTGGTGAACCTCAGCTCTATGTCCATGATTGTTTCATTTGGCAGCATTTTGAAGTTTTCAAACTTCTTTATAGCTACAGTCAGTTTGTTGTCCTTCTCCTGTTCATCACCTTCTCCCAGTTCCATCAGAACTTTCCATATTTCCATGGCATTCTTGCATTTTCGAACTCTGGGCAACAAAGAATCGTCAAGGGAGTTGTAGAGGATGTTTCGGGCTACATTGTCTAGATTTGCCCTTGTTCTTTCTTCCGAGATATATTGATCTTTTGGCTTCGGTATCATCTGCTCAGCACCTGCTCCTTGAGCTGCGGCTTGTGTGTTTACCATCATGACTGTGATTGGTCCAGTTGTTATGACGTCCCACATTTCGTCATGTATAGAGCAGAGGAGGGCCTGCATTCTTATCTTCCAGTCATCAAATTTAGCGAGACTAAACGCAAGCTGCTTAGAGCGGTTAGCATGATTCTTTTCCATTTTGCAAAAATTCGTGCAAAGCTGAAAATATGCAAATTTTCAGAAATTTGATAGGGGATCTACCAGGCAGTAAATGCAAAGCCTTTACCGTTCAAGGTATTTGGCTCTGATACCACTTGTTGGTCCCGATAGAGTTGTAGCGAGAGTCTAGAGGGGGGGGGGGGGGGGGGTGAATAGACTCTTTTCGTGTTTTGCCCTAAAACAACCTTTTGGTGTTTTGGCGCAGCGGAAATGTTAAGTTCGTTTATTTGCTTTGCACGGGTTTTTGTTATAAAGAGAGCTTTCAGTAATGACGAGAAAAATAATATGATGCAGAAATGAAAAGCGTAAGTAAAGAGATAGGGAGATGAGAGTTTTATAGTGGTTCGGCCAACTTTGCCTACTCCACTCTTCTTCCACAACTTATGGAAGGATTGCACTATCACTCGTTAGTACAATTAAACAAAGACTTCCTTGATCACTAAGCCGGACAGCCTTCGTAGGTTTTTCAACTCCTCGAGTTTCCTCCGCCTCTATCAACGTCTTCTTCAGAGTTGAGGTTGGTAGAAAATGATTTCTGATTTCTCCAACGTGATGAAGTCTTAACTGATGATGAATGATTGCTTCGTACAAATTGCAAGACTTCTTTAAGGTGTAAGATGAGTATCAATGAACTTCTTCAAGTATCTTTGCACCTTAACATTGGTTCACAAAAGCTTGAGAGAGCTGAGAGCGTTTAAGAGCTTTTGCGTATAGATAGATCGAGTGATAAGAACCAGCACCTTCTTAGTTGGTGAAGGTGGGTTTATATAGGTGAGGAAAACTTCATCCGTTGGAGGGAGATGAATTTTTAAACCTATTGTCCAGTGGGTAAGGACCGGGGAGCTTCCCGCATTAAATGCTCCATTAATTAGGTTGTACCTTGTAGCCGTTGATGGCATGGAGAGCCTTAGGGTTTGTCCTTTAGCTTCAGGAAATAGTACATCTTCATTTAATGCTCCTTGGTATGCGTGTCCCACAAGTTGAGGTCCTTTTGTTCCTAGGATGTTGTCAAGTCAGATAGTAGAGACATTCTTCTTGCTATTGGCGAGAAGGAATGTCTTGAAGGATTGTCGTCAATAAGACTGTCCTCTCGTGTTCAATGACAACTCCTGGTAATAAACTCTCGTTGCAGTTGCTTCATGCTTCGTGTCTTCTTTCGTTTTGATAACCCTAACAACTAAGCATAACTTGTCTTCGTGTGTTTGACTAGCTTAACACGAATTACATGTGAGTTATGGCAACTTTCGTCTAAGACGAAAGCAGTGATTAAAAGTAATAACGGTTAGGGGTCTACTTTCTATGTTACATTGGTATCATCAAAATCCTAATACAAGTGTTCCTAACAATATCGTCCATTTAACATCAAAAAGGAAAAAATTATCACTTTTGAAATAATTGAGGGGGCAAATATGAATACATGAATAAGTCAGCAAGAAAAAAATACTATAAGCCTGTAATTCAGAGTGTAAAAGTGTCATTTTTCTGTTTATAAAATTGTGAGCTTTTGTTTTCAAAAAAAAAAAAAAATAAAATTGTGAGCTTTTTTATGGAATTGACTATTTTCATGATATTAGTTATTCATACCCCATCAGAAATAACTAAATTTTATTTATTTAATACAAAAGGTACCCTTGTGTACTCTTCTTTGTGGAAGAGCCTTACTACTTTATATTTTTGTAACACATACATTAGTAAACTTTCTCATATCGTTGATAATAAGAAAAAGAATTAAGAAGATTATATCAATTCCAAACCACGGTAAAATTCTCTACTATCTCTTTATTTTCAAGCACTTACGCTATCGATTGGAAATTTCTTCAATTACGAAAAATATGAGATTGTTAGAAAGTAAAAGTAGAATAGAGAGAAAAAGGGAAATCTCATTCATTCACTTTACATTCTGTACAATGGTACATTATATATAGGGTACAAGAGAATCAATACAATAAATTCCAGAAACCGTTTCAACCGTTACAAGAATAAATACTAATAATGTCCATTAATAATATATTTGTAACATTCCCCTTGGACATTATTTGTCCACAACCTTGCCTCATTAAAAACTTGTTAGGAAAACCCTGTGGGAAAAACCTAAACAAGAAAAGAGTACAAGGTATATCGATAGTATATTTAAATACATTCATGCCTCATTAAAAACTTCACTAGGAAAACCACGTGGGAAAATCCTAATTGAAGAAAAGAGTACATGATGTATGTAAGAACATATATTGTACTGATTGCCTCATTAAAAACCTTAAGCTAAGGAAACCCAGTAAGGAAAAAGCTTAGCTAAGGAAAAGAGTACAATCATTAGTCGTCAAGACCCAATCTTCAGGATTGATTCATGTAAAATGATACTCCCCCTCAAGATAACAATCTTTAAGTCCATACACTAAATTTCCAAAATATATAGAGAAATTTAGTAAATAAATATGTACAACTGTCAATAGAATGAATATACTCTATAATAATCTTGTAACTCTTCTGGAGCTCACGTAGGTATAATATTGACATCATAATTTCTAGTCAAAAAGATTTCATTATATATCTTGTTATCATTTGTGCAATACAATCTTTATTGTTCCTTTATAGGGCAATGGGGTAAATATAGTACAACCAGTTTTGAAACTTGGCATTATGGGGATACAAAAATAATAGCCAGTACCCAAGTAGCCCATTATATATTGACTTACTGGTGTATAAAAATTCTTTAAAGAAAAACTCGATCTTCAAGTCGAGATAATACTTATAGTTTTCACAAGCCTTTTATTTCAAAAATCTCAGTCTTTAAACATGAACTGACATCATCAAGCTCTATATATATTTCAATGATGTTTACACCACAAATATTGACTAAGATAATAAATAAGTCCATTATCAACTCTTTATTGAGCACATAATGGTACATATTATTCCTTCTATATGAGGATAATAACCCCATTCGCAACTCTTTAAAGAGTAAATAATGACACTTAAATAAATCCTCATTTCGTAAATTATAAATGCATTAGGGATTTTTCAAGATAAACCAGATGATATATTTAGGATATTTTCAAGAGGAAACGATATTTGAGTTTCCCAATCACATATAACATTACTAGGCATGTTTATGATAATATATTTTCATACTTTGTTCTGAGGGGGAAAAATACCTTTAGTCAATTTATTGACTATAAGAAAGATCATAATTAGTAACTTACTAACTTTTATACTTCTTATTTTGTGATTTTCATTCATGACATTTTGAGAACATCCATCAAGGATTTTAAATATAAGTAACAAGTTACCTATATAAATATGTGATAACTATAACTATTAGCTACATATCTAATTTATTTACTGCTAGTTTTATTGAATAGCGGAATATAAAGTCATGACTAATATTGGGTCTCTGCGAAAACCCTTAACTCGCCTTTTATTAGCGAGTTTTGATTTGTATGCCTTAATTGCTCTTTTCTATCAAAACAGTTAGGACGCTGCAGACGTTATACTACTGTTTTCATTTCTGGATCCAGATTTAAGTATTTATGAGCAATAGATGCAAAAAATGTTGTCGACAACTATAACAACTTTGTAAATATCTTTTATACACATGACAATTTTGTATCAACCAAATATATGGCATTTCCCAAGATTATTTGAATTTGGTTGTTCCGCTTCCCCAGTATTTCAGTTGTTTGGTGCACCTACAATTTTACTGGGGGTTAAAATTTCTATATTTCTAGAGTGACGAAATTTCTTCACTAGATCTAGATTTGCAATTTTTAAACCAATATATGCTTCTGGCATAATGGTAGAGATGTTTAGTCCTAGTTGGGGATTTTAACTCTTAAAATATTTTTTATGGACTTAGTCACTCCTTTGGATTTCTAGCAGATAATTTGTTCAATGTCCGAACTTCTGGTTCTATAAGGCTAGTACATGGGTTTGGAGATTTTTATCAATTTCTCGGCATTTAATTAATTAGAAATTTCAAATCTCCCCCTAATGCCGAGAAAAGATCTTATAATGCAACCAACATCACGGTTGATTTCTCATAATAGGATATAGCTAGAAGGGTTGCATACTAAAAAAAATTGAACGCAGATTGGGAAATGCATCATGTACTAGCGTATGTGATATGTAGTGGATCAGGATATTGGTTATTCAATTTTTGAAGGTCCCCAAAAAACACATTTCCTCCAAAATTGCATAATTTGCTTTCCAAACAAAGCTCTATTAAGATTTAGAGCTTTAGTTTAAAAAAATATGATATTGTGTATCTTAAATAAGTGTTTCATGACAATTATAGAAACAAGTAGAGTACTCAACATACAATGGAGTGAACTCATCAAGATAACATATCATAATTTTCATCTAATTATCATGCTTTCTAAAAAACAATTAAGCATCAATTTGAATGCATGGCATGGGTGATACTAACCATGTTTTCTTGTGAATCAACAATATGCATACTTCACAGATAAATTATACGCATGCATTCAGATTGCAAAATTTTTGGAAAAAAACCTTAACACATTTTTACACCAAATTTTGCAGATATGAAATTCAGCAAGTCTTGAAAGTACATAAAAATTTCATGTCAATCCAAGGTGTGGAAGTATTTTTCCGAAAATTTTTCCAACATTGCTCCAGGCAGAAAAATAATTGGCAGCACACTACCAAAACTTTACAAATTTTTCTGGAATAACCAAAAGCATATTTTTAACAAAATCTTTTTACAAACATCAAATATCACGAGTCTAGGTTCTCCAGAAAACATTTCATGCCAAAAAGAGTTCAACAAGTATTTTTCTCTGATTTAGTTTTTAAACTGCGTCTATCAGGATTTTTTAGGAAACATAACAAATAGCTGAGATGTTGATTGAGTTAGAACCAAATGAACCAACGACTTAACAGCTCATGATACATACCTTGTTCTGGACATTAGTCCTACTCTGTACAACTCTATTATCCCTTACCATGTTCCTTTAAGATGGATTATTCATCCGCTCCAGAAATTACAGGAACACATCCAAAGTTATTCAAAACAGTATGACTCACATCATTCACAAGATATATAGAATTACCTCTATGCATAAATTAGGATTCACTGTATGCCTACTCACATAATTAGCATTTACAGTATATTCCTCAAAAAAATCATAGTGGTATTCAGATCATATACACAAAGCTACTATTCAAATTTTGCATTTTGGGAGTTGGGTTCAAGTGATGCAACATATAACTTTGGAGTTATCAAATAACAATATTGCACAAGCAAAGTAGGGAAAAACCAATAATCTGACCTTTAATACTGCTGTTGTATGTGAAGATTCCGGGGAAAAGTGAACAGAACTCCAACAACCTCAGTGCGCAAGTGGCGCAACATAATTTCTTCAGGAAAAAGCTCTCTCAGAAACATCACCATTCTTGTGGCTGTATCTTCCGCGCGTTGGTGTGCAGTACCATTTGTGGTGCAACAAAAACCCATAGACCTTCAAACTCAATATATCCTCATTGGGATGGAAGGATTCCAAATAAGTGCACTCCTGCAAGAGGGAAGCAATGAGGAACTAGATAAAGAGACCCCACAATATCCAGCAGGACATTTCTACCAAAGCATTGATCGATCTGATCTACAAAATTATCAGCATCAGATTGAATATAATAGCTAGGCAAGGCACACAAGTCAGCTACAATTGACTACATAGACATCGGCTTCATCACAACACATCCGAAAGCAGCCACCATCGCCATTTCAACATTCATAATATTATTAACAAGAATTAAACATGCAATTTAACAATAGATAGCTTATTGCTAGGAGACTGAGAGACATGTACTTATCTTAATTATGGCTTATAATTTCTGCAAGTAGGCCACAAGTGAGCGAAGAACTCAACAATAGCGTAGGTGGCCGGAGTCTCACTGAGGATCGTATCAAAGCTGATTGCTCACACACACTATTGTATAGGCTGCCGTAGAGGGGATAGTTTCTTCGCAAATCTTCTGTCCCAATTTCAAGATCGGCGGTCGGTTGCGCGCAATCACGTCGATTCCGATTTCGTCCTCAGCGGCTTCTTCGTCGATTGAGGCCTACCAGGGACGATCGGAGACCTTCGGTTGCCAAAGCGAGGCTTTCAGTCAATTTAGGAGGACCATCCGAGCCCTCCGATGGTTGTTGTGACGTCTCTAGCCTTGAAATCGATCTCAAAGGCGAAGACTGGTCTGCGATCGGAGGGAGCGAATGTGTTTTTCTGATAGAGCAAAGTGCCAATAACGTGTTAGAAAATAAAAGTAGAATAGGGAGAAAAAGGGGAATCTCATTCATTCACTTTACATTATGAACAATGGTACATTATATATAGGGTACAAGATAATCAATACAATAAATTCCAGAAACCGTTTCAACCGTTACAAGAATAAATACTAATAATGTCCATTAATAATATATTTGTAACAGAGATCTGATTAAGACCAATTCTCCATGTATGTAATTAAATATTAAAGGAATAATGTTCAAATAGACTGCTAAACTACATGTCAATGACCTTGTGGTCATGTGCTACAAAGTGGTTCTCCCAAATGGGATCGGAGGTCATGGATTCGAGCCTCAAAGGAGGCGGTATTGACTCTTTGTGCTTCAGCAGGTTGAGAAAGTAGTTATGAATAGATACTACATTGTAACAGAGTCAGTACTTATTCCAAAGACTACCAAACTACATGTGAAAATGTAATTTAGTTATTCAACTCATAAAATTAAAATTGGATCTAAAGGGGAATATCCTCGGATATACCTACCTACAAGCTAAGTATACTATATTTGCTCGATATCAGGTCAGGTCACCGAGATGAATTGCTCCCGACCTTGACTGATCTTAAAACTAATCACCCCGACCTAAGTGTGAAGCCCCCCAAGTGAACACTTCATCAATATTAGACTTCGTTCCACCTTAGGGTTGACCCCGACCTTAAGGATTGATACTCATATTCCTGACTTTGCACCGGTCACATCACTTAGTGGTTGCTTAGGAATATTGCAACACTTGGACATCATAACGCTGCTCCAGAGCTAGTCAATTCAATTGCATGTGCTTATGAGTGAGAGTTTTTAACACGTGTCTCATTCCTCCCCTTATAAGTACCACATTTAATGTGAAGGGGGGGGGGGGGGGGGGGGGGGGGACTTTTGACATCTTCACCTACCACACCTTAGCTTGGAACTTTGATCTCTAACCTCACGTCTTTTACCGAGCTTAAGACTTAAACCAACAAGTAGACTATAAAAAAGACCCGAATATAATTCGACCCCTCAATTTGTACGTATTTGGGAACGTCACAGCATATTTACGCTATTAATTTGGCGTCGTCTATGGGGACCGGTATAGAAAAACTATTTATCACGCTCATACTGATCTCCAACCATGTATCTATATTTCGAGTTCTTCAACGAACCTGAGGCCAAGGAGAGTAGCTCGGATTTACGGTCGCGTCAGAGTTCTTGGATGGAGCTCAATCAGATTCCTTTAGGGGGAGAGGGGGTTGTGATACCCCATATTTTTTGGGCACTAGACGAGGATCGTATATGCGTACGGAGTTAACTTTATTAAATTCTCTTATCTTTGTTACCTAATTTTATTTTATTTGTTGGGCTCCCAGTCTCATCCTAAGTCCATATTATTATAGTGAGCATAATTATATAATATATGTACCTACGTCTTTTAACATATATATATATATATATATATATATATATATATATATATATATATATATATATATATATATATATATATATATATATATATATATCTACTATACTAGTAAGAGTCCAAGAGCGTTAGGCCTATAATGGGTAGAAAAAATGGCGGTCAATTTTTTTAATCAAATGAATGGCTCAGATTGATCAGATTTTAATTTTACCTTAAGATTTCCTAATTTATCCTTAATGAATATGATTATCTGTTAACTTTTCCGTTAAATATTATCTTTTTCGTTAATTTCTGTTAGTTCACCGTTAACTTACTCATTGATTTCAATAAGAAAGGTCTTAGGTTCGAACCTCATCCCAATCAAAGTTGGCATAATTAGTACTCTATTTTACTCTTATTAAATTAAATAAAATAATAATTTAGTAGCTACAACAAAAAATAATACATATGCATTTCTTTAATTTAGAATTATGTGTCTACAATGTCTTTATTCAAAAAAAAAAAAATTATTCATTATCAATAAATTAAATAAGATAAATAATTTCATTAGTTATATTGTATTTATTTTTCTCCAATATAAAAATTCTTTACATTCAAATTCATCAATTGATTATATTCGCTACATTGTTCCTACAATGTCTTTATTAAAAAAAAATTATTCATTATCAGTAAATTAATTAAGAGAAATAATTTTATTAGTTATATTGTCTTTATATTTCTCCAATGTAAAAATTCTTTACATTCAAATTCATCAATTGATTATATTCACTACATTGTCTATTATCTTTTTTTGTGCACTATTTTTTAATTAAATATCAAAGTTATAATACAAAATAATGCTATATATTTATTTACCAAGTATATTTTATTAATACCATGAAAAAAAAAAAAATATAATTAATAAAGCCAATCATATTAACTACATGAGGGATTTGTTGACAAAGAGAGTATTCAAATCACACAATAAATTGAAGTGAGAATTACCTCGCAATGTCCTTGTTTGACAATCAGCAGTTAGCGGTTAGCGTTAGCGGATTATATTAGCGAATTTGACCAGCAAATTATATCAACAGTTGGTAAAAAGATATTTGAAAAAGTTAGCTGTTTAGATTAACATGTAAAATGACCTAAGAGTATACATATATTTAATTGAATAATAATAATAATAATAATAATAATAATAATAATAATAATAATAAAATTATTCATTATTAATAAATTAAATAAGAGAAATAATTTCATTAGTTATATTAACTTTATTTTTCTCTAATATTCAAAATTAAAATTTATCAATTGATTATATTCGCTACATTTTTCCGACAATGTCTTTATTAAAAAAAAATTATTCATTATCAATAAATTAATTAAGAGAAAAAATTTCATTAGTTATATTTTCTTTATTTTTCTCCAATGTAAAAATTCTTTACATTCAAATTCATCAATTAATTAAATTCACTACATTATATATTATCCTTTTTTTGTGCACTATTTTTTAATCAAATATCAAAGTTATAATACAAAATAATGCTATATATTTATTTACCAAGTATTTTATTAATACCATGAAAAAATTTTAAAAATTTAAATTAATAAAGCCAATTATATTAAGTACTTCGAGATTTGTTGACAAAGAGAGAATTCAAATCACACAACAAATTGAAGTGATAAACTACCTCGCAATGTCCTTGTTTGACAATCAGCAGTTAGCGGATTATATTAGCGGATTTGACCAGTGAATTATATCAACGGTTGGTAAAAAGATATTTGAAAAAATTAGTTGTTTAAATTAACATTTTAAACGATCTAAGGGTATAATAATAATAATAATAATAATAATAATAATAATAATAATAATAATAATAATAATAATAATTGTTGGTCCCGGTAGGGTCGAAAGGAGAGTCTAGAGGGGGGGGGGGGGGGGGGGGGGGTGAATAGACACAATTCGTTTTCTCGCGAAAATAGCTCCTTTCGTGGTTATTACGCAGCGGATATGTATTATAAGTTTTAGGTTTCTTTGCACTGTTTGATCTTGTGGAGAACTTTCGGTTAGGGCGAGTGGAATGCAATGCACGAAAGTAAACGCTGAAAAGGTAAAGAGACTGTTGGTCCCAAAAGAGGTAGGGTGAAAGTCTAGAGGGGGGGGGGGTGAATAGACTTTCAAACTTTTTCGCACAGCACAACAATTTCTAAGACAGAGATAAACCAAAACTCTTAACTAGATTGTTAGAGTATGGTGCACAACGGAAATAATTAAACATAAAGTGTGTGTGAGATTGTGTGAGCAGTATATCTTCGTGAGAGAAAATATATAAAGAGCGGTATGTAAAGAAAGCAGTAAAGAACACAAGATAATTATAGTGGTTCGCGAGGTGGTGTAATCCTCCTACTCCACTTGCTCTTTTCTCCAAGAGCCAATTCACTATATCCACCACTTCTTGGTTACAAGATACAATGAATTTCCGTGATCTAGTGCTTTGATCACAAAGCCCGCACTAATCACGCCCAGTGACACCACACTGCTGCTTCTGGTTTCACGTCGCCGCGCTACTATCCCAGGATTTCACGACTCCGCGTTACTTTCCCCCCGTCTTCCACACTCCGGTAGAAACGTATCCCGTGATCTGGTGCTTTGATCACCAAGCCCACACCAATCACGCCCAGTGCCTCCGACGCTGCTGCTTCGGATCTCACAGCTCCGTGTGACAATCCAGGATTTCACAGCTCCGTGCTACTTTCCTCCCTTCTCTTGTTTTGCTTCAAAACAAGTGTTGTCTTGCTTCCAACTTCTGAGACTGTGTAGATGATCTTCAATGATGCGCAAGTCTCTTTTATGAAGATAAACACTCTGGAATGATTTCTCCGAATATAACTTTTGGTCCATCGATTTCTTTGAAATTCACTAGATATGATTTATTTCTAGTCATGTGGCGTGAGCAACCACTATCGCTGTACCAAACATCCTGCAAAAAAGATTAATTAATTTTAGGTACCCATACTTGCTTGGGTCCTTTACTGTTAGTGATTTTTGGTAACCAAACCCACCTTGATCTTATTGAATTAAGATGAGGCGATTTGTAACCATTAGAGACACGATAATCATAACTCACATTAGAAAATATTTTTGGCGCCGGGTTTTGAAAATTATTTTTATATTTTGGCACCTGGGAAGAGAATTGTTGCTTTGGTCTATAAAAAGCATTACATCTATTGCACAACCAATCGTTTTGAGTGGGATAAAATCTCCCAACTTTATTTCTAGAAAAGCTTCCCTCTTTTCTATGAAATCTTTTTGCACTTGACTCTTTGGCATATCTTTGCTTATAGAAGTTTTGTTGCTTTGCCGTAGTATAAACTTGTTTCGGCCTTTCAACATTCAACTTTGCGTTTGATTGATAACCAAGTCCTTGTCTCATCGTGTTATTATGACTTTTAACAAATTTTACCACTTGAACTTTATTATTTAAAGTAGTAGTAATATTAGTCAGATTTTGAGGGGTTTGAGAACATGTGGAGTCATAACCAATTCCGGTTCTATCTCCTGATGGCTTTTGCATGCTCACCATTTTATCTATAATTTTAGACGAATTAGTGAACGTAGCAATAGTAGCTCTAAGATTATGTTCTCTAACCTCTCTTGCTTTACACTCTTCTTGAAGATGAATATTTTCATTCTTCAATTTACTCACTTCAAGTAAAGCATCTTGCAATTTTTTATTCATTTCTTCTTTTTCAAGAATTAAAATATTATTGCGCTCCTTGAGTTGAGGATGAGTGAACATAATCTCTTGACATTCTCGCATTAGATTGTCAATAGATTCACGAGAAAAAGAAGAATTAACAGAATTGAAAGAATTAGATGTTACCTCTTCTTCCTCTGCGTCAAGAGCCATAAGACAATCTTCACTTGTACTCAACTCAATTGACTTGCATATTAGTGCCGTATCATCATCCGAACATGAACTTTCATCGCTTGATGATGAATCCTCTGAATCATCATTTTCGTTTGGTTCGTTGCTAATGAGAGCTTTTCTTTTGTCGCGCTTGAACCTTTTGCTTTCGGATTTGTTCGGCGTAGATTCAACATTTTTGCCTTGATACTTGCTAACGATCGGATACGGACAATTTATTTTAAAATGTCCGGGTTTGCGGCAATTGTAGCACAAATCCTTATTTTCTTCGACTTTTTCTTCTTGTGTTATGCGAGAGATGAATTTTCCACGAGCAGAATTTTTGTTGTCTCCTTTTCGCATAAACCTTCTAAACTTTTTGACAAAAAGAGCAAATTGTTCGTCAGTCATAAAATCAACATTATTTTCTACTGACCTGGAGGTTGACGGTTGTTCGGCCATTAGAGCAGCATTTCGAGCTTCATGAACATCATCATCTTTGGCCTTCATTTCGAACTCATATGCCTTTAGATCACTAAATTATTTGTCTGTAGACAACATTCTTAGATCTCGGTGATCGCGCATAGCCGTAACCTTCATATCCCATGCAGATGGTAAGCATCGTAGGATTTTGAGATTAATTTCTTTTTGGCTAATATTTTTGTCAAGATCACTAATCTCTCCAAGAACTCTGATCATTCGAGCTTCCATGTCTGCAACACTTTCATTTGAGAGCATTTTGAAATCTTCGAACTTCTTCATGGCGATTGTGAGCTTATTGTCTTTTTCTTGTTCATCTCCTTCGCCAATCTTGATGAGAGTTTCCCATATTTCTTTGGCAGTGGCACACTTTCGGATCTTCGGAAATATTGTATCATCAACGGCTTTGAATAGAATATCCTTGGCAATATTGTCAAGATTATTCCGCGTTCTATCATCCGATGTCCATTCCGGTTTAGGCTTTTGTACGTACTGTGGAGCATCCGGAGATATAACAAACGCCGTATTGATTTTTAATATTTCTATAGGGCCAGTGGAAATAACTTCCCACATTTCATCGTGTAAAGCCGATAAGTGTACCTGCATACGAACTTTCCAATCATCAAATTTATCAAGAGAGAATAATAGATTTTGAGCTAAATCTTTCTTCATCATCATCACGTGAGATATGAAAGATTAATCCAATTCACACACTTTGTAGAATGGATCTGTCTAGTAGTCAAAAATAGTTGACCCACTTTAGGGACAATTTTGACTCGGGTAAACACCTGCTCTGATACCAATTGTTGGTCCCAAAAGAGGTAGGGTGAAAGTCTAGAGAGGGGGGGGGGGGGGTGAATAGACTTTCAAACTTTTTCGCACAGCACAACAATTGCTAAGACAGAGATAAACCAAAACTCTTAACTAGATTGTTAGAGTATGGTGCACAGCGGAAATAATTAAACATAAAGTGTGTGTGAGATTGTGTGAGCAGTATATCTTCGTGAGAGCAAATATATAAAGAGCGGTATGTAAAGAAAGCAGTAAAGAACACAAGATAATTATAGTGGTTCGCGAGGTGGTGTAATCCTCCTACTCCACTTGCTCTTTTCTCCAAGAGCCAATTCACTATATCCACTACTTCTTGGTTCCAAGATACAATGAATTTCCGTGATCTAGTGCTTTGATCACAAAGCCCGCACTAATCACGCCCAGTGACACCACACTGCTGCTTCGGGTTTCACGTCGCCGCGCTACTATCCCAGGATTTCACGACTCCGCGTTACTTTCCCCCGTCTTCCACACTCCGGTAGAAACGTATCCCGTGATCTGGTGCTTTGATCACCAAGCCCACACCAATCACGCCCAGTGCCTCCGACACTGCTGCTTCGGATCTCACAGCTCCGTGTGACAATCTAGGATTTCACAGCTCCGTGCTACTTTCCTCCCTTCTCTTGTTTTGCTCCAAAACAAGTGTTGTCTTGCTTCCAACTTCTGAGACTCTGTAGATGATCTTCAATGATGCGCAAGTCTCTTTTATGAAGATAAACACTCTGGAATGATTTCTCCTGATAGCTCTGAGTGTTTTCTCTCTTTGAATATATCAAGTAAAGCACTTGATATTTTTGCTCTGCTTTGCTCTGTTTAAGAACTCTCTGAATATTTCTCTTTTGAAGCTCTCTGAGTTCTTTTTCTCACACTTGAAGATTTTAGCTCTTAGAATTTTTGCTTTCTGCTCTATGCTCATATGTTCCCCTTTTTCCCCCTGATCTTCAAGTCTTCATATCTTCATCCTTTTATAGCTGGTAATGAGAATCTGTCCGTTGGAAAGACACGCTCTCATTTTTGAAATCTTGTATCTTTTTGTCAGAGATCTTATCTTATCTTCTGCAAAAATTTCAGAAAGAGATAAGCTAGCCGTTTGATGGATCTTCATTTCCATGTAAATGAGCTCCCAAACTTCATCTGATATTCCTCTGGTTTTACGTTGAGTGGAAATATCTGGGTCTCTGTTTTGGTGTAGAGTGGCTTCTCTGATTAGCTCTGAAGTGGTCCTTGTATCTTTGGGATTTAAAAATATTCTTTAATTTAATCCCATACTAGTTAAACTAGTATTTTTCCTTGTGAGAATATTTTCACTGTAAGTTCATCTTCATCTTCTTCATTCTCACGTCTGGGTGTTCTCAGACTTCAAACTGGCTTTGAACTTCCACCCAATTTGAATTTCTCCTTTGTAATTGACACCCAATCCAATTTCAATTGGCTTGTAATTGGCTCCCAAACTGCTCCTGGTGCTTTCAATTGCTTCCCAATTTGAATTGTTGACTTTGACTTTGAAATTGGCTCCCAGACTTCTCCTGGTATTGAATTTCATCTCAATTCAATTTTATCTCCATGTCTTCTTTGAATCGTCCCCAACTTTGAAATTGCATCCCATACTACAACCTCAATTGGCTCCCAATTTCAATTCTACATTGGCTCCCATGCTCCCAATTTCAATTGATTTTGATTTTGATTTCTCTGAAACTGGCTCCCAATTTCAATTGCTTCGAACTAGCTCCCAATTCCAATTTCTATGAAATCGGCTCCCAAGTGCAATTGCATCTCAATTGCCACCCAAGTGAAATTGCTTCCCAATTTCCACTTGTAATCGGCGCCCAAAGCTTAAACTAGCGCCCAACTCCATCAGATTAATTTAATTTGACTTCTCAAATTTTACCTTGTAAAATTATTGATGGTGAGTTTCAAACTTGAGCCATTTCGGATAATATATCAAGCATCATCCACTTCGTCCGTACAGCTTTTGATTAAATCTCCAATCACATTTGATGTACTTCTTTCTTTCCATAGATGCTTGATCTCCAAGTCAATTTCATGCATTCTTCCAATATTAATTTTCTTCACGAAAATTCTTCTGGGATATCTTCTTTGAGTAGCATTGACGTGATTTCATATCTTTCATCTTCTTCTTCAATTTGCCATTTTCTCCAGACAAATTCTTGATTTTCGGCTTTATATCTTCTTATTCTATTTTCATCCATTTTCCTCTGTTTTTCTCTTTTCATAATTAAATAATTTCCCGATCATGGTCTAAGACTCTACTAGACTTATGAAATAAAATTGGGGGATCTACAAATACAAATTTGGCATATCAAAACCATTACACTTTATTCCTAACAGAGACAAGGACAATAGATTTTTATAGTGGTTCGGCCAACTGTGCCTACTCCACTCTTCTTTCACAACTCGTGAAAGGTTTGCACTATCACTCCTAGTACAAATTACACCAAGATAGCTTCCTTGATCACTAAGCCGGACAGCTACTTGAAGGTTTTTCAACTCCTAGAGTTTACTCCGCCTCTATCAACTTCTACTTCAGAGTTGAGGGTTGGATAAGATTGATCTTTGAGTTTTCTCCAACACTGTGAAGTCTTGACTGGCTGGTGGCTGGATGGATGATCAGCGAGTACAAGGTTGCAAGACTTCTTCAAGGTTGTGAATGATATCAGATTTGCTTCTATAAAAAATTCACACCTTGAATCACTGGATTTCAAAAGCTTTGAGAGTGTTCTTTAATACAATGCGCTTTTGAGAGTGAGAGATTGATCGTTCAGAAAACTAGCACCTTCTACTGTGAGGAAGATGGGTATTTATAGGCAAGAAGAAATCCATCCGTTGGAGGGAGATGACATTTCAAACCTATTATCCAGTGGTTAATAACCGGAGAGCCTTGTGCATTTATTGCTTCATTAAATGCGACTGTACTGCATAGCCGTTGGAGACAAGCACTTTTGCTTATTTTGTCTTCTAGCACTGAAAAGTAGTACTTTTGCATTTAATGCAACTTGATAAGTGTGCTATCATTCCTAGGAGATCTCTCTCTTCCTAGGATGATCTTCAGATGAGACAGATTGACATATTCTTCTTGAGTTGAGAGAAGATGAGTTGTCTTGACAGTCATAAATGTCTCTTTGACAGAAGACTTCTTTCGGCTTTAGCTTTCTGTTGTAGAAGATCATCTTTCGTCTTTCAAGAGGGACGCGACTTTGCTTCATCGAGCTATTCTTCTTTCGTGAGGAGAGACCTAATTAGAAAATTTCTCTTAACTCGGTTTCGTGTGTTTGTCTAGATTAACACCAATTACATGTTGAGTTAAGGTACCTTTCGTCTAAGACGAAGGTAACGAAAAACAAATGACAAAAAGTTAGGGGTCTACTTCTAAGTTACATTGGTATCATCAAAATCCTAATACACATGTTCCTAACAATTTCCCTCTTTTTGATGATGCCAAAACCTATACTCTCCTTATAGGGCCGATAACTATCTCATAAAGGATTTTTTCATTTCATAATGGCCACCCAGAAGAGTTTACAAGAGATTTCTAAGTGAATGTAACATAATACAAATATTTAAATCTGGTAACTTAGATAACGACACAAAATATTAGGACAAAAGTGACTTTTATAGAGATTAGAAAAACTTACAAATAATGTCACTGGTAGTGAGGAAAAGAAACCTTTACATTTCTACAAGTTTCGCCTTCTAAACCTGAGTTTCTTCTCTTTCCTTGTCATCTTTCTCCTTCTGATTCATGAGCATCCTTTTCTTGTCGATGTCTCGGTTGATGTGTTCTCTGTACTTCTGGATTGAGCTTTCTTTGACAATTTGTTCATATTCTCCTTTGATGTTGCTGCTCAAGTAGTTGTTGTATGCTTCAAGGATGTTTTCCCCTTCAATTATGCCGAGATTCCACCAGGCAATGAGTTCGAATGAATGCATTCCTTCGGTGTAGTTTCTTCCAGACTCTTTGTGAATTTTGAAGGCAGCATTGTATTTGACTCCTGGCTCAGCGTCCTTTTTGACATTAATGACATCCTTTATTGCTTCTTTGATTCGTTCTCTTTCGGCTAGCTCCTTTTCTCTGGCAAGTCTTGCTTCCTCTTGCATATTCCATAGATCACGATTTGCCTTTTTGATTGCTTCATTTCTTTGGGCTTGATGCACTTGCTGAAAGTAATTGTCTTTCTTCTTCATCAATACGGGTATGTTTTACCCTTCAAACCTTTTTCCACTTCCTTCTTCGTATGGTCGAAATGTGTGGAAGTTTCCTACGGCATCCATAATAACATTTTCATTACGCAGCAGCCTTTGACGAAGGTTCCTTTTCTCTCTATTTGACTTCCCAAAGAACGAGAATTTAGAATTGGAACCGAAAGATTGTCGGGGTTTCACCGAATGTTGTTGTCTGGATCTGGAAGATTGTTGTTGCGGAGATCTGGATCCAGGAGGTGTTGATGTAACACCCCGTGTCACGAACTTTAATTCCGAATTAATTATTTAATTAATCCCGTTAATAATAATTAAAAAGAATTTAATTTGGTTAGGATTCCCTTTAATTAATTAATATGGTCCACCATGGACCATGGACCCTTATCCCTAAACCAAGCCCTTAGTCCTATAAGGAATAGAATTAGTAAACCCATACGATTCAGACCCTAATTAGGACTCCTAGATATATATATATATATATATATATATATATATATATATATAAAAGGACATAGGAGGCACCTAGAAGTCACACCATAATAGATATCACCACACAAAAATTCCCAAGGGACTCCCCACCACCAAGCCTAAGGAGATCAAACGGATGGAAATCTTAGGGAAGAACCTTAATAGCCAAGGGAGGATTAATTAAGGCTAAGAGGTAACCCATGTGTCAACAAAACCTATTTTCTTCGCTATAATCTCCTTCCTTGGCCTCCTTCTATATGCTTGTGTCTTGATTAATTCCTCTATACTATTTGTGATATATTCTTGATGATTGATAAGATGATTTGTGTGTATTCTTGATAATCTTGATGATGAAAAGAGGTTCTTGATATTGATGTGATGATTCTTGACAAATCTTGATATTTCTTGATGTTAAAGATAAATTGTGATTTTGATGATTTGGGAGGGATTAGAGCCCTAGGGTGGATTGGGAATTTGTGTTGTAATGTTCTTGATATATATTTGGGTGGGAATTCGCATGTTTAGAAGTCGTAATAGGATGAGTTATACATGATTCTTGCTTTTGATCCATTAATTGCCTACGTGGTGTCGTTAATTGCGTTTAAAAGTGTCTAAGCATGGTTTCGGGTTCCACAAAGGATCCTGGGACGTAATTGTGATGAAAGAGTCAGTGGGGGTAGGTGGGGGTAGGGGTACCCGCCACCTAACCGCTGCCCAAAAATCACCGCCAGGCAGCGTGCAGGCGCCGGCCAGGCGTTCGCCCGCCGGCATTCCGCTGCCCGGGCGATGATCTCCGGCAGGCAGCCGGCGGGTGGCCCACCACCCACTAGCTACCCGCTGGTCCGTACCCACCCCGGGTCTTTATCTTCCCGGTTTGATGTTCCCCATTCCGCCGTGGTGTCCCAACGGACCCCGTTTGTTGTACTTGGGTCTAGTTTGATGTTTTGGGTACCGTTCGTAGGATAAAAGAGTCTTAGGGATTGCATGCTAGTTGAATCGGTAACCCATTGACCTAGGTGGAAGTCGTATGAACCCCTTTGGACTATTCTTAGTATGTGAATGATCACACGTAAGCTTATTTATGTGTCTCCCCCCTTCCCAATGTGCGATTATGTGTTATTGAGTGTTATGTGATGCATGATTCCCCAATTTGGTTGCGATCAAATTGGCTATACGGGCAGTTGGATGGTTTGAGAACCATCCCAACTGTTAACCAGGCCGGTTGCGATCGGTCAGGTATATAAATATTATATAGGGCTGCGGTCCACTGTTTGGTTACTTATGAGTTGCGGTTCATCCTCCTGGCTACGGTCAGTGATTCACTTCTTGGGCTGCGGTCCACATGGGCCTCGGGTACGATGACCCACCGAACTGGACGCGCCAGGCGGTGTGTAGGGCCAATAAACCCGTGGAAGGCTGTAGTCCACCGACCTGAATAATCAGGCGGTGTGTAGGGCTACGGCTGGCTGCGATCCACCGAGTGATGGGCCAGCGGTGTGTAGGGTCATAGTCTCCGAGGATCTTCGCCCACCGACTGAGTCTCTCAGCGGTGTGTAGGGCTTGATCCGCTACGGTCCACCGACTGTGCCCGTCAACGGTGTGTAGGGTCGTATGTCCCCGCTTGTAAAGGGGATCACAGTCCACCGACTGGGCGCGTCAGCGGTGTGTAGGATTGTGGTCCGACGTTGAGTTCGTCAGCGGTATTTAAAGGGTTGGTTGCGATCAACTCCCTTCATGCTGCGGTATGAGGTAGGGTGCTGCAGGGCCGTGTTAGTGCTATATGCGCTAACCCTCATGTTCGGGGCATGCAATTGGTCCCGTGGCGCTAGCTCAGTGTGATTGAGTGTCACAAATGATGATTGGATGATGATATGATTGATTTGGAAATAGACTGTGGCCTTAGTTGCGTATTCTTTATGATGATTCTACTTAACTGTTATCATTGATTGTTGTGCTTACCCCTATTTGCTGAGTCCATTCCTGGTTTTAAAACTAGAATCTCTTAAGTATATATCTTCCTACTCCAAAATGATTTTCATATATCTATATATATCTATCTATAATGTATTTCAACGCGTTGGAGTGGGTTACCGACATCATTCGCTGAATAGATATATTTGGCTTTCAGGCACAGATGATTAGCTCCCAGAGCGCGCTAGAGGAACTTGGAGTAGATAGATAGTTTTTCCTTTCGGCCTGCGTGCCATGATGATGTATTAAGGATATTTAGTTAGTTTAGCCTGTGCATCTGAGTTCTCCAGCTCAGATGTGGCATAGCACCCAGCACTCGTATGTTTAGTACTACTCTGTTTTGGGATTTAATGAGAATTGACTTTTGTTATATAAGTTTTAAAAGTTTCAAAATTTCGGGGTGTTACAATTGGTATCAGAGCCTAAGTTTGACCCTAGGATAAGACTCTTAAGACCAGACTTTAGGACATTAGGCTTGAACTCTAGGTATTTAGGAACATAGGATTTAGGAACCTTAGGACGCGCAGTGAGATTGTGAGCCTACCTATCATCACATAACCTTCCCTCACTTTATCCCTCATTAATTTAAAGAATTTCCCCCTTCGCTTATCACATCAAGGTAAGGGTACAACACACTAACTCTTCATCCCACATACTTGCCCTAGAAATTTGTGATGTCCTTGCATGCTTTTACCTGCTTTGTTGCTTATCACTCTTTGATTATCATACTTGCTTATTTGCTTAAGCATATGTTCCTAATTGATTTTAGACCAAGTTAGGAACTGCATATTATTGCTTAACTATTTGATCAAACATGCGTTATTTAGATGTCTGTTGCTTGATAAAGTATTTTGGAACTTGCAATTAGTAATATTATTCGGCTTATAAGAGCTCACTTGTCCTAATCATAATTGACCAATATAGTTAACTCACTAATAGCCCGATAAGTACTTACATGAGGTTGCATGAAATTTGGGGAACATAGCTTTAATTAGGAAGGGGAAGAATGGGGTGTGTGATCCTTATGATATCTAGTTGAAGTCTCCCGTGTTCCTTGTTAGTATCATAATAATGTGATCCCTTGATACTTCTTATGTGTTTAACATGTAAATAACAATCCAATGCTTGAACATGAAAGTCGAATTATCTTCCTAATTGATTTGTTTATAAGTTACATAGAAATTATAGGGACTAATCCTATTTCTAGAAAATCTAAAACCTCGAATACATTGCATATTAAGTTTTGAC
This sequence comes from Ipomoea nil, assembly GCF_001879475.1. Taxonomy (NCBI): domain Eukaryota; kingdom Viridiplantae; phylum Streptophyta; class Magnoliopsida; order Solanales; family Convolvulaceae; genus Ipomoea; species Ipomoea nil. The sequence continues at coordinate 1,103,958 of NW_017617524.1, read as the reverse complement.
CCAAAAGTCAATCTGAGTGAGACCGGTAGAAAATATAGGAACCTAAACCAAGTGGTCATCTAGAAATTATCCTTGGAAAAATATATTGCGTCCCTAAACTATCTTAAAACTATCCCTCTAGACTTTGGTCCATGTTGCATGATAGACCACAAGCTTCCCATACCTTGTTTAGAACCCTTTACCACTAAGATAAGGACCCCCCCTAAAACAAACATTTATACATAAATAAGTATATCGCTACTATTCTAAATATATTCCCCTAAAAATCCTATATATATATAAGGTCTGTAGTAAACCCCAATTACATTCATATGCTACCCTTACACCAAATTATTATTATTATTATTATTATTATTATTATTATTATTATTATTATTATTATTATTATTATTATTATTATTATTATTATTATTATTATTATTATTTTCATTATTGTTACACTCTAACCCTAATCATCTGATCCTAAAAATGGTTGCGTCATATACGGTACGAGTTATATATATAGGGACGTACCGTATATGACGTAATAGGATCAGATGATTAGGGTTAGAGTGTAAACCCTATACATACATACATAAGGACGCAGTTCGTCGCTGTGCATCACCGGCTAGACCAAATCGAAGCCAGTTCGAGCCGTAGAGGAGAAGACGAGGAAGAGTCCGAAGAGTCGGAGAGCGAGTCTTTCTATTAGTTGTGGTTTCTTTGTTTGCTTTTTTTTTTTTTTTTCCTTGTGGTTGTTTTCCTTTGGGCGTTGTTGCCATTGTTTGGTTGCTTGTTGTTGCTTTTGTGCTTGCTTTGCTTGTAGCCTTGAGGCTTAGTTAGCTTCGTAGTAGTAGCGGGTGTTTTGTGTTGGTTGTCTTGTCCTTAGTGTTTGGATAGAAGTTGATGTTGGTGTTAAGATTAGAGTTTGTGATGCTCAATCTACTCCTTTGTTAAAATTCTTGCCAATTCATAAATTGTTATGCCTTCTTTCTTGTTTGGAATTCTTGTGAAATCTTTTAAACTTTGACCAAAAGGATTCGTTCTTTAACCTCTTGTCACAATGTTGTTTCCTATCACCGTTTGTTTCTAATTCGTCGTACCCAAACTTCGGGGACGAAGCTTCTTTGAAGGGGGAGAGGATGTGACACCCCAAAAATCCAAGTTCAATCCATGGATTAATTGAGTAATTAATCCTATTTCAATTGGGGAATTAATTCCTAAAATCCTGATTTTTAATACTTGAGGACTAGTATTTGACTAGTCAATTTCAAAGTCATGTTGTACCTTAAGCTTTGAAGGGTGTTCCCTTGTTCCTTACACTTTCTAAATGTTAGTAAGGGCATTCTTGACCTTTCACCAAGTGTTAGTATTGTAACCTAACCTAGAAGACATCTTCATTTCACCCCTTTCACTTTCTAAAACATTAGCTCTACCTTCTCTCTAGAAAGGTGAGTAGCTTTTCCTCCAAGCTAAGTTTAGACCTTGCCAAGACTTCAAGATTTGCTTCCAAGATTCAACCTTTCACCTATTTGGGCATCTAGGAGGGTAAGATCTAAGTCAATCTTGTGTTTTTGGTTCCATCTTAGATGTCTTTTTCTTAAAAGTAGGATCTTTATGATCTCTTGGTTTGTTCTTGAAGTGGGTTTGGAAAGTAAGCCTTGTGGGGAGCTTGTTGAAGTGTAAAGTGAAGTCTTTTAGTCAACAAGAGGTAACCCATGCTCTACAAAACCTATTTTGCTTACCTATATGTGATTTCTTGGATTCTACTTGTGTTTTGCTATGAAATGTGAGTGTTTATGCATTTGTCTTGTGAAAATGCATATCTAGAGCCTGTGTTTAGGGTTCTTTTGTGCCATTGCTTGGCATTTCCTATGATTCAAGTCATTTTGTTGTATTGGGTGAGATTTGGTATGTTTTGGACTTGAATTTGAGCTTGGAGTTGAAAATCCCCGAAGGGATTATTTTGGACACAGGGATGTACCTGCGGGCGGAACGACGGGCAGAGCCCTACCCGCCGCCCACCCGCAGGTACATTGGCCTCGTGGGTGTGTACTCACGGGCGGAACCACGGGTAGGGGCCTACCCGTGGGTCTACCCGCGGGGAACACAGTGGTGTTGTGATGGGATTTGTTCCCCGTGATTCTTTTTACTCGGTATTTGGTCCTTTGACTTCCCGTTGTTCTTTTGTGGAACTATTTGAGTGTCTTCTTGATGTTTCATATGTCTAGAACTATATGGTAGGTATCCATGTAGGACTTTGGTGTCTTGAATCGTGCTAAGTGTTCAACATTGTGTTTCGTTGAACCGTGAAGTGTCTTGTGTGTTCCTCGGAACTATCTTTGGTTTCCCCGTTGATAAGCATGCTAGTTTGATGTCTAAATGCTAGCATGTGTGTGTTGTTTGTACCTTCCATTTGGTTGATGATAACTTGTGTTATTGATCGTTGTTGTTGTTGGGTTGTGACCCATTCCTTGATTGAGTATGTTTCATACCTTCGTTGTAATCCGTTGATTGATTCCTGTTGAGGTGCGGTGTGCGTGGCTTTACCTGGATTGCACGATTAGTGGTATGGGACACTAGTCACCAAGGTATTGCAGCGGTCCTCGTGGTGGCCGTGGCGTGATTATGGAGCTGTGGCCTTTGTGTAAGGTTCACGTGTTTATGGGGGATAACATGTGTTATCCGGGCATGTGTTGCCATGTGTGTACGGTACCTTGTGTACTATGAATTGGTGGCTTTGTTGGTGGTTTGTTGGTGGGGACGACGGTCCTAGGAGGAAGAAGGTTGGACTAAGAAGTACAAGGGTCCTGGAGGTAATGGTTGGAATGAAGATACAAGGTTGGGGGTAGCCATAAGGTTGGAACATGGCATAAGGTAGGCATACCAACTCGTGATGGGTGATGTCACGAGGGCTATTGTAGCCGGTGTTGTGTGTTCTTCTCTTGTGACGTGTGTAGTCACAAAGGCATGGTGGCCTTGGCATGTGTTGCCGGTTGTGTAAGTCTTATTTCCTTTGCGTTGTACTTGTCGGGTTTTGATCTATTGAGTGATGATAGATCATGCCTTGACTCTTTTGTGAGTCGTGTCGTTCTTGTGGTCTTGGGATGTGTTCCCGTGTTGCTTGTGCGAGTGTTGAGTCTTATGTTGGCTTTGCCTCGTGGTTTTACACTTATATATATGTATTCCGTTTCAAAAATGGTTTTACAGCTTATACCTTACCTATGTATGTTATTTCACATGTATTGGTGGGCTACCAACATTATTCGCTGACCGGGCGTCGTCCCATGTTTATCTTTGTGTTCTTACAGGTGATGTCTAGTCGAGCGCGATGTCTAGTGCCCGATAGTGTAGTACCTTTCCCTTGTTGTACGGCCTGTGCACCGATTTGGTTTTTAGACTTATGAGTTTTTGGATAGATGTAAACCTTGCAGATTTGGCCGTAGCGTTTATCGTGTTGATAAGCGTGGCATAACACCCCCGTTTGGATTTTATGTTATCCAGTTATCCCTTTTCTTCCACTGTGCTAGTGTTTTGTTATGTTATTTGCATGCGTTAAGGCTTTTATTATAGCTTGTTTTTGGGGGGGGGGGGGGGGTGTTACATTCTCAACCCATCCAACGGCTCGTATAGCCAATTTGATCGCAGCCAAATTGGGGAATTAGGCATCACATAACACTCAATAGCATATAATAGCACATTGGGAAGGGGGGAGACACATAAATAAGCTTACGTGTGATCATTCACATAGTAAGAATAGTCCTAAGGGGTTCATACGACTTCCACCTAGGTCAACGGGTTACTGATTCAACTAGCATGCAATCCCTAAGACTCTTTTATCCTACGAACGGTACCCAAAACATCAAACTCGACCCGAGTACGACAAACGGGGTCCGTTGGGACACCACGGGGGAATGGGAAACATCAAACGGGGAAGCCAAAGACCCGGGGTGGGTACGGACCAGCAGGTAGCCGGTGGGTGGAGGGCCACCCATCGGCTGCCCGCCGGAGATCATCGCCCGGGCAGCGGGTTGCCGGTGGGCGAAGCCCGGCGCCTGCCCGCTGCATGGCGGTGATTTTCGGGCAGCGGGTAGGTGGCGGGTACCCCTACCCCCACCTACCCCCCACTGACTCTTTCATCACAATTACGTCCCGGGATATTTTGTGGAACCCGAAACCGTGCTTAGACACTTTTAAACGCAATTAACAACACCACGTAGGCAATTAATGGATCAAAAGCAAGAGCCATGTATAACTCATCCTATTACGAATTCTAAACATAAACAACACCCAAACACATATAGGATGTATGTATAAACCTGTGAGCCTATAGAACATCCTCCTTTATTCATACGTATTCATATAAATTGTTACAGTCATATATACAATAATATCCCCAGCCCCGAACCATACACATGTACCCTAGTTACGATAATCTTATATACATCCATGAGGTTTCCCTTAGCATATCCTAACCCTGAAATATCATTCCGTACAAATTACATCATTCTTATATATACATACACATATCCTGAGATAGCCCTAATTCTACTTTTCCCCCTCGCATGACCTCCCTGCTACCACTCCTACCTTCCCTAAATAATTAAAAACTTTAGCCTCATCATCAGGTCATGAATTAATTTATGAATTAGCAATCAAGGGTCTTAAACTCTAAGTTGCTTAGGTATTCTGGGCTTCTAGAGGTAAAAATTATGCCTATCTAAAATCTAATTACCGCCGAGATAAAGCTAATTTTCCTAGGTGCTTGTGTGATTAAATTCTGTCAAGATTTCTCAAGATAAAACCTTTAGTATTTGTGAACCTAGGCTATCTTACTCGTAAAGAATATTGGTATGCAAATTGCATGGTCCCATTTATAGGTGGAAATTTATATTTTTCACATGTATTGCATGTCAAATCACATAGCTCGCATGTTTATGTCAAAACACACACTTACACACTTTCATGTACATATACAAAGCATGCTAGACAAAAACGGTATGTTATAAGGCATCTCACTATGCATATATACAATATTATTAAAGCAGTCTGCATATAAGTGCCAATACTTGTTATGTGATCACCCATCGTTACCCATGGTATGCAAAATAAAAGCCCTAATTCTATTGTCTCCCTAGAATTTATTTACCCCATAAGAAGCAAGAACCTTCCCCCCTAACTACTTACAATCTTTTCCTCAAAATCTGATTTTCGCTATTTGAATAATTGTTATATGATTTATGACCTTCCTGAATTTATATAAAAGTTTGGTTATGCCACGATATTAAGTACGTGAATTTAATTGTTAAACATGCACTAGTTAACATGTTGAATAATACATACGATTCCATAAGACTAGTTATTAATTAAGACTTGAAATAGGTTCACATGCCTTCATACTCTAGAAATTGCATATTTAGCATAATTACGACTGTATACATATAGGCATGACGACTTGCAGGTTCCGCATATAACCTAATAGTTAATTATCATACATGTTAGGCTTGTTATTTTGTAAACAATGAATATTTGGTATAATCTGCTAAGCACAAAGATTAGACATAGATCCTACATATATGGCATCTAGGCTCACAACATGCTACACTACATAATTAAACGTCTGCATCCATTCGTAAATGAGGTTTGCCTGTGTTGAAATATGTGCATATATACTTTATAATAATTATGTGGCTATCCGAATCTGCACCCGCGTGGTATTTGCCTCTCATTTAGGTACATAAATAATTATATGATCGGTACAACTTGTGATCCTAAATGTTAAATCATTATAAAATAATTAAATAAAGAACATGCCACGTGGAAGACTTCTATGTTATATATTAGTCACCCGTAAAACTTACATATTGTGTGTTGCATATTCGTGACCTTGTTATTTGGTGCATTTTGCTAGCACAATGGTTAGGCTCAAACTCAGTGCATTTATATGTGTACGTGTATATATTTCCCATATAATACTTTCCTTATGAACTATACTAATTCGGGCTCTTTACCCCAAAATGATTTCTAAGCTTCGGGGACGAAGCTTCTTGTAAGGGGGGGAGAGTGTAACACCCCGTGTTACGGCCTTTAATTCCGAATTAATTATTTAATTAATCCCATTAATAATAATTAAAAATGATTTAATTTGGTTAGGATTCCCTTTAATTAATTAATATGGTCCACCATGGACCATGTACCCTTATCCCTAAACCAAGCCCTTATTCCTATAAGGAATAGAATTAGTAAACCCATACCATTCAGACCCTAATTAGGACTCCTAGATATATATATATATAAGGACATAGGAGGCACCTAGAAGTCACACCACAATAGATATCACCACACAAGAATTCCCAAGGACTCCTCACCACCAAGCCTAGGGAGATCAAACGGATGGAAATCTTAGGGAAGAACCTTAATAGCCAAGGGAGGATTAATTAAGGCTAAGAGGTAACCCATGTCTCAACAAAACCTATTTTCTTCGCTATAATCTCCTTCCTTGGCCTCCTTCTATATGCTTGTGTCTTGATTAATTCCTCTATACTATTTGTGATATATTCTTGATGATTGATAAGATGATTTGTGTGTATTCTTGACAATCTTGATGATCTTGATGATGAAAAGAGGTTCTTGATATTGATGTGATGATTCTTGACAAATCCTGATATTTCTTGATGTTAAAGATAAATTGTGATTTTGATGATTTGGGAGGGATTAGAGCCCTAGGGTGGATTGGGAATTTGTGTTGTAATGTTCTTGATATATATTTGGGTGGGAATTCGCATGTTCGGGTGTTGTTTATGTTTAGAAGTCGTAATAGGATGAGTTATACATGATTCTTGCTTTTGATCCATTAATTGCCTACGTCGTGTCGTTAATTGCGTTTAAAAGTGTCTAAGCATGGTTTTGGGTTCCACAAAGGATCCCTGGACGTAATTGTGATGAAAGAGTCAGTGGGGGGTAGGTGGGGGTAGGGGTACCCGCCACCTACCCGCTGCCCGAAAATCACCGCCAGGCAGCGGGCAGGCGTTCGCCCGCCGGCAACCCCGCTGCCCGGGCGATGATCTCCGACGGGCAGCCGGTGCGTGGCCCTCCACCCACCGGCTACCTGCTGGTCCGTACCCACCCCGGGGTCTTTGGCTTCCCCGTTTGATGTTTCCCATTCCCCCGTGGTGTCCAAACGGACCCCGTTTGTCGTACTTGGGTTTGGTTTGATGTTTTGGGTACCGTTCGTAGTATAAAAGAGTCTTAGGGATTGCATGCTAGTTGAATCGGTAACCCGTTGACCTAGGTGGAAGTCGTATGAACCCCTTAGGACTACTCTTAGTATGTGAATGATCACACGTAAGCTTATTTATGTGTCTCCCCCCTTCCCAATGTGCTATTATGTGCTATTGAGTGTTATGTGATGCATGATTCCCCAATTTGGCTGCGATCAAATTGGCTATACGGGCCGTTGGATGGGTTGAGAATGTAACACCCCCCCAAAACAAGCTATAATAAAAGTCTTAACGCATGCAGATAACATAACAAAACACTAGTACAGCGGAAGAAAAGGGATAACTGGATAACATAAAATCCAAACGGGGGTGTTATGCCACGCTTATCAACACGATAAACGCTACGGCCAAATCTGCAAGGTTTACATCTATCCAAAAACTCATAAGTCTAAAAACCAAATCGGGGCACAGGCCATACAACAAGGGAAAGGTACTACACTATCGGGCACTAGACATCGCGCTCGACTAGACATCACCTGTAAGAACACAAAGATAAACATGGGACGACGCCCGGTCAGCGAATAATGCTGGTAACCCACCAATACATCTGAAATAACATACATAAGTAAGGTATAAGCTGTAAAACCATTTTTGAAACGAAATACATATATATAAGTGTAAAACCACGAGTCAAAGCCAACATAAGACTCAACACTCGCACAAGCAACACGGGAACATATCCCAAGACCACAAGAACGACACGACTCACAAAAGAGTCAAGGCATGATCTATCATCACTCAATAAATCAAAACCCGACAAGTACAACGCAAAGGAAATAAGACTTACACAACCGGCAACACATGCCAAGGCCACCATGCCTTTGTGACTACACACGTCAAAAGAGAAGAACACACAACACCGGCTACAATAGCCCTCGTGACATCACCCATCACGAGTTGGTATGCCTGCCTTATGCCCTGTTCCAACCTTATGGCTACCCCCAACCTTGTGTATTCATTCCAACCATTACCTCCAAGACCCCTGTACTTCTTAGTCCAACCTTCTTCCTCCTAGGACCGTCGTCCCCCACCAACAAACCACCAACAAAGCCACCAATTCATAGTACACAAAGTACCGTACACACATGGCAACACATGCCCGGATAACACATGTTATGCCCCATAAACACGTGAACCTTACACAAAGGCCACAGCTCCATAATCACGCCACGGCCACCACGAGGACCGCTGCAATACCTTGGTGACTAGTGCCCCATACCACTAATCGTGCAATCCAGGTAAAGCCACGCACACCGCACCTCAACAGGAATCAATCAACGGATTACAACGAAGGTATGCAACATACTCAATCAAGGAACGGGTCACAACCCAACAACAACAACGATGAATAACACAAGTTATCATCAACCAAACGGAAGGTACAAACAGCACACACATGCTAGCATTTAGACATCAAACTAGCATGCTTATCAACGGGGAAACCAAAGATAGTTCCGAGGAACACACAAGACACTTCATGGTTCAACGAAACACAATGTTGAACACTTAGCACGATTCAAGACACCAAAGTCCTACATGGATACCTACCATATAGTTCTAGACATACGAAACATCAAGAAGACACTCAAATAGTTCCACAAAAGAACAACGGGAAGTCAAAGGACCAAATACCGAGTCAAAAGAATCACGGGGAACAAATCCCATCACAACACCACTGTGTTCCCCGCGGGTAGACCCGCGGGTAGGCCCCTACCCGTGGTTCCGCCCGCGGGTACACACCCACGAGGCCAATGTACCTGCAGGTGGGCGGCGGGTAAGGCTTTGCCCGTCGTTCCGCCCGCGGGTACATCCTTGTGTCCAAAATAATCCCTTCGGGGATTTTCAACTCCAAGCTCAAATTCAAGTCCAAAACATGCCAAATCTCACCCAATACAACAAAATGACTTGAATCATAGGAAATGCCAAGCAATGGCACAAAAGAACCCTAAACACAAGCTCTAGATATGCATTTTCACAAGACAAATGCATAAACACTCACATTTCATAGCAAAACACAAGTAGAATCCAAGAAATCAAATATAGGTAAGCAAAATAGGTTTTGTAGAGCATGGGTTACCTCTTGTAGACTAAAAGACTTCACTTTACACTTCAACAAGCTCCCCACAAGGCTTACTTTCCAAACCCACTTCAAGAACAAACCAAGAGATCATAAAGATCCTACTTTTAAGAAAAAGACATCTAAGATGGAACCAAAAACACAAGATGGACTTAGATCTTACCCTCCTAGATGCCAAATAGGTGAAAGGTTGAATCTTGGAAGAAAATCTTGAAGTCTTGGCAAGGTCTAAACTTAGCTTGGAGGAAAAACTACTCACCTTTCTAGAGATAAGGTAGAGCTAATGTTTTAGAAAGTGTAAGGGGTGAAATGAAGATGTCTTCTAGGTTAGGTTACAATACTAACACTTGGTGAAAGGTCAAGAATGCCCTTACTAACATTTAGAAAGTGTAAGGAACAAGGGAACACCCTTCAAAGCTCAAGGTACAACATGACTTTGAAATTGACTAGTCAAATACTAGTCCTCAAGTATTAAAAATCAGGATTTTAGGAATTAATTCCTCAATTGAAATAGGATTAATTACTCAATTAATCCATGGATTGAACTTGGATTTTTGGGGTGTCACATCCTCTCCCCCTTCAAAGAAGCTTCGTCCCCGAAGCTTGGGTACGACGAATTAGAAACAAACGGTGATAGGAAACAACATTGTGACAAGAGGTTAAAGAACGAATCCTTTTTGTCAAAGTTTAAAAGATTTCACAAGAATTCCAAACAAGAAAGAAGGCATAACACTTTATGAATTTGCAAGAATTTTAACAAGGGAGTAGATTGAGCATCACAAACTCTAATCTTAACACCAACATCAACTTCTATCCAAACACTAAGGACAAGACAACCAACACAAAACACCCGCTACTACTACGAAGCTAACTAAGCCTCAAGGCTACAAGCAAAGCAAGCACAAAAGCAACAACAAGCAACCAAACAATGGCAACAACGGCCAAAGGAAAACAACCACAAGGAAAAAAAAAGGCGAACAAAGAAACCACAACTACTAGAAAGACTTGCTCTCCGACTCTTCGGACTCTTCCTCGTCTTCTCCTCTACGGCTCGAACTGGCTTCGATCTGGTCTAACCGGTGAGGCACAGCGACGAACTGCGTTCTCATGTAGGCAAAGCTCTCCTCGATCAAGCGGTTCTGCTGACGAAGCAAAGCAACAACACGCTCTTCGTGCGACATGGGGTCGTGCTACCTCTTGGTGCGAGCTTCTCTTCTTCGTCGGTTCTCTTCACCCTCCGAGTCGCTTTCTTCAACTGCAACGGCCTCTGGTGCTCCCACCTCATCCTCAAGGTCGACTTCATCTTCGGCTTCTTCATCACCTCCCAAGCTCTGGACGGCGAGACTCAACTTCCCAGCATGGATCCGAAGCGCTGCTGCCAACTTGGCCCGTTCATCAGGTGCTTTCCTTGCAACTTCCTCAAGCGTGATGTACTCACCATCATCCAAAAGAAACAGATTACAACTCCGAAGGTTGGTGGCATCCAACACTAGCTTTCCCACAGCCTTAGGAAGGCAACCATCCACACTGACACCCTTCCTAACCAAGATCCAACTCAACACCATCCCGTAAGGCAAACTCTTCCGGTTGTGATCCCGGCAAAACACCATGTGTTGCAACATCAAAGTAGGCAAGTTGAACTTAACCATGTTCTTGAGACAGAAGGCAAAAGTGCACTCCAACTTACCCAGCAACTTGCTTTTGTTGTTGTTCGGCAACAAACAGTCCGATACCAACATCACTAAAATCCTTTGCTCCGCGGACAACCACTTCTTCTCCGGCCTTGATGCTTGAGTGAAACCACTCGTACGGCCTAACAAGTAGCTCAAGTAGTCACGGTACCCCATAGTATCCGTGCTAATCCAAGAATGACCACTATACCGAGCCACTCCGGTAGCAGTCAAACTCAAAAGCTGAGCTAGCCTCTTTTCAGAAAGCACAACCCTCACACCTTTCACTTTAGAAGTGATCTCAAGCTTATCACCCTCCTTTGTCACAACCATGTGACGATAAAACTCTTTAACCAAACTCGGGTAAGTCTCGGCCCTTATGGCGAGAAACCCATCCAACAAGCCCTGGAATCTAAGCATATCCAACAAGGAACTAGAAAAAGATTCCGGGTCAAAAGCTTTACCTTCAAGGACAAGGTAGTGGGTATCCACCCATTCCGCTTTTCTAGCTAAGCTTGATCTTCTAGGCATGGTAAGAGATGCCCCAAAGCTCAACAAACAAATCCCACAACTTCTTCTTCACACTCACGCTGCCTCTCTCTCTCTCTCTCTCACTCTCGCGGCTGCTCTCGGCGACGCGGCGCACAGCAGGTCGGCGGCGGCGGCTTCGGCGAACAGCGACGGCGGTGGTGGGGCGACGGGTTGGTGGTGGTGGAGCTACGGGTTGGGGGATGGGGTTTAGGGGTTCTCACGGGTAGGAAGGAGAAAAGAAGAAGAAGAGAGAATTTGGGATTTTAGGGATTTGGGAGAAATTGGGGAAAAATATGATTTAATTTGGGGATTTTGGGTAAAGTGGGAATTTATGGTTTAGATGGAATTAAAATTGGATAGGTTCCAAGAAAGACAAATGGCTCAAGTGGTTTAGAAGTTGGGTTGGCAAAGAATAGGTTCGGGTTCGAAATTCAAAGGTTACAATTAAACATTAGGCTTGATTTTTATAAGATACCCAAGAAGGAATTTTGACATGAATTGGCTAACTCCAAATTCAAAGAATACTTGAAGAATTTGGGAAGTTCACCAAGGAATTGTTGTAAGAACAACCAAGGTTAGAGATTGTAGAATTGGTGTAACACCCCAGATTTTCAAGACTTTTAAAACTTATAATAAAGGTAGAATCTTATTAAATCCCAAGATATAAATACAAGCGTTCGGGGTGCTATGCCACACCTGGGCTAGAGAACCCAAGTGCACAGGCTAACTAACTAATATCCTCAAAGCGTAAATACGTAAACGTGGCACGCAGGCCAAAAGGGAAACTATCTACTTCTAAGTTCTAGCGCACTCCAGTGACTTAATCTTCTGTGCCTGAAAGCCAAATATATCTGTTCAGCGAGAGATGCTGGTAACCCACTCCAACGCGTTGAAATACAATACATATAGAGATATATATAGATATACGAAAACCATTTTGAGCATGAAGATATATCCTACGAACTCTAGCTTTAAAAACCGGGAATGACTCGACAGATAAGGCCAGACGCAAGCAACAGTTATAACGAGCATATGCAGTTCACAACACATAAGGCAGATAAGGCAAGGCATAAACAATGATCATAACCCAACATGAACAATCCCCAATATAAATCCCATAGTCACATCCCCCCCAAGACACTTGTAATCACAACTCATCCATATCACAACACATAGCACACTTTGTTGGCGCCACAGGACCAATCGCACGCCCATACATGAGGGTCAGCGCATATAGCTCTGACACGGCCCCGCAGCACCCTGCCCCGTATCGCAACACGGAGGGGTCGATCGCAACCGACCGATGAACCGCAGCTCATCATAGTGTTTGATCGCAACCAAACAGTGGACCGCAGCCCAAGAGAATGCCATCTGACCGCAGCCAGGAAAAAGGACGAACCGCAGCTCGTATAGAAACGTTTGATCGCAACCAAACGGTGGACCGCAGCCCAAGAGTATCAATCTGACCGCAGCCAGCTTCTGAACCGCAGCTCAGGATAACCAATCCGATCGCAACCGAATTGGGGTAACACACACACATAACACATAGCAAGCACATGCAACCCACATTACACATTGGGAAGGGGGAGAAAGCGTATAACAAAACCTATGCGTGATCCATCACATACTAAGAATAGTCCTAAGGGGTTCATACTTCTTCCACCTAGGTCAACGAGATACCAATTCAACTAGCATGCAATATAATAGACTCATAAACCTATGAACGGTACCCGAAACATCAAACTAGACATAGGCACGATAAACGGAGTCCGTTGGGACACCACGGGGAACATCAAACGGGGAAGCCGGGGTCCCAGGTTGGGGGAATTTCCAGCGGGTAGCCGGTGGGTGGGGGCCACCTGCCGGCTGCCCGCCGGGCTCACTGTTCCGGGCAGCGGGTCGTCGGCGGGCAGCTGCCCGCCCGCCGGCTGCCCGCTGCCGGATATACTATTTTCGGCCGTGGGTTGGTGGCGGGACCCCACCCCCCCACCTACCCCCCACTGACTCTTATCACATAATTTCGCCCCAAGAACCGTTGTGGAACCCGAAACCATGCATAGACACTTTACAACGCAATTAACGACAACACGTAGACAATTAACGGATCAAATACGAGAAACGAACGGCACATAACCTATCATGCTTTTCTAAATATAATCAACACCCAAACATGCGATTTCCCCACCCGATAATCCAAGAATAAGATCATACGATATAACCTAGGGTTCTAATCACTTTTATATCAACAAGAATACGGTTCGTCTTCTAATTGCAAGATTCGGTAAGAATAACACATAAACATCAAGAGCATCACATAATTATCAAGAACAACACATAATCATCAAGAACTCCATATAATTACCAAGAACACCATAATTATCAAGAATCTCCCAATATCAAGATTATCAAGATCCCTCATGGGATCATCACATCAAACATCAATAATAATCATCGTATCTCGCCAATACACAATAATATGGGGGAAACCCTAAGGGGGAATCATAGCTATGAAAATAGGTTTTGTTGAGACATGGGTTACCTCTTAGCCTTAATTAATTCCTTGGCTATGAAGGGTCTTTCTTTAAGCTTTCTTGCTTTCTTGATTTCTTCTAAGGGGATTCTTGGAGCACTTTGGGGTGGTGGAACATTTATTGTGGTGGGGGGTTCTAGGTGCCTCTTAAGTCCCCTATTTATATATTTAGGAGTCCTGGTTAGGAACTAATATTATAGGCTTGCTAATTCTATTCCTTTTGGAACTAAGGATTGGGTTTAGGGATAAGGGTCCATGGTCCATAGTGGACCATATTAATTAATTAATTAAAGGGAATCCTAATCGTAGTCTGAATAGTAAAAGGCCTACTTCCTTTATTCCTAATAGATAACTAGGTCTAGGATTCCTAATTAGAATCTGAATAGTAAAGGGTTTACTTTCTTTATTCCTAATAGGCTTAGGACTCTAATTTAGGCAAGGGTCCACGGTTCATGGTGGACCTTTATTAATTAATTAAAGGAAACCTAACCGAATTAAATCCTATTTAATTATTATTAACGGGATTAATTTAATAATTAATCCGGGATTGAAGGTCGTAACACGGGGTGTTACACTTGGCCCAAGTACAAAGCATTCCAAAGATAGATGACTAACTTCACAACGAGACTTATGTGCCAACTAAGGAAGTCACTTAGCAAGAAAAGTTTACATACTCAATAACAATAACAAAACTAACGTGTTGTATAATGTTAATCTAATCATTAAGAATAACAATAGTACCAAATATATTAATAAACATGCTAATCATCTCCTAAGTTTTCATCATTTGAATGAGCAGAATGTTCAACTTGAGTAGTTGGAGGTGATGGCATAGAAGTGGATAACATCCCATTGCGACGCAACTCATCCATCAAACTTGCAATCTGAGCCTGCATTTTGGCCTCCATCTCAGCGCGCACAGTCTCTATTTGTTGATTTTGTCCTCTGCAAACCTTTTTTTTTTGTTTCATTTTTCTGTGTTAATGAAATATAAATTGAAATTCTTTATGATGATTTTTTTACATTCTTTTTGTAGTTTTTTATTTTTTTGCTGGAATAAAGCTATCTAACAGAGTAGTATGTACCAGTCAATATGTTGAAGGTTATTTTTATCCTCCATAATAAAGAAGACTATCTGGGATGAATGTCCATTGTATGTATCGTTTTTTTCCCTTGTGTTAAGTCCATTGTCCATAGTTGATATAACATGAACTATGAAGTTTGTATTTTAAGGTAATCAAGAATATGTAACAGATTAGCATGTACCAGTTGTTGTTTCTTTATTGTAGTAGCATTAAAAAAAATGGAACCAGTAAAACACACACTATCTCACATCAAACTTCATTATCAAAGCTAACCACAAACATGAAACTGGAAAGGCATGATGAATGAATATATAAAATATAATTTAAAAGTATTAAGACCACATACCTGTATGTATGTGCATTTCTTAACATTTATTTCTAATTATCAACTTATGCATTTAGTATTTTTACATAAAACTTCTTCATAAACTTCAACAATCAATATATTTAAAGTGGGAATAGAAGCTGGCCCCCTGATGTGTAGTATATTTGCAAACAAATAATTCTCGGAGTACGAGTTATCGATCCACAGGGAAGTGATTGTATCAAGCACTAGTTACTAACTTATTCATTAGAGCTAATCCTAACAATTACTTAGATGATTGATTGGCATAAAATAAATAAAATAAAACAGAGGTTCAGGATTTTGAAAACAATTAGAGAGAAGTTGAGATTCATGGGATTCAAGTATTTAATCACCTAGTGTCAATTATCGTTTGCAATATTTAGTTTGGAATTAAGATTTGTGTGGGAATGCAAAGTGGAATCGAATTACTCCCGTAATCTCTATTCCTAGTGAATTTCCACTCCCATGGCTTAAACACCCAATAAGATCAAAGATCAGCATTCAATTATTCCAAATTACTACCATCTCCCGTTTGGCAACAATCTAGAATAAACTTCCCCTAATAAGTTCCCCTTTCCCAAGGACCAACCATTAGGTGCAATCGTGTGTGCCCTAATTTATGCCCCAACTCCCATTGGTGACACAAACATGGCTATGAAGCTAGTAACTATGGCCATTAATTACAAGCATCAAACAATATTATCACGATTGCAACACAAGTATTAAACCCAAATAATAATATATTAAAGAAACTGAGAGCTCAGGCACATAGGTTCATAAACACTTTTACCCAAGAATCTCTAAAGAATTTAGCCAAGCATGACTAAATTATACATAGCAAATATAAATAAAGAATTACAAATCATCAAAAGAGTACAAGAATTAACCAGACGATTTTCCCAAATCTCCCTAGTCTTCTTCTTGCTTTCCAAGACAACTTGTGGCTCTTGATTTCTCTCCTTCTTGTCTCCAAGAATCTCTGAATTCTCTCGGTCTCGGTCTCCGTCATTAGGGTTGAGGAAGGAGGCATTTTATAGTGGGTACAAAGTTGAGATGAAATAGAAATCTTGTACCAAATTGGACTCAAATTCTAATTCCTATATTTAAATAAAGAAATTGCCGTCTTTAATGATATTTAGAATTTGGAAGATTCCTTGAATTGCTAACTTTTAATATGGAGATATGAGCCTTGAAGTCCGCGCAATTGATATTAGGAAAAGAAATCTCGCGCTTGTATTGAATTTTGCCCAGCTGCGCCACTTTAGGCGTTTGTTTTTTTATCCGCGCCACTTTAGGCGTCTGTTTTTATTCCAGAAACAGACGCATATTCGACGCGTCGAGACTTCCTGTGCGCGAATTAATTAGCTACTGGAAAATTTCGACGTGTCGAGCCCTTGGCTCGACGCATCGAGTCCACTGGGCCCCGAACTCATCCAAAATTGCTCCAAACTCATCCTTGAACTCCCCTTGGTCATATCTTTGACCTAAAATGGTTCAAAAACACTTACAAACACCGTAAAATATTCAAAACAAGTGTGAACCATAATTAAATGATATAGCAAGGAAAACATGTAATAAATAAGCAAAATTAAAGAGCTTAATTACTGTGATGATTCAAAATAACCATAAAAACAAGCACAGATGTGATAACATCACCCCCTCACACTTAAGCTTTTGCTTGTCCTCAAGCAAAACTAAGGAATAAAATGACAAGTCAAAACGTACAAATTACTCATGCTCTCTCTTGCACAACCTTTCAAACCACCAACCCACTTGCTACAAAACAACAAGCTTCAAGAATCAAATTAGTTTGGCACATAAGAGACCTATTTCCAAGCCAATAACCAAGCACCAAGAATTTAAAGCATGTGAGGATCAAATGTGCACAAATACTCAGTTGAGATTATGCAAGATACGGTTCATGAATGAGATCCCTTAGGCTTGCCTTTCATACTCCCCTAGATCAAATCTAAGAATGCATGCTAAGATCAAATAGGACTTTATTTAGCTTGTAATGGGGCTACGGGTGATGGCTAACAAAGAAATGGTATGGAAAAATTAATCAAAAAGAGAGAATGTCACAATTTATCTAAACTTTTCAAAATTTGGAAGAGATGAGATAATCATAATTCCAAGGAGCAAATTTCTTTTAAGAACTTAGCAACTCTTTGGTAAAGTGGGGATCCAAACTAAAAAACTCTCAATCTTTTTCTTTTTTTCATTCTTTTCTTTGTCATTGGACTTCTTTTGGATATAGCAAGATAATTTTAATCCAAACTTTCATGACCTCCACACTTGAACATTTGTAACATTAGCTGTTTTTTTTTTTTTTTTTTTTTCGTAGCACAACTCCATAAAAACTCTTCTTACAGAAAAGATAAAGATAAAAGTATCATTCTCTCAAGGGTGGAAGGGAAATATTTGGCCACGGGCTAAGGGTTATAATAATGGGGTAAATCAAAGAAAAACAATCACAAAGAGGGGATAAGTGCTTAGCACTTATTTGAACAAACAAAAGGCACAATGGGGATACGAAGGATAAAATATATATAGGGACAGGTTTAAAGGGTATGGCTAAACAATAATGGCCTAAATCACTTCAAGACATGCAAAACTTAGACACCACTTAGGGAGTAATGAGGCAAGTTCTAGCAAAGCACCCATGACCGGAATCTCACATAAGCCTTCACTAGCAATGCAAAACACAAGATCAAGAATTAATCCAATTATTAAGTGGTTAACAAAGCTATTGGGAAGGGAATAGATCAAATATGTGTTACACCTCAAATCATCCATCACAAATTGAGATGTAGCAAGCACCACTAAAACAATCCACAAACCAACAAGAGAGAATAATTGTAACTGCATGCTAAGACAAGTAACTTATTCACCAAAAATAGCATATGAGTCATCCAAGCAAAAGCAAAAATTTTAAAATTTTAGAAATATCCCCAAATTAATGATTCCTCCCCCTCACACTTAAAACTTTGCATCATCCCTGATGCAAAATAAAAGAAAAGGAGAACAAGAGAAAAGAGAAAACTAAGAAGCAATAAAATAATCACGAACTAGAAAATAATAAAACTAAATAAGACGAAACTAGAAAGAAATAAATAAATAGGGAAAGTAATGAAAGATAACATGGGGTGCCTCCCATGAAGCGCTAAATTTAACGTCGTTAGCTCGACGTTACCTCTCTAGCCATCAAGTGATTGGAGAAGAAAAATCCCCTTCTTTCCATCAACTTTCTCTTCCAAGTATTTCTTCAAGTGGTGTCTATTTATAAACTCTCTTAAGCTCGAACCCTTCACGTCATCATGTAAGGAACCACATTTGCCCGAATCAAGAATTATGCCTCCATTATCTTTTCCTTCTTTTTCGACACTCATTTGTTCAACAAGTAATGAGAGTCTCGGATCATTCACATGAACCAGCAAGTATTGGGAATCATTGGATATATAGATAGGCAAATGTGTGCCATTATCCTTAAGAACTCCAATGCCTCCCAAATTCAAAATTTCTCTGAAGTTCTCTCCAAGGGAAGTGTTCTCCATTGGTGAGACATCCTCATTCAAATCATGTGCTCCATTAAGAACTTCCTCATCTAATGGGCAACTCTCTATATGTTCCTTGCCATCATTACCTTGCAACTCTACATTTTCCTCCCAGCTTGGTGTCTCCATCTCAATGCATTTATCAAATATTTCTTCATCTTCCTTTCTAAGATCCTCATCGTCCTTTTTATTTCTCTCAACTTCATGACCTTCATTTGGCAAGAGCAACTCTTCTAGAACCTCTCCATTAAATGAATCTTGAAGTGGCTCTTGAATTGTCAAATCTTGCTGTCGAGCCATCATGTGATCGAGTCGAGCATTCATGCGATCAAGTTGAGCTTTCATGTGATCTTGTAACTCCAGATATTTCGAGCACAATTGCATTACCTTGGTCTCTTTGGACTTCATCTCAATTATTTGGTCAAGTGATTGACAATCTTGTTGAAACTCTTGGTACGGCAACTCTTGAGCTCGCCCTTGATACTTGTAATTGGGATCCATGATAAAGCAATTTTCCGCCTCATGATATCCACCACATATCATGCACCGTGAGGGTTGTGGAGTAGGTGGTGTGCATCTTTGATAAGTAGCTTGACTCATGTTGGCACAAAATCCTTGAGTAGATTGTTGAGGGATATGGTTGGTGGGGTTGAACATGTAAAAATTTTCCACAAAGTGATTCCCACCACAAAATGAGCACCATTGGGGTTGTGATGTTTGATATGAACTTTCTTGATAATATCCTTGACTAGAGTTGGCAAAATTTGAGAAAGGGAATTGTTGTTCCATTCCTCCATAATCTCGATTCATATTCCAACTCATCTCATAACCTTGAGAAGGAGGGTAAAACGGTGGCATGGTTCCTTGGAATGCATATCTATCCATAGACTTAATCACACTCAAAACAATGAACTTGTTATGGGTTAGCAAAATAAAATAAAATAAAATAAATAAAAATAATAAAAATGAACTAGTCTCCTAGAATAAAGATTTCACTAATGTTAATACTAGAAGCACTACCTCCCCAGCAACGGCGCCAATTTGATGCGTAGTATATTTGCAAACAAATAATTCTCGGAGTACGAGTTATCGATCCACAGGGAAGTGGTTGTATCAAGCACTAGTTACTAACTTATTCATTAGAGCTAATCCAAACAATTACTTAGATGATTGATTGACATAAAATAAATAAAATAAAACAGAGGTTCAGGATTTTGAAAACAATTAGAGAGAAGTTGAGATTCATGGGATTCAAGTATTTAATCACCTAGTGCCAATTATCGTTTGCAATATTTAGTTTGGAATTAAGATTTGTGTGGGAATGCAAAGTGGAATCGAATTACTCCCGTAATCTCTATTCCTAGTGAATTTCCACTCCCATGGCTTAAACACCCAATAAGATCAAAGATCAGCATTCAATTATTCCAAATTACTGCCATCTCCCGATTGGCAACAATCTAGAATAAACTTCCCCTAATAAGTTCCCCTTTCCCAAGGACCAACCATTAGGTGCAATCGTGTGTGCCCTAATTTATGCCCCAACTCCCATTGGTGACACAAACATGGCTATGAATGTAACACCCCGTGTTACGGCCTTCAATCCCGGATTAATTATTAAATTAATCCCGTTAAAAATAATTAAATATGATTTAATTCGGTTAGGTTTCCTTTAATTAATTAATAAAGGTCCACCATGAACCGTGGACCCTTGCCTAAATTAGAGTCCTAAGCCTATTAGGAATAAAGAAAGTAAACCCTTTACTATTCAGGTTCTAATTAGGAATCCTAGACCTAGTTATCTATTAGGAATAAAGGAAGTAGGCCTTTTACTATTCAGACTACGATTAGGATTCCCTTTAATTAATTAATATGGTCCACTATGGACCATGGACCCTTATCCCTAAACCCAATCCTTAGTTCCAAAAGGAATAGAATTAGCAAGCCTATAATATTAGTTCCTAACCAGGACTCCTAAATATATAAATAGGGGACTTAAGAGGCACCTAGAACCCCCCACCACAATAAACGTTCCACCACCCCAAAGTGCTCCAAGAATCCCCTTAGAAGAAATCAAGAAAGCAAGAAAGCTTAAAGAAAGACCCTTCATAGCCAAGGAATTAATTAAGGCTAAGAGGTAACCCATGTCTCAACAAAACCTATTTTCATAGTATAATTCCCCCTTAGGGTTTCCCCCATATTATTGTATATTGGCGAGTTATGATGATTATTATTGGTAATTGATGTGATGATCCCATGGGGGATCTTGATAATCTTGATATTGGGAGATTCTTGATGATTATATGGAGTTCTTGATGATTATGTGTTGTTCTTGATAATTGTGTGATGCTCTTGATGTTTATGTGTTATTCTTATCGAATCTTGCAATTAGAAGACGAACCGTATTCTTGTTGATATAAAAGTGATTAGAACCCTAGGTTGTATCGTATGACCTTATTCTTGGATTATCGAGTGGGGAAATCGCATGTTTGGGTGTTGATTATATTTAGAAAAGCATGATAGGTTATGTGTCGTTCGTTTCTCGTAATTGATCCGTTAATTGTCTACGTGTTGTCGTTAATTGCGTTGTAAAGTGTCTAAGCATGGTTTCGGGTTCCACAACGGTTCCCGGGGCGAAATTGATGAAAAAGAGTCAGTGGGGGGTAGGGGACCCGCCACCTACCCTGTGCCGAGAATCACCGCCTGGCAGCTGGTGGCTGGCGGGCGGGCAGCTGCCCGCCGGCGACCCGCTGCCCGGAACAGTGAGTCCGGCGGGTGGCCCCTCCACCCACCGGCTACCCGCTGGAAATTTCCCCAACTTGGGATCCCGGCTTCCCCGTGTGATGTTCCCCATTCCCCGTGGTGTCCCAACGGACTCCGTTTATCGTGCCTATGTCTAGTTTGATGTTTCGGGTACCGTTCGTAGGTTTATGAGTCTGTTATATTGCATGCTAGTTGAATTGGTATCCCGTTGACCTAGGTGGATGAAGTATGAACCCCTTAGGACTATTCTTAGTAAGTGATGGATCACGCATAGGTTTTGTTATACGTTTTCTCCCCCTTCCTAATGTGTAATGTGGGTTGCATGTGCTTGCTATGTGTTATGTGTGTGTTACCCCAATTCGGTTGCGATCGGATTGGTTATCCTGAGCTGCGGTTCAGAAGCTGGCTGCGGTCAGATTGATACTCTTGGGCTGCGGTCCACCGTTTGGTTGCGATCAAACGTTTCTATACGAGCTGCGGTTCGTCCTTTTTCTTGGCTGCGGTCAGATGACATTCTCTTGGGCTGCGGTCCATTGTTTGGTTGCGATCAAACACTATGATGAGCTGCGGTTCATCGGTCGGTTGCGATCGACCCCTCCGTGTTGTGATACAGGGCAGGGTGCTGCGGGGCCGTGTCAGAGCTATATGCGCTGACCCTCATGTATGGGCATGCGATTGGTCCTGTGGCGCCAACAAAGTGTGTTATGTGTTGTGACATGGACGAGTTGTGATTACGAGTGTCTTGGGGGATGTGACTATGGGATTTATATTGGGGATTGTTCATGTTGGGTTATGATCATTGTTGTGCCTTGCCTTATCTACCTTATCTGTTGTGAATTGCATATGCTCGTTATAACTGTTGCTTGTGTCTGGCCTTATCTGTCGAGTCATTCCCGGTTTTAAAAGCTAGAGTTCGTAGGATATATCTTCATGTTCAAAATGGTTTTCGTATATCTATATATATCTCTATATGTATTGTATTTCAACGCGTTGGAGTGGGTTACCAGCATCTCTCGCTGAACAGATATATTTGGCTTTCAGGCACAGAAGATTAAGTCACTGGAGGGCGCTAGAACTTAGAAGTAGATAGTTTCCCCTTTGGCCTGCGTGCCACGTTTACGTATTTACGCTTTGAGGATATTAGTTAGTTAGCCTGTGCACTTGGTTCTCTAGCCCAGGTGTGGCATAGCACCCCGAACGCTTGTATTTATATCTTGGGATTTAATAAGATTCTTCCTTTATTATAAGTTTTAAATGTCTTGAAAATCTGGGGTGTTATAGTTGGTATCAGAGCTTAAGTTTGACCCTAGGATAAGACTCTTAAGACCGGACTTTAGGACACTAGGCTTGAACTCTAGGTACTTAGGAACATAGGATCCAGGAATCTTAGGACGCGCAGTGAGATTGTGAAACCTACACATAACCTTCCCTCACTTCATCCCTCTCTAACTTAAAGGAACCTCCCCCTACGCTTACCACACTAGGTAAGGGTGCGAATAGATAAGTTTACTTCCACAACTGGGTAACGTACACTTACCCGATAAATCGCCTCGTCCTAACTCCCGTCAAAAGACTTGACAAGGACCCTGACCAAAGAAAAGGAAGATTTGGATGACTACTAAGAAGAGGCGTTACAGTCAGGATTGCTAAAAGGGACGGACTGCAATACGCACCAACCCAGGGTAACCACGATAACCCCCGAGTCAGACAAATGACATGCACCTTCTGACAAGTTGCCTTATCTCGGCAAACCTGGGTTGCGGCTACAACAAACAGGAAGGAGAACTAGGACACCTATTAAAGTAGCGAAGGAACGACACCATTAGTCGAATCCTTGGGTGCAAGGTAAGTATATCGCGACACCCTGCGACCCCACCACACCAATTTAAAATATCATCCGCCCTGAAACCCCAGCATCTTGATACCCCTATTTGTTGAAAACTCCCACCCCGAATCCTTAATTATCTTAAGAGCAAATTCGCAACCGTCATGACCTTGCTCACCCTTGTTGCGCTTAACCCAAACCCTCAGAAACCCTAAATTGTTATCGCCCTTACTCTAAGTTCATATCCCCACTCCGTTTGGAAACCCTGTTAAAAACCGTAGAGCAGCATAAGGCCCTTACCCTGCCCAGGGGCGTGAAGAACCAACATTCATTGATTCAATATTAAAATAAGTTGTTAGATAGGAATCGGCGAAGTAGGTGGAGGTTACGAATACGTATCACCCCACCCTTGCACGAAAACCGTCAAGGCTTCACGAGAAACCATAGCCTGTACGTACGCCACCGAAGAACGCCATGCGTTGACAAGAGCGGGCAAACAAATACGTTCAATGTGTCAGGGGCCCTCGCTACAGAAAACATCGTCAAATAGGTGCAACAGGCCGAACCTCGAGGAGGACATAAATCCTTGCTGAGAATTTCATCCACCAAGGAGGGGATGAAACCCAGTAGAACAAGAAAGACTAACCCGAAACCCCCCTTACCCTTAAGAACCCTCGGCAAGGATTAGGAGTCAAGACCTAGGGGTTTGACCCACTAAACCGACTGGGTCCAGACTTCTGGACATCCGAGGGGAACGTGCACGGAAACCATCACGAGAATTCCCCTGGAAGCCATAGAAACGAAGGGGACTTCGACACGGGAAGAGAAGATCAAACAAAAATCTTAGAATCAAACAAAGCCAAGGAAAAGGGATCACCAGTTCGACTGCACGCCACAACCAAGCCCCAAACAGGCATAATCACTCGAAGCCAAGAGTCCTTAGCCCCTTTCCCTCCCCTTGCCAATCAAGTACCATTTCGTTAAAGAATCCGTCCTATCACTCCAAACCTCGCTCTTGATCCCTCATTACAGACGAACCCGTACAAGGTGGCAACCTTCCTTCCTGTATTACGACCTTGAGACATCGACCCTATCCGCCCCTCGACTTTGAAA
Organism: Ipomoea nil; assembly: GCF_001879475.1. Taxonomy (NCBI): domain Eukaryota; kingdom Viridiplantae; phylum Streptophyta; class Magnoliopsida; order Solanales; family Convolvulaceae; genus Ipomoea; species Ipomoea nil. The sequence goes on along the minus strand of NW_017617524.1, from coordinate 1,079,208 downwards.
CCTAGCCCTTGCACTCCTTACACCCCTTTAAACCCAGACCAAGAAAACATAGATATGTATATGTATGTATAGCTACCACTAGAACTCGTGCTTAAGGATCAATGAACATTGTACGATGGGTCATCCTATGTATCCAAGTCCCTTTAATTGTGCACAAGGGCATGGGACTTGTCAGGACATGAATCTGTGCATTTTTGGGGTCTTTTCCGAAGGAATTGACTATTCCTAGTCACTTTCCCGCGGGTCCCCAACGGGTCCTTGACGGGACCTTGGCGGGTCCTTGGCAGGAGCTTGGCAGGCGGATGACCGCCCACCTCGCGCCCACTGGTACAATGTGCTAATTTCTTAACCCCTCATTTTATTGATTTGTGGCGTACTTGTGTGCCTCGATTGAGGAATGTGAGTCTTGGGTAAGGAACCATGGACCACCCAAACATAGTGTCCTACGTAAAAGACCTTGACGCACGAGACACCATCGGGAAATCACAATCAATTACATTGCACGAGTAATTGAAATCGGATCCTACGATACAACCGACTAGGGATGTTTGGCGTAAAGGATTGTGCAAACCAAGGAGGCGAGTTGGGAACTCGTACTAAGAACCCACGAAAACCTTAAAAGTCAAAATGCTAAGGAGGGGCCGGGACTCCTCCAAACCATGGACATCGTTCGGGAAAATCAGAGGACTCCTTACAAGTTGTATGGAATCAAGAACTACGTAGCCCATGGTGCTAAGCAAAAGGGTGAAGAACACATTCGCGTCAAGACTTCAAGGGTCATTAAGGACCTACAAGGAGATGAGGTGACTCGTAAAAGTCGCCGAGTCATCCCACAACGAGATTTGGTAACCGACTGCACTTTAAAAGAAAAAGGGCACGCAAGGACACCTTCATCATTAAAAATAACACAAACAGGGCACAACAATGCCGAACCTCGGGTAAGACATGAAGTCTTACTAAGAATTTCATCCACCAAAGAGGAGATGAAATTCAATAAGAAGAGAAATTCAACCCAAAGTCCATCGACTCCCAAGAGACTTTGGAAAGAATTTGGGAAATGCGCCCTAAGAGATTGGCTTGGTTGACCCAACTCGGTCAAGACCTTGGGCGCATTAAAGAAGTAAGTGTTGAATCACCACGGGAAATTCCCTCAAGAAAGAAGAGAAGGATGAAACCTTAGCCTGGGAAGCAAGGTCTAACAAGGATCTTAAAGTCAAGCAAGCACCAACACCAAGGAAGGAGGATCATCAGCTCGTCGGCGCATCGTGATCAAAGCATCTAACCAGATTATTCACTTGGGATCGAGAAACCTTAACCCATCCTAGCCGAATTCCTTTCCCTCCCTCGGAAAATCGGCCCCTTCCTTATTTCAAAACCCTTTCTACCCTTCAGACCCCATTCTCAATCCCATGTTTTAACGATTCCATACAAGTGGCAACCTCACAACCTAAGTTGCAACCTCGAAAACTTGATCCTAATTCCTGAATTCACCGTGTCCTCAAGTTTGAAACCCACTCTCTTAGCCCTGTAAAACCTAATTGCTCCCAAAAACCCAACACACATAGACGTGCAAGTATACAATTTCCCCGTGGAATACCTTCTCTATAGGACCACGGTTCTTCTCTTGACTCGTTAACCCTGCAATGATTTCCAAGCTTCGGGGACGAAGCTTCTCGTAAGGGGGGGGAGAGTGTAACACCCCGTGTTACGGCCTTCAATCCCGGATTAATTATTAAATTAATCCCGTTAATAATAATTAAATATGATTTAATTCGGTTAGGTTTCCTTTAATTAATTAATAAAGGTCCACCATGAACCGTGGACCCTTGCCTAAATTAGAGTCCTAAGCCTATTAGGAATAAAGAAAGTAAACCCTTTACTATTCAGATTCTAATTAGGAATCCTAGACCTAGTTATCTATTAGGAATAAAGGAAGTAGGCCTTTTACTATTCAGACTACGAATAGGATTCCCTTTAATTAATTAATATGGTCCACTATGGACCATGAACCCTTATCCCTAAACCCAATCCTTAGTTCCAAAAGGAATAGAATTAGCAAGCCTATAATATTAGTTCCTAACCAGGACTCCTAAATATATAAATAGGGGACTTAAGAGGCACCTAGAACCCCCCACCACAATAAACGTTCCACCACCCCAAAGTGCTCCAAGAATCCCCTTAGAAGAAATCAAGAAAGCAAGAAAGCTTAAAGAAAGACCCTTCATAGCCAAGGAATTAATTAAGACTAAGAGGTAACCCATGTCTCAACAAAACCTATTTTCATAGTATAATTCCCCCTTAGGGTTTCCCCCATATTATTGTATATTGGCGAGTTATGATGATTATTATTGGTAATTGATGTGATGATCCCATGGGGGATCTTGATAATTTTGATATTGGGAGATTCTTGATGATTATATGGAGTTCTTGATGATTATGTGTTGTTCTTGATAATTGTGTGATGCTCTTGATGTTTATGTGTTATTCTTATCGAATCTTGCAATTAGAAGACGAACCGTATTCTTGTTGATATAAAAGTGATTAGAACCCTAGGTTGTATCGTATGACCTTATTCTTGGATTATCGAGTGGGAAAAGCGCATGTTTGGGTGTTGATTATATTTAGAAAAGCATGATAGGTTGTCGTTCGTTTCTCGTAATTGATCCGTTAATTGTCTACGTGTTGTCGTTAATTGCGTTGTAAAGTGTCTAAGCATGGTTTCGGGTTCCACAACGGTTCCCGGGGCGAAATTGATGAAAAAGAGTCAGTGGGGGGTAGGTGGGGGGTAGGGGACCCGCCACCTACCCGGTGCCGAGAATCACCGCATGGCAGCGGGTGGCCGGCGGGCGGGCAGCTGCCCGCCGGCGACCCGCTGCCCGGAACAGTGAGTCCGGCGGGCAGCCGGCGGGTGGCCACCCCACCCACCGGCTACCCGCTAGAAATTTCCCCAACTTGGGATCCCAGCTTCCCCGTGTGATGTTCCCCGTTCCCCGTGGTGTCCCAACGGACTCCGTTTATCGTGCCTATGTCTAGTTTGATGTTTCGGGTACCGTTCATAGGTTTATGAGTCTATTATATTGCATGCTAGTTGAATTGGTATCCCGTTGACCTAGGTGGAAGAAGTATGAACCCCTTAGGACTATTCTTAGTATGTGATGGATCACGCATAGGTTTTGTTATACGTTTTCTCCCCCTTCCTAATGTGTAATGTGGGTTGCATGTGCTTGTTATGTGTTATGTGTGTGTTACCCCAATTCGGTTGCGATCGGATTGGTTATCCTGAGCTACGGTTCAGAAGCTGGCTGCGGTCAGATTGATACTCTTGGGCTGCGGTCCACCGTTTGGTTGCGATCAAACGTTTCTATACGAGCTGCGGTTCGTCCTTTTTCCTGGCTGCGGTCAGATGACATTCTCTTGGGCTGCGGTCCACTGTTCGGTTGCGATCAAACACTATGATGAGCTGCGGTTCATCGGTCGGTTGCGATCGACCCCTCCGTGTTGCGATACAGGGCAGGCTGCTACGGGGCCGTGTCAGAGCTATATGCGCTGACCCTCATGTATGGGAATGCGATTGGTCCTGTGGCGCCAACAAAGTGTGTTATGTGTTGTGACATGGCCGAGTTGTGATTACGAGTGTCTTGGGGGATGTGACTATGGGATTTATATTGGGGATTGTTCATGTTGGGTTATGATCATTGTTATGCCTTGCCTTATCTACCTTATCTGTTGTGAATTGCATATGCTCGTTATAACTGTTGCTTGTGTCTGGCCTTATCTGTCGAGTCATTCCCGGTTTTAAAAGCTAGAGTTCGTAGGATATATCTTCATGTTCAAAATGGTTTTCGTATATCTATATATATCTCTATATGTATTGTATTTCAACGCGTTGGAGTGGGTTACCAGCATCTCTCGCTGAACAGATATATTTGGCTTTCAGGCACAGAAGATTAAGTCACTGGAGGGCGCTAGAACTTAGAAGTAGATAGTTTCCCATTTGGCCTGCGTGCCACGTTTACGTATTTACGCTTTGAGGATATTAGTTAGTTAGCCTGTGCACTTGGGTTCTCTAGCCCAGGTGTGGCATAGCACCCCGAACGCTTGTATTTATATCTTGGGATTTAATAAGATTCTACCTTTATTATAAGTTTTAAATGTCTTGAAAATCTGGGGTGTTACAATGAAGCTAGTAACTATGGCCATTAATTACAAGCATCAAACAATATTATCACGATTGCAACACAAGTATTAAACCCAAATAATAATATATTAAAGAAACTGAGAGCTCAGGCACATAAGTTCATAAACACTTTTACCCAAGAATCTCTAAAGAATTTAGCCAAGCATGACTAAATTATACATAGCAAATATAAATAAAGAATTACAAATCATCAAAAGAGTACAAGAATTAACCAGACGATTTTCCCAAATCTCCCTAGTCTTCTTCTTGCTTTCCAAGACAACTTGTGGCTCTTGATTTCTCTCCTTCTTGTCTCCAAGAATCTCTGAATTCTCTCGGTCTCGGTCTCCATCATTAGGGTTGAGGAAGGAGGCATTTTATAGTGGGTACAAAGTTGAGATGAAATAGAAATCTTGTACCAAATTGGACTCAAATTCTAATTCCTATATTTAAATAAAGAAATTGCCGTCTTTAATGATATTTAGAATTTGGAAGATTCCTTGAATTGCTAACTTTTAATATGGAGATATGAGTCTTGAAGTCCGTGCAATTGATATTAGGAAAAGAAATCTCGCGCTTGTATTGAATTTTGCCCAGCTGCGCCACTTTAGGCGTCTGTTTTTTTATCCGCGCGACTTTAGGCGTCTGTTTTTATCCCAGAAACAGACGCATATTCGACGCGTTGAGAATTTTCTCGACGCGTCGAGACTTCCTGTGTGCGAATTAATTAGCTACTGGAAAATTTCGACGTGTCGAGCCAAGAGTCCACTGGGCCCCGAACTCATCCAAAATTGCTCCAAACTCATCCTTGAACTCCCCTTGGTCATATCTTTGACCTAAAATGGTTCAAAAACACTAACAAACACCGTAAAATATTCAAAACAAATGCGAACCATAATTAAATGATAATAGCAAGGAAAACATGTAATAAATAAGCAAAATTAAAGAGCTTAATTACTGTGATGATTCAAAATAACCATAAAAACAAGCACAGATGTGATAACATCACCCCCAAAACCAGAAGTTTCTCCCCAAACAACATCCATTCTCCTGGCCTGAAATTGAAAGTGGATTCAATATAGACCAAACTTGAGAACTGCTATGAATTGAAATTGGAAAACTAATAGTTCTAGTGTTAGTATGGCAAAACAAAATCAGAAGGGACATTTAAATAAGGATCTAAACAAATATAAAAGGTCTCCAGCTAAGGAAAACTACACCTTGCCCATAGCAAAAATCGAAAAACAAATAGAAGACCACAAATAACCTTGACTACAGTGACAGAACAAACAAATAATAGCAGCAAATAAACAATTAGACTTGTAGAACATAGCAATCGGCAAAAGACATACCTGAGAGGCGGCGGCGGTGGGCGGAGCAGGCCGCACCGTCGGCAATCGGCGAAACAGAAACGCAGTCGGCGGAGGAGAACGGCAATCGGAGGCGGAGGAGAATGGCAGTCGGCGGAAGAGGAGGAGGAGAATGGCAGTCGGTGGAAGAGGAGGAGGAGAATGGCAGTGCGCGGAAGAGGAGGAGGAGAATGACAATCGGCAGTCAGAGGTTTTGCTTTCTTCAGTTGGTGGTGGAGAACGGCAGTCGAAGGTTTAGACTTGTAGAAAGGCAGTCGAGATTGACTTAATTCGGTTTAGATTTCTTTAGCGGTAAAAAAAAAGGAATTTTAATGACAAAAATGACATCGTTTTGGAAATTTAGCTACGGATAGTATCCGTCGCTACGGTATAAAATAAATCCCGCTCGTTAATTTAGCAACGGATGCTAAATTCCGTCACTAAACTATTTGTAAAAAAAAATAAATTATTGAAAACAAAAAATCTAGCGACGGAACTAAAATTCCGTCGCTACTATGTCTTAAAAAATTCGCGCACTAAAATTTTAGAAATCCCGCCATCTCTAGCGACGGATGTACACATCCGTCGCTAGACTACATTGTTAAAAAGGCCCGAAATCTAGCGACGGAACCAAATGTCCGTCGCTACTACAATTTAAATACAACCCGCTTAAAATTCTAGCGACGGATCATATAATCCGTCGCTACAATATCCACACAAACAAAATTGTTCTTGAATATGTAGCGACGGATTCATATATCCGTCGCTACTCCGTTGCAATTAAAGTAATGAAATAAATCCGCGAAAATTCCGTCACAAGTCCGTCGCAAATCCGTCTCTAATATTTGCGCTAAAATTTACCGCCAAAATTAGTGACGTATTTAACGACGGAATTAGTCCGTCACAATATCTGTCGTTAGTCTGTCGCTAGTCCGTCACTATATATCCATTTAACCAAAAATAAAAAAACTCTCTAATCCGTCGTTATTGCGTAGCTAACTTAGCTACAGAATGCGTCCGTCGCTAAATCTGTTGTTATTTCGGCATTTTTTTGTAGTGATGGACTTAGATCTTACCCTCCTAGATGCCCAAATAGGTGAAAGGTTGAATCTTGGAAGCAAATCTTGAAGTCTTGGCAAGGTCTAAACTTAGCTTGGAGGAAAAGCTACTCACCTTTCTAGAGAGAAGGTAGAGCTAATGTTTTAGAAAGTATAAGGGGTGAAATGAAGATGTCTTCTAGGTTAGGTTACAATAATAACACTTGGTGAAAGGTCAAGAATGCCCTTACTAACATTTAGAAAGTGTAAGGAACAAGGGAACACCCTTCAAAGCTCAAGCTACAACATGACTTTGAAATTGACTAGTCAAATACTAGTCCTCAAGTATTAAAAATCAGGATTTTAGGAATTAATTCCTCAATTGAAATAGGATTAATTACTCAATTAATCCATGGGTTGAACTTGGATTTTTGGGGTGTCACAGAGAACTATCCCAACTGTTAACCAGGCCGGTTGCGATCGGTCAGGTATATAAATATTATATAGGGCTGCGGTCCACTGTTTGGTTACTTATGAGCTGCGGTTCATCCTCCTGGCTGCGGTCAGTGATTTACCCCTTGGGCTGCGGTCCACATGGGCCTCGGGTACGATGACCCACGGAACTGGACGCGCCAGGCGGTGTGTAGGGCCAATAAACCCGAGGAAGGCTGTAGTCCACCGACCTGAGTAATCAGGCGGTGTGTAGGGCTACGGCTGGCTGCGATCCACCGGGTGTTGGGCCAGCGGTGTGCAGGGTCGTAGTCTCCGAGGATCTTCGCCCACCGACTGAGTCTCTCAGCGGTGTGTAGGGCTTGATCCGCTACGGTCCACCGACTCTGCCCGTCGACGGTGTGTAGGGTCGTATGTCCCCCCTTGTAAAGGGGATCACTGTCCACCGACTGGGCGCGTCAGCGGTGTGTAGGATTGTGGTCCGACGTTGAGTTCGTCAGTGGTCTTTAAAGGGGTGGTTGCGATCAACTCCCTTCATGCTGCGGTATGAGGTAGGGTGCTGCGGGGCCGTGTTAGTGCTATATGCGCTAACCCTCATGTTCGGGGCATGCGATTGGTCCCGTGGCGCCAGCTCAGTGTGATTGAGTGTCACGAATGATAATTGGATGATGATATGATTGATTTGGAAATAGACTGTGGCCTTAGTTGCGTATTCTTTATGATGATTCTACTTAACTGTTATCATTGATTGTTGTGCTTACCCCTATTTGCTGAGTCCATTCCTGGTTTTAAAACTAGAGTCTCTTAAGTATATATCTTCTTGCTTCAAAATGATTTTCATATATCTATATATATCTATCTATAATGTATTTCAACGCGTTGGAGTGGGTTACCGGCATCATTCGCTGAACAGATATATTTGGCTTTCAGGCACAGATGATTAGCTCCCAGAGCGCACTAGAGGAACTTGGAGTAGATAGATAGTTTTTCCTTTCGGCCTGCGTTCCATGATGATGTATTAAGGATATTTAGTTAGTTTAGCCTGTGCATCTGAGTTCTCCAGCATGTTTAGTACTACTCTGTTTTGGGATTTAATGAGAATTGACTTCTGTTATATAAGTTTTAAAAGTTTTAAAATTTCAGGGTGTTACAGTTGATCTCGTGTTCCTTGGAGAAGGATTTCTTCTTTCGTCATGTCTTGTGGAAGAGTCATTGATTCGCCTTGGTTCATTTCCACGTTGTGGTGATCTGTTCCTATCTTCGTCTTTGTCATCATCATCATTTCTTGACTTTTCCCCCTTTTTGGCATCATCGCACGGGGCGTTGGAGAACTTGGACAAACTTTGAACTGCAAGAAGGACATCCTTAACATACTCAAGCATGGTGAGTTGATATTCGGCCATTTGATACATGTTGTCATGCCCGAGATCTATCTTCGTACAAGCAAGATCCACTCGTTCTTTGAGACCGAACTGAGCGTGTTTGAGAGTATGTTGTTCTTTTGCAATTTTGTCATGGATGGGTCTTTGTTGACGAAGATCGGGCTCAAGATTGCTTTGAGTGATTGGGACGGAGGGTCCAGGTTGCGGACGAGACATTGTTTGCATGGTCTGCATCATGTGATCCACTTTGGCAGACAGTTCAGCTATGTTTTTGCTGTATTTTTGTCGTTGATCAAGATATTGCATGTGAATAACCTCAGCATTGGAAAGAGCATTTAGAACTTGTTGCATGATGTGCTCTGGACTGAGATAGCCCATGCCAGGTTCACGATCCGGTACTTGGGGTGATGCTTCCCGGCTTTCATCACTGTATGATGCATCCATGTTTCCATCACGAGCTGTTTCTTGGAGGGGAGGTAGTGTGGCAAGAGGTAACTCACAGATAGAGTCTTCTTTCGATGGAGATGGACGAGGAGCTGGTGGTTGTTATGGTAAATCTTCAGTGTTGCCTATGATGGGAGACTCATTGTCATAGTCTGAGTTGCCATCATCATCGTCATCACCATCATCTGAATCATCATCATGATTATGGTTATCGTCTTTTCCTTCATCATTATCATCATCATCACCATCATCTCTATGAGAGTCATCCTGCGCATCATCTGATTTGTCATCATCAGCTTCATCATCTTCTTGGTTCTCAGGATCTTCATCAGTATCCTTATCTTCTGCAGCATGTTCACCCGAATTGGAGTTCTTGTCATTATCCTCATCTTCGGGATCAATATCCCTTCCTTCCTCATCTTTTAATCCGCTGACATTGCATGCCAGATTATTCTGATGAGTTTGTTCCCGTTCGGTTTTGATTTTGGATTGGAGTAAGGCATATCGAAGTTCTTTCATCTCTTCAACGAAAGCTGGATCCAATGGTGGCTTATTGAGCTCAATGCAGATGGGTGCCTTTTCATTCCCGAGAGTGCGATGGGTCACTTTGTAGGAGTACACACGTCTGATGGTTTCAAGACGCAATGCTTCGTAGACGTCTTTAGTGCCGATCCACTCTAAGGCAAACTCTTCTTCATCCTTCATTACCTCAAATGTTTCAAGAAACGTATGTAATGGAGAGGTGCGCCATTTTTGCCATTGCATGACCCTATTGAAGTCATTCTCAATAGATTCCCGAAGCAATTGATCCTTTGATGGGGGAATTGGTGCAGCTTCTGGTACTGTTACAATTGCTTGAGAACTTCCAGGTATTGTTGTTTCGGGCAAGACTTCAGGTTCGGGTTGAGCTTCATTCGGATGGGATTCAATCGGAGGAGTCACTTCTCTCGTCTCAGCTGGTTTGCCAGGTTCTTGTGGGAGACTTAAGTGACCCGAAATCTGCTGTGCAGCTTCTTCATCTTCTACCCTCACAGGTTCTTGTGTCAGAATGAGAGCCATCTGCTCTGTTCGGGTAGGTTCTTGTGGGAGGGATGTTTCTTCAAGAGTTGAGTTTTGATCAGCGATCACTTCTCTCGTCTCTTCTGGCATGCCAGGTTCTTGTGGGAGACTTAAGTGATCGTATAGAACGAGAGCTCCTTGAGCTTCCTTTTTCGTCGTGGCAGGTTCTTGTGTCAAACTCGTGTTCAGTTGCTCTGCTTGGATGGGTTCTTGTGGCAAGGGTGATTTCTTCGTTCTTTCGGTGCTCTTCGATCTCTTCTTTCTCTTTTTCGATTTCTTTTTCTTCATTTCTTCCCCCTGAGAAGATGCAAGTTTCTTCTTTAGTGTGGATGGTAATATTGATTCAGGAGGTGGAGTTAGTTTCGCCATAATTTCGTTTGCTTTGGCAATGGTGGGCCGAGGGTGGTTTTTTGATGTTTTCACAGGGGTAGAGTGTGGAGCTTCTTCTTCTTTGGTGGAATCATCTATGATGACAGGTTCGGTTGAGGACATTTGTGGGGTATTCTGAGAGACTTCTTTCGTGACAACTTCTTGTTCGGCGAGTGGAGGTGATAGTGCTTTCGTCTCTGTGACGGGCTGAGCAGTGTCAGCAGCTTTCGGTAGAGCTTCGGGTTGAGCCATGGATTGCTCCTTTGTTTCAAGTACGGAAAAGCTCTTGTCCTTTCGTGATCGCTTGGCCTTTGGCATTTCATCATCGCTTCCTTTTGATCGTTTGGACTTTCGTGATTTCTTTAGTGAGTCCAAAGGTAAGTCAAGTTCAAGAGCTTTCTGTTTGTCATAGCCAGCAGGTTTTGACTTCATGTGGCACACCTTTTGTCCCGGCGAGACTCCTGCTTGTAAAGGGACTTTCTTCATGGAAAGAAGATGGCTGACCAGAAAGCCGAAGCCCATCTTTTTAGAAATATCTCCTGGTGAAGAATGACCACTTGACTTTTTGGTATTATCACCTGGTGAGGAACGCCCATGTATGATGGTGTGGCGAAGATGAGTGAAAATGACTTGTGACCAGTCCACCTTGTAACCCCCGAGGAAGGCATGAAGCATTTTGAACTTGTCTTTCGTGACATCATCAATTCACAAGGTCTTGTGCTCAACATATTTGTTAAAAATATCCACTGTGAATTCATAGTCCATCTTCAGCCACTTCTTCTTCAAAGGCCAGGTAATCTCGGTTAGCCCGTGCTTATTCTTGATCTTCCAGTAGAAAGCATTTTGCTCGTAATAATAATGAGCGAAGTCAGGTTGGTAAGTTTCGTCTCGGTCAGGGAAGGAGAAGGCTTTCTTCAAGTCATCAACGGTCAATACTACGGCGGTGCGATTGACTTCGGAAGTGATTTCCGATCCATCGGCGGAAACACTTGCATTCAGATAAAACTGCGCAACATCAACAGGGAACCAATACGTGTATAAGTGAGTAACAAAATTATACAAACCGCTATCCTTGAGAAGATTGATCACTTTCTCTCCAAAGGAACGGTCCAAAACGTATTCCAGAAATCCGTGAGCATCCCACACGCTTCCACCGACGATGAACGACATTCTGGATTCGATGAAGTCGATATCAGATGTCGGAAAGCTAGGGATCACCATCGTGGGAGGTTCTTCTTGTTCAGCATCAGATGAAGGTATTTTGGCTGTCTTTGCCATGACTTGAAGCAGTTAGGATGTAACGGAACAGGGTTTCAAAGATTGAGAGGTTTTGAAGTTTGGAAGATTTCTGGGAGGGTTTCAAAACTTAGAGTATTGAGGAAGCTTTGTTTTTGAAAAGTGTAATAGGAGATGATGATCTAGGTTTTATATGCGTAATTCCCATAGCGGTTATCCAATGGGCCAAGAAGATCGAACGTTTGACCCGGCCCTTTCCTTGAAGATGAGTGGGTTGGTCTTTTCTTGTTCGACCAATCAAGCAAACTGATACGGTGAGTGCATCTGATAAGTTTAGTATCAAATCAATTTTGATCATTCCGCATTAAATAGGAGAGTGAAAAGCACTCGAGTATAAAACACCTTCATTAAATGCTAGTCTCATCAACTGACATAGATGCATGGGTTAGTGGACCGAGTTTTGTGGCCACACGATTCCAATCATCAATGTAATCGAACGGTTAGAGCATGAATTCCCAATCGCAAGTAACCTCCAAGACGTGTAGCCTAGTTTTAAATTCATGGGATAATCAGTTTTCTTAATTCTTGGGTCAGATAGAGTTTTAAGAAACCGAGATTGGTACATTAAAATAGAGATCACACATGATACAGAGAGATGAGTTATTACATGGATGAACACGAATGAAACACACATCTCTCGGTTTACACGAGATAAAATTTTCTTTTCTCGATGTATCATTTTCAGACTCTTTTTACCCTCTTTCTCAGCTGTTCCTCAAGCTCTTGGATCTGTTCTTCACAGAAGTTCTTCCACATTAGGTAAGATGGATCATTTTTTAAACTCATCGTAGCAGATGATGAACTAAGTGGAGGTGATACATTCTGGAGAGGAGATGAGAAGAGCTTTTTGGTACCCGAAATTTCTTGAGAACTTTCTCCACGTTCAGAAGATAAGTTTAGAGATTTGAACATCTCTTGGACTTCTTTCAAGTCCTTTTTCGGTAACGATACAGTGGCGGAAATCTTTTTCTTCCCTTTATCCATTGTGAGAAACTCTTGAATGAACATAGAGCATATGGAGTGCTTATTTATATTCAGAATAGATGTGCATACCAAGGTATGACACATTTATATTTGAGAGACTAAGCACGAAATATTATCAAGTTCCAATGATGAGAAAGATTCATGACTAGAGAAGATGGATAAGACATCGCATACTTTGAAAGATAAAGTGAATCAAATAAAGATCTACTTCTCTCGTTTTGTCACTTGTGTTAATATTCGTGTTGAGATAGAGAGAAACAAATAAAGTTTCGGTATAGCTGAATGAAAGATGTTTATTTCAAGCGGGCATAGAGGAACATCAGATAGGAGTACATTTAGGATAATCAGACAGAAGGATTCATTTCTTTCCCCCTTCCCTTAGCATCCTTGCTTGCCATGGCCTTCATTGACATCATTTTTCCCAGCTCTTTGCGAAACCATTTCGCAGTTTTGGCAGTCTTGGAGCCAGATGGAGAGTTTGGTGTGTGGACTTCATCATCAGATTCAGATTCACTGATGTTCGAGCTTAGGTACATGAGATAGTCATGATCAGCCAGAGGATTTTTCCAGTCTTCTGCAGTGGGAAAAGCTCGTTCTCCTTCCATAGGGGGAGGAGCTTCATTGAGATCAGTGATTGGATTTTCTTCGTTTTCAGAGACAAGAGGGGCAACAACCTCTTCCGGCTGATCATCATCAGATGAGAGATCTAAAGGAGCATCCTTGCGGTTTCCTGGATAGAGGTCTCCTTGTTCAGCTCTCAGCTTTCGAGCTGCTTCATTTCCCAGCGTGGTCATGGATCGAGTGAAAGGTCGGTGAGATGCCATGTTCTTTCTGATTGAGGGATATGGAGATTGTGTGATTTTGAAGTGCATAAGTCCATCCCTTTTATAGCGCAAAATGAATGATTCTCCTCATTGAATATAGTGAGCATTGAATTACCATTCAATAGCTTTTGCGTTATTTGTCGAGCCAGTTATTTCGGCTTTGACTAAGTAACGCATAAAAAGGCGCTAAGAATATATTCCACGGAGAATTGTGCATCTTTCGTGAGCCTTAGAAACATAACCAACGATTAGTATTATTCATAATGACTGATTTGAGAACGAAAGGGCCATTAACCATACATAATAAGAAACCGAAAGATGATTTTAGAACATAGATAAATTATGATAAAGAAATTATCATTTCTTCTCCCTTCCTTTCCTTTTCTTGCTGGTTTCGCCCTTAGACTTCTTAGAGACCTTCTTTGTTGCAGATATATCCGGACGAGATTGTAACACCCCGTGTTACGACCCCTAACGCTAACTAAATATTTAATCAGTTACCCTAAAAAGAGAATAAAAAACCCATTAATCAACTAAGAAAGGTCCACCATAGTCATTGGCCCACATCCCTATAACCAACCCCTTAGTCCTATAACGAATAAAATTAGCAAGCCCATAGTATTTAGACCCCAATTAGGACTCTTGGGAATATATATATATATATATATATATATATATATATATATATATATATATATATATATATATATAGGGTCATAGGAGGCACCTAGATCACACACCACAAATAATCTTTCACCACACAAGAAGTTCCAAGAATTCCCTTAGGAGAAATCAAGAAAGGAGAAATCTTAAAGAAAGACCCTTCATAGCCAAGGAAATTAATTAAGGCTAAGAGGTAACCCATGTCTCAACAAAACCTATTTTATTTGCTATAATCTTCTTCTTTGGCTCATTCGCTATGCTTGTGTCTTGATAAATCGTTTATGATGATGATATTATCTTGATGATTGATGAGATGATTTTATGTGTTGATCTTGATAATCTTGATGATCTTGATGTCAAAAAGGGGTTCTTGATATTGATGTGATGATACTTGACAATTCTTGATATTTCTTGATGTTAAAAATAAAATATGATTTTGATGATTCGGGTGGGATTAGAGCCCTAGGTTGGATTGGGAATTGGCGTTATAATGTTCTTGATATATATTTGGATGGGAATTCGCATATTCGGGTGTTGTTTATGTTTAGAAGTTGTAATAGGATGAGTTATACGTGAATCTTGCTTTTGATCCATTAATTAACTACATGGTGTCATTAATTGCGTTTAAAACTGTCTAAGCATGGTTTCGGGTTCCACAAAGGTTCCCGGGACGAATATATGAGTAAAGAGTCAGTGGGGGGTAGGTGGGGGTAGGGGAACCCGCCACCTACCCGCTGCCCGAAAAACACCGCCCGGCAGCGGGCAGCCGCCTGCCCGTCGGCGACCCGCTGCCCGGAACAGTATTCTCCAGAGGGCAGCCGGCGGGTGGCCCTCCACCCACCGGCTACCTGCTGGCCTGTACCCCACCCCGGGTCTTTGGCTTCCCTGTTTGATGTTCCCCGCTCCCCGTGGCGTCCCAACGGACCCCGTTTGTCGTACTTGAGTCTAGTGTGATGTTTCGGGAACCGTTCGTAGGATAAAAGAGTCTTAGGAATTGCATGCTAGTTAAATTGGTAACCCGTTGACCTAGGTGGAAGTTGTATGAACCCCTTAGGACTATTCTTAGTATGTGAATGATCTCACGTAAGCTTATTTATATGTCTCTCCCTTCCCAATGTGCTATTATGTGCTATAATGTGTTATGTGATGCATGATTCCCCAATTTGGTTGCGATCAAATTCGCTATACGGGTAGTTGGATGGGTTGAGAACCATACCAACTATTAACCAGGCCGGTTGCGATCGGTCAGGTATATAAATATTATATAGGGCTGCGGTCCACTGTTTGGCTACTTATGAGCTGCGGTTCATTCTCCTGGCTGCGGTCAGTGATTCACTTCTTGGGCTGCGGTCCACATGGGCCTCGGTGCTATGACCCACCGGACCTGAATGCGCCAGGACGGTGTGTAGGGCCAATAAGCCGAGGAAGGCTGTAGTCCACCGATCCGAGTAATCGGGCGGTGTGTAGGGCTATGGCTGGCTGCGACCCACCGGGTGATGGGACGGCGGTGTGTAGGGCCAGTCTCCGAGGATCTTCGCCCACCGAGTGAGTATAGCTCCACGGTGTGTCGGGCCTTATCCGCTATGGTCCACCGGATGTACCCATCGGCGATGTGTAGGGTCGTAAGTCCCCCCTTGTAAAGGGGATTGCGGTCCACCGACTGGGTGCGTCAGCGGTGTGTCGGATCGTGGTCCGACGTTGAGTTCGTCAGCGGTTCTAAAAGGGTTCGTTGCGATCAACTCCCCTCATACCGCGGTACTGAGGTAGGGTGCTGCGGGGCCGTATTAATTCTATAAGCATTAACCCTCATGTTCGGGGCATGCGATTGATCCCGTGGCGCTATCAACGATTATGTGATATGAATGGTGATTGAATGATGATGTGTTTTGGAATTGGAAAGTGATCTGTGACATTAGATGCGTATTCCTTATGATGTTATCTCTACTTAACTGTTTATTATTGTTTGATGTGCTCATCCCTATTTGCTGAGTCTATTCCCGGCTTTTAAAACTAGTGTCTCTTAAGTATTTATCTTCCTGCTTCGAAATGATTTTTCATATATCTATATATATCTATCTATAATGTATTTCAACGCGTTGGAGTGGGTTACCAGCATCTCTCGCTGAACAGATATATTTGGCTTTCAGGCACATATGAGTAGACACTAGAGCGCGCTAGAGATTTGGAGCATAGAGTAGATAGTTTCCCTTTCGGCCTGCGTGTCATGATTATGTATTGACATTATTGAGGATTTTAGTTAGTTAGCCTGTGCACCTGAGTTCTCTAGCTCAGGTGTGGCATAGCACCCCATACTCTTATGTTATATTTTGGGATTTAATGGGAATTTACCTTTATTATATAAGTCTTAAAAGTTGAAAAATTTCGGGGTGTTACAGTTGGTATCAGAGCCTAAGTTTGACCCTAGGATAAGACTCTTAATAAGACCAGACCTTAGGATATTAGGCTTAAAACTCTAGGAATTTAGGACACAGGACTCTGAATTCGTAGGACGCGCGGTGAGATTGTGAATCCTACACGTATCCTCTCCTCACGCTACCCCTCCCTAATCTAAATAAACCCCTTCGCTTATCATACCAAGGTAAGAGTGCAACCATCTAAACCGTTATGGACATTGGCTCTATAGGTCAAGCGACATGGCACCAAACAGAAGGCAATCAAGAACTCCGGAACCCACCACACACGACCCCCTGGTTCAAACCCTACAGCAACTCACCCAAGTCGCCCAAGCACTAAGCGACGTAGCCCTCCGCAACAACAGACCACCAACAAACGCAAACTCAGAAGTCGCCCGACAGGTTTCAAACCATCGACCACCCACGTTCTCATGAGAAGAAGATCCCGCCATCCTCGAGGAATGGATACGGACCTTCGACAAGATCCTGGGATTGGTACAATGCCCAGAAGAACATCGTGTAGGGATAGCCTCGTTCTACTTCGGACACGAAGCAGACCTTTGGTGGATCAACGAAGGACCCACTTACAGGCAAGAACCAGGATTCAACTGGGAAAATCTGAAAACATGCCTGCGAGAACGATTCTACCTAACACACGTAAAAGCCTCTATGCACGAAGAGTTCCTCCACCTAAAACAAGGAACGGCTACCATCACAGAATACCACAAACGATTCCTCGAACTGGCACGCTTCGCGCCAGAGTTAGTCCCCACAGAACCAACTAAAATAGAAAGGTTTGTATCAGGCCTCAACTTCGAAGCCCGGAAAGCACTAGTAGTAAGCGGGCCCCGGACCCTCAACGAGGCTTACTCCAGTGCTGCCAACCTCTACCGAATCCAACTACTACAACGTGGGGTTCAAGATCAGATTCGAAAAAGGAACACAGGAGGAGGGGCACCACCAACGAAGAGAACGAGAATTGACACCAACACAAGGCCAAACAACCCAACTGGACAAAGACCACTCCCAAGAAACAACGAAGCCGATACAGGAAGCTTCCCTTGCCCAAAATGCAACCAAAGCCATAGAGGCAGGGACTGCGTGGGGAACCCCTTGCGGTGCTTCAACTGTGGAAAAGAAGGACACAAGGCCTTCCAGTGTTTACAACCCTCAAGCTCACGCCCCATGAACATGGGCCAGCACAGAGGCACAAGCAACCAAGGGAATCATGGTGCCCCCGGAAAAGTATTCATCATGAGCCGCACACAAGCCGAACTTGGGACGAGGCCAACCTAAACGAAGAAAACATGACCCCGGAGGACGAGGATCACGCGAATCCACCAGAGGAAAACCAAGAAGATGAATTCTGTTTAGGATAAACTAAGAAACCCCTTGTAACCACCCTTGTAGTAAAACTACTTGTTTAGCTTAGCCCCTTTGGAATCATTTTAAACAAAATCGAAATATTCTAGCGTAAGTAGAGGAAACTAGACAACAACAAACCACAAGGAGGACCAATCAAATTTCCCACCACTAGAAGACAGAAGAAGGAAAAAAACAAGGAACACTAGTGTTGCCAATGAGAATAAGAATGGAACCTTAGACCTCCCACATACAAATCAAAACCTTAACCACTAGGCTATAAATGTTTCTTAAAACCTTAAGGGAACACTCCCTTCTTAAACCCCCACAAATCCCTAAAAACCCCAAAACCCCCAAATAAAAAACCCTTCTTCTTCCTCACACCCCCTATCTCTCACCCTCTCTCTCTCTCTTCCTCCGCACCCCCACCCCAAAGCCGACAACACCCCCCCCCCATGAACCCACCGGCCACACGCCGTCGGCACCAGCCCGGTCGCCGCCCGTCAACCCCCACACCGTCAACGACCACCCGGCCTACCACACGGCCCCGAGACGCCGCCGTCGACGCCCGGAGGCCGCCCACGCCGCGCCCGGCCGCGACCCGCTGCCATGTGACGCCAACGACGCGCCCGGCCGCGACCCGCTGCCAAGCGACGCCAACGACGCGCCCGACCGCCACCACAGTGCGCCACCCTTCCCCCTCGCCGTCCGAACCCAACAGAAACACCGCACCACCACCGGATTCATCGCCGGAGACTCGCCGGAACCCCACCGGAAAATCTTCGCCACCAAGGAAACTTCGCAATGCCGAAAAAGCCCCTCGGAGTCCGCACCCCGGAATGGAGCAACGCCGACTACACCGTGATCGGAGGTAAAGCCCTCGAACCCGACCAATTCTCTCCGGAATTGGTCGATATGCTCAATCACCAAGGGCTTTTGGATACATATCTCACCATTAAAGGGGATACGTACCCCGAATTGGTTAAGGAATTCTACCAACATTTGGTAGCCATCAAACGAGGTGATAAATTAGAAATCACCACTAAGGTCCGAGGCAAAGAAATCATACTTTCCGAAGGCCGCTTGGCCAAAACTCTTGAAATTGACCACCACGGGTGTGTCAAACTATGACCGGAAAGGGTGGATTGATACCCAAAATATGGGGTACAAGGATTACCTCGGGTACCTACTCGAAAAAGAGGAAGGTTTCACCTCGGCCACACGGCCAAATAGGAAGTGGCTAACCGCGGAGCAAAAGATATTGGTTATGATTGTGACTGACAGCCTTTTGCCCACAAATAATAAAAGCAAGGACGTGGGGAGTTTAGAGTGCACTTTCGCCTATCTCTTGAAGCACAAAATCAAGTTCAATCTACCGGCCCTCATGTTGAAACACATGGAATTTTGCAAAACTAGCAACCGGCTTAGCCTACCCTACGGGATGATCCTAAGTTGGATCATGGAGAAAAAGGGGGTGGATCTGAGCCACACTGAGATCAAGACCGCAAATGGCATGGTTTTTAATGCCCAGAACCTCCGTCGCAATGATATCTACTACACCGAAGGGGGACAGTACATCACCATCGAAGAGATTTGCCTTAAACACGAGGGGGAACGAAGGGAATTGGTAGATCAGTTGGATATCTCCAACAAGAAATTCAAGCGAGCAATGCAAGAATGTGGGGAACCGGGGGAAAATGAGGAACAAGAAGAAGATAGCGAGCCTAATCCACCGGCGCCCGCACAAGCAAGAGGAAACCCAAGGGGCCAAAATGAAGAATCCGTCAACAAACGCATCCTCACGCAACTCACTCGACAGAACTAGATCATAGACGAGGGATTCTCGTCCCTAATCCGCGCAACACGCGCTTTGGATCAAAGGGTGGCAACTATCGAGGCCATGCTAGGCACTCGCGGGACGTCAAGCTCAGGAGCAGGAAACCAAGGTAGACCCGAACCCTCCAAAACCACACCACACCAAAAGTCCAGTCTACCCCAACGAGGACAGCACGTGAAGCCACATCTCCTAACCAGGAGGCCAAAATACGTGACGCCTAGGGGTGAAAGAGTGGATCCACGCACCGGCTTCGAGGACGAAGCCTCTTGTAAGGGGGGAGTGTGTAACACCCCGTGTTACGACCCCTAACCCTAACTAAATATTTAATCACTTACCCTAAAAAGAGATTTAAAAACCCATTAATCAACTAAGAAAGGTCCACCATAGTCCATGGGCCCACATCCCTATAACCAACCCCTTAGTCCTATAAGGAATAGAATTAGCAAGCCCATAGTATTTAAACCCCAATTAAGACTCTTGGGAATATATATATATATATATATATATATATATATATATATATATATATATATATATATATATATATATATATATATATATATAATATATATATATAGGGTCATAGGAGGCATCTAGATCACACACCACAAATAATCTTTCACCACACAAGAAGTTCCAAGAATTCTGGTTGCTGTAATTTGGGGCAAACAAATAATACCCGGAGTATTCGGGTTGTCGAACCACAGAGAGGTGGTGTACTAATCACTAGCTACTAGGTTACTCATATGAAACTAGTCCGAACAAAACTTGAAGGTTGATTGATTGCATAAAATAACAAGCAGAATAAAATAAGTAGCAAGGTTTTGTAGACAATAGAGCAAAATAGGATTCTTGGGATCACAATGTTTAATCACCTAGTGCCAATTAACGTTTATAATATTTGGTTTGGAATTAAGATTTGTATGGGAATGCAAAGTGGAATCGAATTACTCCCGTAATCTCTATTCCTAGTGAATTTCCACTCCCATGGCTTAAACACCCAATAAAATCAAAGATCAGCATTCAATTATTCCTAATTACTACCATATCCCGATGAGCAATAATCTAGAATAAACTTCCCCTAATAAGTTCCCCTTTCCCAAGGACCAACCATTAGGTGCAATCGTGTGTGCCCTAATTTATGCCCCAACTCCCATTGGTGACACAAACATGACTGTGAAGCTAGTAATTTAGGCCTTTAACTACCAACAACAACAGATTAAAACAAGATTGCAAAACAAATCATAAAACCAAACATAAATATATTAAGAAATTAACGAACTAGGCACATAGGTTCATAAACAAATTCACCCAAAAATCCTTAAGGAATTTAGCCGAGCATGGCTAAATTATACATAGCAAATATGAATAAAGGATTACAAATCATCAGAAGAGTACAAGAATTAACCAAGCGATTCTCCCAAATTTCCCTGGCTTCCTCCTTGCTTCCAAAGACGACTTGAGCCTCTTGATTTCTCTCTTTCTTGTCTACAAAGAACTCTAAAAATCTCTTGGTGTGTTTAGGGTTGAGGAAGGAGGGATTTTATAGTGGGTACAAAGTTGAGATGAAATAGGAATCTTGTACAAAATTGGACTCAAATTAAAATTCCTATATTTTAAATAAAGAATTGCCGTCCCACTTAATTGGAATTGAAGTTGGAGCTAATTTGATTGCTTTCTTTGGGAATGGTGCCCCAATGATTAAGGAATCATTGCCTCATGATTTGATTTTAATGCTTTTGTTTTGTAATGCTGCCGCCCCTTTTCTTTCGTAATTAAGGCTTCACGCCTCGCTCGACGCGTCGAGACCAGCAGGTCCCGATCACCAAACTTTCTGGAAATTTTCGATGCGTCGAGCTTTTGGCTCGACGCGTCGAGTACTCTGGGCCCCGAACTTGTCCAAAATTGCTCCAAACTCATCCTTGAACTTCCCTTGCTCATAGAATTGACCTACAATGGTTCAAAAACACTAACAAACACCGTAAAACCTTCAAAACAAGTGTGAACCATAATTAAATGATAATAGCAAGGAAAATATGTATTAAATAAGCAAAATTAAAGAACTTAAATACTGAGATGATTCAAAATAACTATAATAATAAGCAAAGATGTGATAACATCACCCCCTCACACTTAAGCTTTTGCTTGTCCTCAAGCAAAACTAAGGAATAAAATCACAAGTCAAAACATACAAATTACTCATGCTCTCTCTTGCACAACCTTTCAAACCACCAACCAACTTGCTACAAAACAACAAGCTTCAAGAATCAAATTAGTTTGGCACATAAGAGACCCATTTCCAAGCCAATAACCAAGCACCAAGAATTTAAAGTATGTGAGGATCAAGTGTGGACAAATACTCAGTTGAGATTACGCAAGACACGGCTCATGAATGAGATCCCAAAGGCTTGCCCTTCATATTCCCCTAGATCAAATCTAAGAATTCATGCTAAGATCAAATAGGTCTTTGTTTAGCTTGTAATGGGGCTTCGGGTGATAGCTAACAAAGAAGTGGTATGGAAAAATTAATCAAAAAGAGAGAATGTCACAATTTATCTAAAGTTTTCAAAAATTGGAAGAGATGAGATAATCATAATTCCAAGGAGCAAATTTCTTTTAAGAACTTAGCAACTCTTTGGTAAAGTGGGGATCCAAACTCAAAAACTTTCAAATTTTCTCTTTTTTTTTTTTTTTTTTTTCATTCTTTTCTTTGTCTTTGAACTTCTTTTGGATACAGCAAGATAATTTTAATCCAAACTTTCATGACCCCCACACTTGAACATTTGTAACACTAACTGCTTTTTTTTTTTTCGTAGCACAACTCCATAAAACTCTTCTTACGGAAAAGATAAAGATAAAAGTTTCATTCTCTCAAGGGTGGAAGGGAAATATTTGGCCACGGGCTAAGGGTTATAATAATGGGGTAAATCAAAGAAAAACAATCACAAAGAGGGGATAAGTGCTTAACACTTATTTGAACAAACAAAAGGCACAATGGGGACACGAAGGATAAAAATATATATAGGGACAGGTTTAAAGGGTATGGCTAAACAAAAATGGCCTAAATCACTTCAAAACATGCAAAACTTAGATATCACTTAGGGAGTAATGAGGCAAGTTCTAGCAAAACACCCATGACCGGAATCTCACATAAGCCTTCACTAGCAATGCAAAACACAAGATCAAGAATTAATCCAATTATTAAGTGGTTAACAAAGCTATTGGAAAGGGAATAGATCAAATATGTGTTACACCTCAAATCATCCATCACAAATTGAGATGCAGCAAGCACCACTAAACAAACCACAAACCAACAAGAGAGAGTAATTGTAACTGCATGCTAAGACAAGTAACTTATTCACCAAAAATAGCATATGAGTCATCCAAGCAAAAGCAAATATTTTAAAAATTTAGAAATATCCCCAAATTAATGATTCCTCCCCCTCACACTTAAAACTTTGCATCATCCCTGATGCAAAAGAAAAGTAGAACAAGAGAAAAGAGAAAACTAAAAAGCAATAAAATAATCCCGAACTAGAAAGCAATAAAACTAAATAAAATGAATCTAGAAAGCAATAAAATTAAACTAGAAAGCAATAAATATGAAAGAAATAAAAGATAACATGGGGTGCCTCCCATGAAGCGCTAAGTTTAACGTCGCTAGCTCGACCTAACCTGGTTATGGAGTGCTCATCCTGGTTGATCCGCGAGTTTGATCTCATCACCCCATAGACTCTTCAAATGAAAATACTCATCATGTGTCACCTTGAGAGTAGGGTCGATGTGCAAGATTGACTTGCATTCAATGATTTTTGGCTCATCAAGAACATTAAATTCCACCTTTTCCTCCCAAAAGTCAAAAATCATGGACCCTTTCCTTGCATCAATCATTGCTCCAATAGTGGCTAGGAAGGGTCTCCCCAAAATGAGTCGAACGTCTAGGTTCCTTCGGACATCTATCACAATAAAATCACAAGGCACAAAATACTTGTCCACACAAACTGGGACATCTTCAAGTATTCCAATAGGCTTTACGATGGATCTATCCGCCATTTCTAAGGTGAATTGGATAGGTTTTGGTTCTCCCAACCCTAACCCTTGACAAAGAGTAAGAGGCATAACACTCACACTAGCTCCTAAATCACAAAGGGATCCCTTTAAAGGTCGGCCTCCAATCACACAAGGAATTGTGAACTTCCCCGGATCTCTATGCTTAGGTATATTCCTCCCAATTCCCGGGGTCAACGCTTGATACTCTTGTGCCACAGCTACCATCTATCGTTCCCCATACTTCTTTTTCTTAGCTAGAATCTCTTTCAAAAATTTTCCATAAGAGGGAACTTGTGAAAGCAAATCAAGTAAGGGAACTGAAACTTTCAAACTCTCAACAATCTCCAAAAACTTTTTCCACCTACTTTCTTTTGTTGTTTCACAATTTTGAGGAAAAGGCAATGGGGGTACATACCTTCTCACAGGTTTCTCTACTTCCTTTTGAACTTGTGGATTATTTTGCACAGCAATTGGCTCATCTTCTATACCACCAAGTATCTCTTCAATCTTCTCCTCAACTGTCTTTTTAGGAATTGATGCTTTGATTGGAAGAGGTGGCTCTTCAAGTATTTTGCCACTCCTTGTAACAATTGCATTTACATGCTCCCTTGGATTTTCAGGCATAGCTGGCAACTTCCCTGTGACTTTAGTACTTGATATAGAAGGTTGATTTGCTAATTACCTTTCAACCATATTTTGGCGAGCTTCCATTTTATCCATCCTTTCTGTAATCTCTAACTGACCTTTAATCAATTTTTCCAACAAAACGTCCGTATTCGATTGTGGTGGGGCCTCTGAAATGGGAAATTTAGATTGAACTTGAGTACCTTGATAACCTAGAGGACCTCTATTAACAAAGTGTTGGGGGTTGGCAGCTCCCACTGGGTTGCTCCATGAAAAACCGGGATGGTTCCTTGAATTATTAGGATGGTAGGTCCCTTGAGGTTGGTAAGACTGTTGATGAGGCCTATTATATCCCAACATATTAACCTGCTCCATAGAGGTTTGGGAGTTTAACTCGTCGATACAATCCCCTGAATTGTGATTTTGGCTGGTGATTTGGGCAAGTTTTTGAACCAAGGAGACCACATTATCCAACTTTGTTGACAAATCGGCTAACTGCCCCGCATCATGAATTCCTCCTACAAGCTTTTGTGGAGACATCTCCGTGTACCAAGTAGATCCATTCATAGCAATTTTCTCCAATAGTTCCTTGGCTTGTGTTGGCTCTAGAATCGTGAACGAACCACCCGAAGAAGCATCCACCAAAATCCTAGAATTATCCAGCAATCCTTCATAGAAAGACATCATCAAATCCCAACTCTGAAATCCATGGTGTGGACATTGCCTCTTCAATTCCTTAAATCTCTCCCAAGACTCAGTGAGGGACTCAGTTGCCAGTTGCTTAAAGTTTTGAATTGCCCTTCTCATCCGTTGAGTTTTGGAGATAGGATAGAACTTCTTCAAAAATTCTCCATGTAATTTGTCCCAAGTGTCAAAATGGTTATCTGGATGTGAGGATAACCAATCTTTAGCCCTGTCCTTCAGTGTAAAGGGAAAAAGCCTAAGTCTGACAGCATCTTGAGTGACTCTATTTATCTTGAAAGTGCCACAAAGTCGTAGGAACTTGGTGGCGTGAGCATTGGGATCTTCCGTGGGCATCCCTCCAAATCGATCTGCCGCAGCCATGCTGAGTATGGCCGGATTGATCGCAAAGTTATTGGCCTCCACATTTGGAATATTGATGCTACCATGCTCCTCAACATCCGGAGCAAGGTAGTCAGACATTGATCTCCCTCCAGCTTGGTTTTCTTGTACCTGTGCTATCCTAGTTTGTTTCCTAAGAAACTTAGCTATTTTCTCAATCTCAAGATTCAAAGGTAATAATCCTTCTTTCCCACGAGATCGTGTATGCATAAAAAGCCAAGTTCTTAGATTCAAAGCAAAATTACACTCAAGAACAAGGAACTTGTTATGGATTAGCAAATAAAATAAATAAATAAATAAATAAATAAATAAAAAATGAACTAGACTCCTAAAGTAAGACTTTCACTAATGTCAGTACGTAACGCCACCTCCCCGGCAACGGCGCCAATTTGGTTGCTGTAATTTGGGGCAAACAAATAATACCTGGAGTATTCGGGTTGTCGAACCACAGAGAGCAATGCAAGAATGTGGGGAACCGGGGGAAAATGAGGAACAAGAAGAAGATAGCGAGCCTAATCCACCGGCGCCCGCACAAGCAAGAGGAAACCCAAGGGGCCAAAATGAAGAATCCGTCAACAAACGCATCCTCACGCAACTCACTCGACAGAACTAGATCATAGACGAGGGATTCTCGTCCCTAATCCGCGCAACACGCGCTTTGGATCAAAGGGTGGCAACTATCGAGGCCATGCTAGGCACTCGCGGGACGTCAAGCTCAGGAGCAGGAAACCAAGGTAGACCCGAACCCTCCAAAACCACACCACACCAAAAGTCCAGTCTACCCCAACGAGGACAGCACGTGAAGCCACATCTCCTAACCAGGAGGCCAAAATACGTGACGCCTAGGGGTGAAAGAGTGGATCCACGCACCGGCTTCGAGGACGAAGCCTCTTGTAAGGGGGGAGTGTGTAACACCCCGTGTTACGACCCCTAACCCTAACTAAATATTTAATCACTTACCCTAAAAAGAGATTTAAAAACCCATTAATCAACTAAGAAAGGTCCACCATAGTCCATGGGCCCACATCCCTATAACCAACCCCTTAGTCCTATAAGGAATAGAATTAGCAAGCCCATAGTATTTAAACCCCAATTAAGACTCTTGGGAATATATATATATATATATATATATATATATATATATATATATATATATATATATATATATATATATAGGGTCATAGGAGGCATCTAGATCACACACCACAAATAATCTTTCACCACACAAGAAGTTCCAAGAATTCTGGTTGCTGTAATTTGGGGCAAACAAATAATACCCGGAGTATTCGGGTTGTCGAACCACAGAGAGGTGGTGTACTAATCACTAGCTACTAGGTTACTCATATGAAACTAGTCCGAACAAAACTTGAAGGTTGATTGATTGCATGAAATAACAAGCAGAATAAAATAAGTAGCAAGGTTTTGTAGACAATAGAGCAAAATAGGATTCTTGGGATCACAATGTTTAATCACCTAGTGCCAATTAACGTTTGTAATATTTGGTTTGGAATTAAGATTTGTATGGGAATGCAAAGTGGAATCGAATTACTCCCGTAATCTCTATTCCTATTGAATTTCCACTCCCATGGCTTAAACACCCAATAAAATCAAAGATCAGCATTCAATTATTCCTAATTACTACCATATCCCGATGAGCAATAATCTAGAATAAACTTCCCCTAATAAGTTCCCCTTTCCCAAGGACCAACCATTAGGTGCAATCGTGTGTGCCCTAATTTATGCCCCAACTCCCATTGGTGACACAAACATGACTGTGAAGCTAGTAATTTAGGCCTTTAACTACCAACAACAACAGATTAAAACAAGATTGCAAAACAAATCATAAAACCAAACATAAATATATTAAGAAATTAACGAACTAGGCACATAGGTTCATAAACAAATTCACCCAAAAATCCTTAAGGAATTTAGCCGAGCATGGCTAAATTATACATAGTAAATATGAATAAAGGATTACAAATCATCAGAAGAGTACAAGAATTAACCAAGCGATTCTCCCAAATCTCCCTGGCTTCCTCCTTGCTTCCAAAGACGACTTGAGCCTCTTGATTTGTCTCTTTCTTGTCTACAAAGAACTCTAAAAATCTCTTGGTGTGTTTAGGGTTGAGGAAGGAGGGATTTTATAGTGGGTACAAAGTTAAGATGAAATAGGAATCTTGTACAAAATTGGACTCAAATTATAATTCCTATATTTTAAATAAAGAATTGCCGTCCCACTTAATTGGAATTGAAGTTGGAGCTAATTTGATTGCTTTCTTTGGGAATGGTGCCCCAATGATTAAGGAATCATTGCCTCATGATTTGATTTTAATGCTTTTGTTTTGTAATGCTGCCGCCCCTTTTCTTTCGTAATTAAGGCTTCACGCCTCGCTCGACGCGTCGAGCTGAGTCTCGACGCGTCGAGACCAGCAGGTCCCGATCACAAAACTTTCTGGAAATTCTCGACTCGTCGAGCTTTTGGCTCGACGCGTCGAGTACTCTGGGCCCCGAACTTGTCCAAAATTGCTCCAAACTCATCCTTGAACTTCCCTTGCTCATAGAATTGACCTACAATGGTTCAAAAACACTAACAAACACCGTAAAACATTCAAAACAAGTGTGAACCATAATTAAATGATAATAGCAAGGAAAATATGTATTAAATAAGCAAAATTAAAGAACTTAAATACTGAGATGATTCAAAATAACTATAATAACAAGCAAAGATGTGATAACATCAAATTCCCTTAGGAGAAATCAAGAAAGGAGAAATCTTAAAGAAAGACCCTTCATAGCCAAGGAAATTAATTAAGGCTAAGAGGTAACCCATGTCTCAACAAAACCTATTTTCTTTGCTATAATCTTCTTCCTTGGCTCATTCGCTATGCTTGTGTCTTGATAAATCGTTTATGATGATGATATGATCTTGATGATTGATGAGATGATTTTATGTGTTGATCTGGATAATCTTGATGATCTTGATTTCAAAAAGGGGTTCTTGATATTGATGTGATAATACTTGACAATTCTTGATATTTCTTGATGTTAAAAATAAAATATGATTTTGATGATTCGGGTGGGATTAGAGCCCTAGGTTGGATTGGGAATTTGCGTTATAATGTTCTTGATATATATTTGGGTGGGAATTCGCATGTTCGGGTGTTGTTTATGTTTTGAAGTCGTAATAGGATGACTTATAAGTGAATCTTGCTTTTGATCCATTAATTGACTACGTGGTGTCGTTAATTGCGTTTAAAAGTGTCTAAGCATGGTTTCGGGTTCCACAAAGGTTCCCGGGACGAATATATGAGTAAAGAGTCAGTGGGGGGTAGGTGGGGGTAGGGGAACCCTCCACCTACCCGCTGCCCGAAAAA
Organism: Ipomoea nil; assembly: GCF_001879475.1. Lineage (NCBI taxonomy): Eukaryota > Viridiplantae > Streptophyta > Magnoliopsida > Solanales > Convolvulaceae > Ipomoea > Ipomoea nil. Next base: position 1,050,430 of record NW_017617524.1, on the reverse strand, counting down.
CACCGCCCGGCAGCGGGCAACCGCCTGCCCGTCGTCGACCCGCTGCCCGGAACAGTATTCTCCGACGGGCAGCCGGCGGGTGGCCCTCCACCCACCGGCTACCTGCTGGCCTGTACCCCACCCCGGGTCTTTGGCTTCCCTGTTTGATGTTCCCCGCTCCCCGTGGCGTCCCAACGGACCCCGTTTGTCGTACTTGAGTCTAGTGTGATGTTTCGGGAACCGTTCATAGGATAAAAGAGTCTTAGGAATTGCATGCTAGTTAAATTGGTAACCCGTTGACCTAGGTGGAAGTTGTATGAACCCCTTAGGACTATTCTTAGTATGTGAATGATCTCACGTAAGCTTATTTATACGTCTCCCCCTTCCCAACGTGCTATTATGTGCTATAATGTGTTGTTTGATGCATGATTCCCCAATTTGGTTGCGATCAGATTGGCTATACGGGCAGTTGGATGGGTTGAGAACCATACCAACTGTTAACCAGGCCGGTTGCGATCGGTCAGGTATATAAATATTATATAGGGCTGCGGTCCACTGTTTGGCAACTTATGAGCTGCGGTTCATTCTCCTGGCTGCGGTCAGTGATTCACTTCTTGGGCTGCGGTCCACATGGGCCTCGGTGCTATGATCCACCGGACCTGAACGCGCCAGGACGGTGTGTAGGGCCAATAAGCCGAGGAAGGCTGTAGTCCACCGATCCGAGTAATCGGGCGGTGTGAAGGGCTACGGCTGGCTACGACCCACCGGCTGATGGGACAGCGGTGTGTAGGGCCATAGTCTCCAAGGATCTTCGCCCACCGTGTGAGTATAGCTCCGCGGTGTGTCGGGCTTGATCCTCTATGGTCCACCGGATGTACCCATCGGCGGTGTGTAGGGTCGTAAGTCCCCCGTTGTAAAGGGGATCGCGGTCCACCGACTGGGTGCGTCAGCGTTGTGTCGGATCATGGTCCGATGTTGAGTTCGTCAGCGGTTCTAAAAGGGTTGGTTGCGATCAACTCTCCTCATACCGCGGTACTGAGGTAGGGTGCTGCTGGGCCGTGTTAATGCTATAAGCATTAACCCTCACGTTCGGAGCATGCGATTGGTCCCGTGGCGCCATCAACAATTATGTGATATGAATGGTGATTGAATGATGATGTGTTTTGGAATTGGAAAGTGATATGTGACCTTAGATGCGTATTCTTTATGATGTTATCGCTACTTAACTGTTTATTATTGTTTGATGTGCTCATCCCTATTTGCTGAGTCTATTCCCGGCTTTTATAACTAGTGTCTCTTAAGTATTTATGTTCCTGCTTCGAAATGATTTTTCATATATCTATATATATCTATCTATAATGTATTTCAACGCGTTGGAGTGGGTTACCAGCATCTCTCGCTGAACAGATATATTTGGCTTTCAGGCACATATGAGTAGACACTGGAGCGCGCTAGAGATTTGGAGCGTAGAGTAGATAGTTTCCCTTTCGGCCTGCGTGCCATGCTTATGTATTGACATTATTGAGGATTTTAGTTAGTTAGCCTGTGCACCTGAGTTCTCTAGCTCAAGTGTGGCATAGCACCCCATACTCTTATGTTATATTTTGGGATTTAATGGGAATTTACCTTTATTATATAAGTCTTAAAAGTTGAAAAATTTTGGGGTGTTACAGGGTTGATCCAACAGAGAGGTCCATTTCCTCATCAGATTCGCCTTCAATGTATCCTACAAGCTCGGTTTTGCAATCATAGGTTCTATAGAAAGCTCGGAGATCCTTGTCCATCTCAGGATTGTTCCAAATATTCAAAGGCAGAAGCCCTTTTTAACTATCAGAGGAGGTTCCTCATTAGGATCAAAAGGTCTGGCAACATCATCGGGTTCATATGTTATGAAACCATCATAGTGTTCAAGATCTGAATCTGAGGAAACATCTAGGGGAGCACGCAGGCTATTGCCCAGAAAGAGATCGCCTTGTTCTTCTCTAACAAGACGAGCTCTTTCTTTGATCCTTCTTGTTGCATCCCTAGTGATTGGTGCTTTAGGAGCCATTTTTGAAGAGCTTGTTTAAGATTGAACACATGGCCTCCTTTTATAGCCATAGATGAGATAGATATAATCAATGTGTGTTCATTGATTTCAACCAAATGTTTAAGAGCTTGGCACATCGATTTCCGTGATTTTTGAAACGGATGTGAGCCTATGCATTTATTATCATGAAATTCCGCACAGCTCTCAATTTCAAGATTGAAACTTTGAAAGAAGGTACATTGGCAATAAATTTACCTTTGACCAGAAAAGCAATGTTCTGACATTTTAGAAATATGGTCAAGATAGCAATTAGTAACGGCATTAAAGAAAAGAGATTTCATTAAACTGGATCAGGAAGGGGTATCCAAGCCTTACAGATAAAACAAGCAATAAAAATTTAAAGAAAACGATAAGGCATGTGAAGCTCTAGACGAGTCGACTCATCAGGCAAGTTCGCCTTTTTCGCATATTCGTCTAGTTCCTCTAAAGAGAGGGTGGGCTCAGTCGAGTTGGTTGGTGACTGAGAGTGAACATGTGTAACACCCCAGATTTTCAAGACATTTAAAACTTATAAAATAAAGGTGAAACCTCATTAAATCCCAAAACATAATACAAGAGTATGGGGTGCTATGCCACACCTGAGCTAGAGAACTTAGGTGCACAGGCTAACTAACTAATATCCTCAATAATGTAAAGGCATAAGCATGGCACGCAGGCCGAAAGGGAAACTATCTACCTCTACGTTCCAAGTTCTAGCGCGCTCCAGTGACTTATTCTTGTGTGCCTGAAAGCCAAATATATCTATTCAGCGAGAGATGCTGGTAACCCACTCCAACGCATTGAAATACAATACATATAGAGATATATATAGATATACGAAAACCATTTTGAGCATGAAGATATATCCTACGATCTCTAGCTTTTAAATCCGGGAATGACTCGACAGATAAGGCTAGACACAAGAACAGTTATAACAAGCGTATACAATCCACAACAGGCAAGGCAGATAATGCTGAGCACAATTAATAAACATAACCCAATATAAACAATCCCCAGCATAAATCCCATAGTCACATCCCCCAAGGTACTCATAATCACAACTCATCCATATCTCATCACATAGCACACTTTGTTGGCGCCACAGGACCAATCGCATGCCCATACATGAGGGTCAGCGCATATAGCTCTGACACGGCCCCGCAGCACCCTTCCCCGTCTCACATTACGGAGGAACCGATCGCAACCGACTGATGGACCTTTGTCTTACATAATATTTATATACCTGACCGGTCTTTACCAGCCTGTTTAACAGTTGAGATGGTTCTCAGCCCATTCAACTGCCCGTATAGTGGACCTTTGTCCTATATAATATTTATATACCTGACCGGTCTCTACCAGCCTGGTTAACAGCCGGTATGGTTCTCAGCCCATCCGACTGCCAGTATAGTGGAACTTAGTCCTATATAATATTTATATACCTGACCGGTCTCTACCAGCCTGATTAACAGCCGGTATGGTTCTCAGCCCACCCGACTGCCCGTATAGCCCGATTGATCTTAACCAATTCGGGGTTACACACACACATAACATATAGCAAGTACATGCAACCCACATTAACACGTTGGGAAGGGGGAGAAAACGTATAACAAAACCTATGCGTGAACCATCACATACTAAGAATAGTCCTAAGGGGTTCATACTTCTTCCACCTAGGTCAACGGGGTACCAATTCAACTAGCATGCAATATAATAGACTCATAAACCTACGAACGGTACCCGAAATATCAAACTAGACATAGGCACGATAACCGGAGTCCGCTGGGACACCACGGGGGACGGGGGAACATCAAACGGGGAAGCCGGGAACCCAAGATGGGGAAAATTCCAGCGGGTAGCCGGTGGGTGGCGGGCCACCCGCCGGATTCACTATTCCGGGCAGCGGGTCGCCGGTGGGCAGCTGCCCGCCCGCCGGCTGCCCGCTGCCGGGATCACCATTCCGGCCGTGGGTAGGTGGCGGGTCCCCTACCCCCCCACCTACCCCCCACTGACTCTTATCACACAATTTCGCCCCAGGAACCATTGTGGAACCCGAAACCATGCTTAGACACTTTACAACGCAATCAACGACAACACGTAGACAATTAACGGACCAAATACGAGAAACGAACGGCACATAACCTATCATGTTTTTCTAAACATAATCAACACCCAAACATGCGATTTCCCCACCCGATAATCTAAGAATAATATCATACGATACAACCTAGGGTTCTGATCACTTTTATATCAACAAGAATACGATTCGCCTTCTAATTGCAAGATTCGGTAAGAATAACACATAAGCATCAAGGGCATCACACAATTATCAAGAACAACACATAATCATCAAGAACTCCATATAATCATCAAGAACATCATAATTATCAAGAATCTCCCAATATCAAGATTATCAAGATCCCCCATGGGATCATCACATCAATCATCAATAATAATCATCATAAGTCATTAATACACAATAATATGGGGAAACCCTAAGGTGGAATCATAACTATGAAAATAGGTTTTGTTGAGACATGGGTTACCTCTTAGCCTTAATTAATTCCTTGGCTATGAAGGGTCTTTCTTTAAGCTTTCTTGCTTTCTTGATTTCTTCTAAGGGGATTCTTGGAGCTCTTTTGGGGTGGTGGGGCGTTAATCTTGTGGGAGCGGTTCTAGGTGCCTCTTAAGTCCCCTATTTATATATTTAGGAGTCCTGACTAGGAACTAATATTATAGGCTTGCTAATTCTATTCCTTTTGGGACTAAGGATTGGGTTTCATGGTCCATAGTGGACCATATTAATTAATTAAAGAGAATCCTAATCATACTCTGAATAGTAAAAGACCTACTTCCTTTATTCCTAATAGATAACTAGGTCTAGGATTCCTAATCAGAGTCTGAATAGTAAAAGGTTTACTTTCTTTATTCCTAATAAGCTTAAGGCTCTAATTTAGGCAAGGGCCCACGGTTCATGGTGGGCCTTATTAATTAATTAAAGGGAAACCTAACCGAATTAAATCGTATTTAATTATTATTAACGGGATTAATTAAATAATTAATCCGGGATTGAAGGCCGTAACACGGGGTGTTACACTCTCCCCCCCTTACGAGAAGCTTCGTCCCCGAAGCTTAGAAATTATTACGGGGATAACGAGTCTAACTTGTACGGCGGTTACGTAGAGAAAGTATTCTACGAGGAAAATATATAATTATATATCTATGTACGCTGGGTTTTTGGAAATGATTGGGTTAAGAGGATAAAGAGAGGGGGCGGTTCGGGTTTCAAACCTGAGGACAAGTTGAGTTTAGGAATTAGGATCAAAGTTTTCAAGGTTGCAAATTAGGAGGTGAGGTTGCTACCTTGTATGGAATCATTAAAATGGGGAGTCAAGAATGAGGCTTGAAAGGTAGAAAGGGTTTTGTAATAAGACGGGGTTCGATTGTTGAAGGGAAGAGATGGAATTCGGCTAGGGTGGTTTAAGGATTCCCGACATTGGATGATTATTCCTGTTTGAAGCCCGATTATGACGTCAAGACGAACTGATGACCCCTTTTTCTTTAGTTTTGGCTCTGCTCGGCTCCAAGATTTCCGTTGATATTTCCTTTCCATGCTAGGGTCTCATCCATTCTTACGGTTTTTGAAAGATTTCTTGTGATGAATCCCGTGATGATTCAACACGTGCTTCCTTAATGCGCCCAAGGTCTTGACCAAGCCTGGTCAACCAAGCCAATCTTTTTAGGGCGCACTTCCAACTTCTTCCCAAAGTCTCTTGGGAGTCAATAAACTTTGGGTTTGACTTTCTCCCCCTATTGAATTTCATCTTCTTTTTAGCAAATGAAATTCTTAGTAAGACTTCATGTCTTCCCTGGGGTTTGGTTTGTGGTGCCCCATTGCATTACTTTTAATGATGAAGGTGCCTTTGCGTGCTCCTCTTCTTCTTGAAGTGCGGTTGGTTACCCAATCTTGTTGCGGAATGTCTCGGTGACTTTACGAGTCATCTTATTTCCTTGTTGGTCCTTGATAACCCTTGAGGCCTTGGCACAAATGTGCTCTTTACTTTTTCCTTAGCGCCACGGACAACGTCATTCTTGATTTCATGCAACTTGTAAGGAGCCCTCTGATTTACTTGAACGATATCCATGGTTTGATGGAGTCCCGGTTTATCCTTAGTGTTTTGACTGTAAGGCCCTTGTGAGTCCTCAGCACGAGTTCCCAACTCGCCTCCTTGGTTTCCACAATCCTTCTCGTCAATCACTCCTAGTCGGTTGCATCGTAGAGTCCAACTATGATTCCCTGTGTAATGCAATTGGTTGTGCTCTTCCGATGGTGTTTCGCGGGTCAAGGTCTTTTACCGAGGTCACCATGTTTGGACAACCCATGATTCCTTCTCAAGACTCGCGTTCATCGCTCGAGGCACACAAGTGCGCCATGAATTAATAAAACGAGGAGTTAAGGAATCAGCACATTGTACCAGTGGGCGCGAGGTGGGCGGTCGTCCACCTGCCAAGCTCCTGTCAGGGACCCGTCAAGGTCCCGCCAAGGTCCCGTTAGGGTCCCATCAAGGTCCCGTTGGGGACCCGCGGGAAGGTGACTAGGAAAAGTGAATTCCTTCGGGGAAAATCCCAAGAATGCACAGATTCAAGTCCCGACAAGCCCCATGTCCATGTGCACAATAGAAGGGACTTGAATACATAGGGTGGCCCATCGTATAGTTTTATTGATCCTTAGGTACGAGTTATAGATGAGTCAAGACTCTCGCATGTTCTTTTTGCTCAGTAGGTTGGGTCTGGTTTCCAACTCGCAACCTCATCGTCTTCACCGGGTGGTTGTGTAACACCCCAGATTTTCAAGACATTTAAAACTTATAATAAAGGTAGAATCTTATTAAATCCCAAGATATAAATACAAGCGTTCAGGGTGCTATGCCACACCTGGGCTAGAGAACCCAAGTGCACAGGCTAACTAACTAATATCCTCAAAGCGTAAATACGTAAACGTGGCACGCAGGCCAAAAGGAAAACTATCTACTTCTAAGTTCTAGCGCACTCCAGTGACTTAATCTTCTGTGCCTGAAAGCCAAATATATCTGTTCAGCGAGAGATGCTGGTAACCCACTCCAACGCGTTGAAATACAATACATATAGAGATATATATAGATATACGAAAACCATTTTGAGCATGAAGATATATCATACGAACTCTAGCTTTAAAATCGGGAATGACTCGACAGATAAGGCCAGATACAAGCGACAGTTATAACGAGCATATGCAGTTCACTACAGTTAAGGCAGATAAGGCAAAGCATAAACAATAGTCATAACTCAATACCAACAATCCCCAACATAAATCCCGTAGTCACATCCCCCAAGACACTCATGATCACCACTCATCCATATCTCAACACATAGCACACTTTTGTTGGCGCCACAGGACCAATCGCATGCCCATACATGAGGGTCAGCGCATATAGCTCTGACACGGCCCCGCAGCACCCTGCCCCGTATCGCAACACGGAGGGGCCGATCGCAACCGACCGATGAACCGCAGCTCATCATAGTGTTTGATCACAACCAAACAGTGGACCGCAGCCAGGAAAAAGGACGAACCGCAGCTCGTATAGAAACGTTTGATCGCAACCAAACGGTGGACCGCAGCCCAAGAGTATCAATCTGACCGCAGCCAGCTTCTGAACCGCAGCTCAGGATAACCAATCCGATCGCAACCGAATTGGGGTAACACACACATAACACATAGCAAGCACATGCAACCCACATTACACATTAGGAAGGGGGAGAAAACGTATAACAAAACCTATGCGTGATCCATCACTTACTAAGAATAGTCCTAAGGGGTTCATACTTCTTCCACCTAGGTCAACGGGATACCAATTCAACTAGCATGCAATATAATAGACTCATAAACCTACGAACGGTACCCGAAACATCAAACTAGACATAGCCACGATAAACGGAGTCCGTTGGGACACCACGGGGAACGGGGAACATCAAACGGGGAAGCCGGGGTCCCGGGTGGGACAATTTTCCAGCGGGTAGCCGGTGGGTGGGGGCCACCCGCCGGATTCTATTGTTCCGGGCAGCGGGTCGCCGGTGGGCAACTGCCCGCCCGCCGGCCACCCACTGCCGGGCGGTGTTTTACGGCCATGGGTAGGTGGCGGGTCCCCTACCCCCCACCTACCCCCCACTGACTCATTTCATCACTTTAACGTCCCGGGAACCTTTGTGGAACCCGAAACCATGCTTAGACACTTTACAACGCAACTGATAATTAACACGTAGACAATTAACGGATCAAATGACGGCACATAACCTATCATGCTTTTCTAATATAATCAACACCCAAACATGCGATTTCCCCACCCGATAATCCAAGAATAAGATCATACGATACAGCCTAGGGTTCTAATCACTTTTATATCAACAAGTATATGGTTCGTCTTCTAATTACAAGATTCGGTAATAATAACACATAAACGTCAAGAGCATCACACAATTATCAAGAACAACACATAATCATCAAGAACTCTATATAATCATCAAGAATTCCATAATCATCAAGAATCTCCCAATATCAAGATTATCAAGATCCCTCATGGGATCATCACATCAAACATCAATAATTATCTCGCCAATCACAATAATATGGGGGAAACCCTAAGGGGAATCATAGCTATGAAAATAGGTTTTGTTGAGACATGGGTTACCTCTTAGCCTTAATTAATTCCTTGGCTATGAAGGGTCTTTCTTTAAGCTTTCTTGCTTTCTTGATTTCTTCTAAGGGGATTCTTGGAGCACTTTGGGGTGGTGGAACGTTTATTGTGGTGGGGAGTTCTAGGTGCCTCTTAAGTCCCCTATTTATATATTTAGGAGTCCTGGTTAGGAACTAATATTATAGGCTTGCTAATTCTATTCCTTTTGGAACTAAGGATTGGGTTTAGGGATAAGGGTCCATGGTCCATAGTGGACCATATTAATTAATTAAAGGGAATCCTAATCGTAGTCTGAATAGTAAAAGGCCTACTTCCTTTATTCCTAATAGATAACTAGGTCTAGGATTCCTAATTAGAATCTGAATAGTAAAGGGTTTACTTTCTTTATTCCTAATAGGCTTAGGACTCTAATTTAGGCAAGGGTCCACGGTTCATGGTGGACCTTTATTAATTAATTAAAGGAAACCTAACCGAATTAAATCATATTTAATTATTATTAACGGGATTAATTTAATAATTAATCCGGGATTGAAGGTCGTAACACGGGGTGTTACAGGTTGGTTATAAGCCAACTTTGTCTTTTCTTTGCTTGATTAATGATAAGCCTTCTTGTTTTTTTTCTTGGAGTTTGGCTTGTCGCTTGTTCTTTGTTCAGTCCTTTGGTGACCATGTGCTGGCTGATGCATTTCTCTTCCTTGGAATGCATTGATTGACTGCCTTTGACGTCGCATGGCGTTTTGGCGATTTTGTGTGTCTCATGTACTTCTTACGGTGTCTTAAAACCATCGAGGTCTTTGTTCCAAGGTACGACCTTGATAGCTGGGGAGCTTTAGTTGTGTGGTGCTTTCCACGCGTCTGTCGCCTCTTCTTGCCATGTCGAGTCCTTTTCGACAATTCGCATTAAAGGTTGAGGAAGGATGCTGTTTATGTGTTACTTTACATCCTTGTATTTAATTGGCGTTTCCAGTCCCTTTTACAGGTGGTCCCCCACTTCTGTTACTCCTTCCCTTGGGTTTGTTCCTGAATTCCCCGTTGTAGAGGTTGGATTTGATAGAGGTCGGCAGCACTGGTGTAGGTTTTGTTAGTGGTTCGGGGTTTGCTTAGATTAGGGTCTTCTGGGTTTCGTAGTTTGCGGTCCATCGCAGACTTCTTTATCTTGGTTTTCTTCCGCGGGGTTTGCGTGGTCCTCGTCTTCTGGGGTTTGGTTCCCTTCTTCGTGGTTGCTTTCGTTCCCGAGTTTTGGCCTGGGTGCGGCTCATGACAAATATCTTTCCGGGGGTGCCGTAGTTTCCTTGACCAGTGGTGCCCCCGTGTTGACCCGTGGTGGTGGTGCGTGGTCTTTGGGGTTGAGTGCACTGGAAGGCCTTGTGTCCTTCCTCTCCGCAGTTGAAGCAGCGCCAGGGATTGCCCATGCAGTTTTTTACCTTTATGGCTTTTGTTGCATTCCGGGCAAGGGAAGCTCCTTGCGTTAGCTTCGTTGTTTCCTAGGGGTGACCTTTGGCTGGCTAGGTTACTCGGTCTTGTGTTGGTGTCGTTTCTCGTTCTTTTACAGGTGGTGCTCCACCTCTGGTGTTTCTCTTTCGTATCTGTTCCTGAACCCCACGTTGGAGTAGTCGGATTCGATAGAGATTTGCTGCACTGGAGTAAGCCTCGTTGAGGGTCCGAGGTCTGCTTACCACTAGTGCTTCTCGGGCTTCGAAGTTGAGGCCCGATACGAATCTTTCCATTTTGGTTATCTCGGTGGGAACTAGTTCTAGCGCGAAGCGTGCTAGTTCGAGGAATCGTTTATAGTACTCCATGACGGTAGCTGTCCCTTGTTTCAAATGGGGGGGGGGAGGGGAACTCTTTGTATATGGATGCTTTTACGTGTGTTTGATAGAATCGTTCTCGTAGTCGTGTTTTGGGGCTTTCCCAGTCGAACCCTGGTTTATTGTTGGTAAGAGATCGGCCTCGTATCCGAAGTAGAAAGAGGCTATCTCTACGCGACGTTCTTCTGGGCTCCACTAACCCGAGGATTTTCTCTAAGGTTTGGGTCCATTCTTCGAGGGATGTGGGGTCCTTGACTAACTTCTCGTTGGCGCCGTGCTGCTGGTTCTCTGGGCCAATGTTTATTATAATGATGCGTTGATGTGTTGTACCCTTACCTTGGTGTGGTAAGCGAATGGGAGTTCTTTAAATTAGTGAGGGATAAAGTGAGGGGAGGTTATGTGTAGGTTTCACAATCTCACCGCGCGCCCTAAGATTCCTGAGTCCTATGTTCCTAAATACCTAGAGTTCAAGCCCAATGTCCTAAAGTCCGGTCTTAAGAGTTTTAGCCTAGGGTCAAACTTAGACTCTGATACCAACTGTAACACCCCAGATTTTCAAGACATTTAAAACTTATAAAATAAAGGTGAAACCTCATTAAATCCCAAAACATAATACAAGAGTATGGGGTGCTATGCCACACCTGAGCTAGAGAACTCAGGTGCACAGGCTAACTAACTAATATCCTCAATAATGTAAAGGCATAAGCATGGCACGCAGGCCGAAAGGGAAACTATCTACTTCTACGTTCCAAGTTCTAGCGCACTCCAGTGACTTTTTCTTCTGTGCCTGAGAGCCAAATATATCTGTTCAGCGAGAGATGCTGGTAACCCATTCCAACGCGTTGAAATACAATACATATAGAGATATATATAGATATACGAAAACCATTTTGAGCATGAAGATATATCCTACGAACTCTAGCTTTTAAATCCGGGAATGACTCGACAGATAAGGCTAGACACAAGCAACAGTTATCACAAGCGTATACAATCCACAACAGGCAAGGCATATAAAGCTGAGCACAATTAATAAACAAAACCCAACATAAACAATCCCCAGCATAAATCCCATAGTCACATCCCCCAAGGTACTCATAATCACAACTCATCCATATCTCATCACATAGCACACTTTGTTGGCGCCACAGGACCAATCGCATGCCCATACATGAGGGTCAGCGCATATAGCTCTGACACGGCCCCGCAGCACCCTGCCCCGTCTCACATTACGGAGGAGCCGATCGCAACCGACTGATGGACCTTTGTCCTACATAATATTTATATACCTGACCGGTCTTTACCAGCCTGGTTAACAGTTGAGATGGTTCTCAGCCCATTCAACTACCCGTATAGTGGACCTTTGTCCTATATAATATTTATATACCTGACCGGTCTCTACCAGCCTGGTTAACAGCCGGTATGGTTCTCAGCCCATCCGACTGCCCGTATAGTGCAACTTAGTCCTATATAATATTTATATACCTGACCGGTCTCTACTAGCCTGGTTAACAGCCGGTATGGTTCTCAGCCCACCCGACTGCCCGTATAGCCCGATTGATCTTAACCAATTCGGGGTTACACACACACATAACATATAGCAAGTACATGCAACCCACATTAACACGTTGGGAAGGGGGAGAAAACGTATAACAAAACCTATGCGTGAACCATCACATACTAAGAATAGTCCTAAGGAGTTCATACTTCTTCCACCTAGGTCAACGGGGTACCAATTCAACTAGCATGCAATATAATAGACTCATAAACCTACGAACGGTACCCAAAATATCAAACTAGACATAGGCACGATAACCGGAGTCCGCTGGGACACCACGGGGGACGGGGGAACATCAAACGGGGAAGCCGGGAACCCAAGATGGGGAAAATTCCAGCGGGTAGCCGGTGGGTGGCGGGCCACCCGCCGGATTCACTATTCCGGGCAGCGGGTCGCCGGTGGGCAGCTGCCCGCCCGCCGGCTGCCCGCTGCCGGGATCACCATTCCGGCCGTGGGTAGGTGGCGGGTCCCCTACCCCCCCACCTACCCCCCACTGACTCTTATCACACAATTTCGCCCCGGGAACCATTGTGGAACCCGAAACCATGCTTAGACACTTTACAACACAATCAACGACAACACGTAGACAATTAACGGATCAAATACGAGAAACGAACGGCACATAACCTATCATGCTTTTCTAAACATAATCAACACCCAAACATGCGATTTCCCCACCCGATAATCCAAGAATAATATCATACGATACAACCTAGGGTTCTAATCACTTTTATATCAACAAGAATATGATTCGCCTTCTAATTGCAAGATTCGGTAAGAATAACACATAAGCATCAAGGGCATCACACAATTATCAAGAACAACACATAATCATCAAGAACTCCATATAATCATCAAGAACATCATAATTATCAAGAATCTCCCAATATCAAGATTATCAAGATCCCCCATGGGATCATCACATCAATCATCAATAATAATCATCATAAGTCATTAATACACAATAATATGGGGAAACCCTAAGGGGGAATCATAACTATGAAAATAGGTTTGCTAATTCTATTTATATATTTAGGAGTCCTGACTAGGAACTAATATTATAGGCTTGCTAATTCTATTCCTTTTGGGACTAAGGATTGGGTTTCATGGTCCATAGTGGACCATATTAATTAATTAAAGAGAATCCTAATCATACTCTGAATAGTAAAAGACCTACTTCCTTTATTCCTAATAGATAACTAGGTCTAGGATTCCTAATCAGAGTCTGAATAGTAAAAGGTTTACTTTCTTTATTCCTAATAGGCTTAAGGCTCTAATTTAGGCAAGGGCCCACGGTTCATGGTGGGCCTTATTAATTAATTAAAGGGAAACCTAACCAAATTAAATCATATTTAATTATTATTAACGGGATTAATTAAATAATTAATCCGGGATTGAAGGCCGTAACACGGGGTGTTACAACATGAGTGAAATCTTCATAAGATTTTTCACTCTTTTGTGGAGCTTCAAGAAAGGGATACCAACGAAAGGTGGGTGGATGGGATGAGTGCTTATGTGCACTTTTCATAACCATTATCCTTTCGTGTGCCAATCGTTTGGCTTGTTCCAGATGGAATGCTCTCTTGGCCTGAGATTCGTTGACAATGTTATCTAGAATCGCTTTGTCTTTCATGTTAGCCGAGCTTGGCATGGAGTATGTTATGTTGACCCTTTCACCATCCTCCTCCAGCTTTATGATTGTGGCATTTGTGAGTTTGCTTGCCTCCAGAAGATGGTGATCATGCCAAATAGCTCGTTTTTCGGCTTCGTCCATCTTTCCTTTGCCTTTATCCTGATTCATACCTGCAAATGTTACTCACTAAGACACTAAAATGTGTGAGTAGATTTCGTTGAAGAGAGTACTGATTTATAGGTGCAAAGGTTACATGTAGATGTGTTCAAAAGATTTTAGATGACGGTGCCGGATTTCGTGTTAGGGAATCATTCAGAAAATTCGTGACACACTTTTTTCATATACGATAGATAATAATTATCCCAAACCATAGAAACACGAAATTTATTTATGACAATTGCAACATGACCACAGCTTAACATCGTGACCTAAGATGATCCATTAGGTCTTTTTCTTCTTGCTGCTAGCTGTAGACTTGAGTGGAGAGGGAATTTTCGGAGGAGTGCTTGATGGTGAGTAGTTGAAACTATCACTCCTTTCTAGCACACTGTCCACATCAGCATATCCTATGGTATTGCCAACAGAGTGAAATGATTCTTGTGATTCGTGTTTCGTTGGATCACGAAGGAGACTTTGCAAATATTGCGTGCTTGCTAGAAATATGTTCAGGACACCCTCGTCTTCGAGAGGATCATGGAAGATTTCGGTTTCATCTTGTTCCTTGTCTGTGATTGTCGTCTTTGCTTCGTTTTCTGTGCTCATACTTGTAACCACAGATCACTTGAACAGGACTAGTTAGAATAAGGAGTTAGTGTAAGCTCATTGAACCACTCATTTGTCCTTTTATATAGCCCGAGAACATGTGCTCTTGCGTGACATATTGAATAACTTGCTTCCTTTTTGGTTTCCCGAGATGTGCTTTATGGAATCATTTCAGGAATCTCTGGTTCACAACCTTATTAACACGCCAAAAAGTCATGTCAATTCAACCATTCCAATTTCATGACGAAGTGTGGCAAATCTATTCTCACATAGTGGTTTCGTGAGGATATCTGCCAATTGATCATCAGTATTAACATATTCAAGAGATATGTTCTTCCTTTCGACATGATCACGGATAAAGTGATACTTGATATCAATATGCTTTGTGCGAGAGTGCAAAACAGGATTGTGCGTAATTGCAATTGCACTTGTATTGTCACACTTTATTTGCACTTCTCGTGCTGTTACTCCATAATCTTTCAACTGGTGAATCATCCATAAGATTTGTGCACATCAGCTGCCAGCCGCAATGTATTCGGCTTCAGCAGTGCTGGTTGCAATGGAATTTTGCTTTTTACTAAACCAAGACACGAGTCTTCCCCCTAGGAACTGGCAGGTTCCTGAGGTACTCTTTCGATCAATTCTACATCCAGCAAAATCAGCATCTGAATAGCCAACAAGATCAAAAGAATTACCTTTCGGGTACCAAAGTCCTATACTTTGGGTTCCCTTTAGGTATCTTAAAATCTTCTTAGCAGCACTTAGATGACTCTCTTTCGGTTTGGATTGAAATCGTGCACATACACCAACGGCAAAAGAGATATCGGGCCTGCTGGCTGTAAGGTAGAGAAGTGACCCGATGATTCCACGAAAGTTCTTTTGATCAACATCTTTTCCTTCGTTATCAACATCCATTCTCAAGGATGTGCTCATAGGTATTTTGATTGAAGACTTTCCATCAATTCCAAATTTGTGAATTAAATCCATTGTGTATTTAGCTTGATTGATAAATATCCCTTCCGGACATTATTTAACTTGCAAGATGAGAAAGTAGTTCAATTCTCCCATCATGCTCATTTTGAATTTTCCTTGCATGAGGTTCGAGAAATTTTCACATAAATCTGGATTTGTACTTCCAAATATGATATCATCAACATAGATTTGAACTAGTAAGATATGATCATCATCTTTGATATGAAAGAGCATTTTATCAAAAGCTCCTTTCGTGAAACCACAATTGATAAGAAAATATGAGAGTGTATCATACCAAGCTCGTGGAGCTTGTTTTAATCCATATAGGGCCTTTTTGAGATGATAGACTTTTTCTTGTCCACAATCAATGGCAAAACCAGGTGGTTGCTCAACGTATACTTCTTCTTCGAGGAGTTCATTTAGGAATGCACTTTTGACATCCATTTGATATACTTTGAAGTCTTTATGTTAGGAATAAAGAGTAATGGTTTTGATATGCCAAATATGTATTTGTAGATCCCCCAAAATTTATTTCATAGGTCTAGTAGAGTCTTAGACCATGATCAGGAAATTATTTAAATTACAAAAGAGAAAAACAGAGGAAGATGCATGAAAATAGAAGAAGAAGATATCAAGCCAAAAATCAAGAATTTGTGTGGAGAAAATGACAAATTGAAGAAGAAGATGAATCATATAATATTCACGCCAATGCAACTCAAAAAGATATCCCAGAAGAATTTTCGTGGTAGAAAATTAAGTTTGGAAAATTGCATGAATTTGACTTGGAGATCAAGCATCTATGGAAAGAAAGGAGTACATCAAATATGATTGGAAATTTAACCAATAAGTTGTACAGATGAAGTGGAAGATGCCTGATTTATTATAAGAAATGGCTCAAGATCGAATCTCACCATCAATAATTTTACAAGGTAAAATTTGAGAAGCCAAAATTAATTAAGTCTGATGGAGTTCCCAATCGCACTTGGAAGCCGATTTCAGAGCAATTGAAATTGGGAGCTAGTTTCACAAATTGAATTGAGATGAAATTCAAATTGAGAATTGGGTTCAAGACGAAGAAAAAAAGATGAACTGAGAATGAAGAAGATGAAATTCAAATTGGGAGCCAAATTACCACAAATTGAATTGAGATGAAATTCAAATTGGGAGCCAAATTACCACAAATTGAATTGAGATGAAATTCAAATTGAGAATTGGGTTCAAGACGAAGAAAAAAAGATGAACTGAGAATGAAGAAGATGAAGAAAAACTAAAAATAACTGAGAATGAAGAAGATGAAGAAAAACTAAAAATATTCTCACAAGAAGAAGATGAACTGAGAATGAAGAAGATGAAGAAAAACTGAGAATGAAGAAGATGAAGAAAAACTGAGAATGAAGAAGATGAAGAAAAACTACAAATAACTGAGAATGAAGAAGATGAAGAAAAACTAAAAATATTCTCACAAGGAAAAATACTAGAACTAGTATGGGATTAAATTGAAGAATATTTTGAAGTATTTAAATCCCAAAGAAACAAGAACCACTTCAGAGCTGATCAGAGAAGCCATTCTACACAAAACTGAGACCCAGATATTTCCATGAAACGTGAGAAAACCAGCGGAATATCAAATGAAGTTTGGGTACTCATTTGCATGAAGTTGAAGCTCTACCAACGGCTAGCTTATCTCTTCTGACACTTTGCAGAAGATAAGATAAGATCTCTGACAAAAGATACAAGATTTCAAAAATGAGATCGTCTCTTTCCAACGGGCAGATTCTCATTACCAGCTATAAAATGATGAAGATATGAAGACTTGAAGATCACGAACTCATAAGGGGAACAAATAGAGCAATAGAGTAAGATATACGAAAAAGAGCTAAAAAGAGCAAAGAGCAGTAAGTAAAGAAAGCAGTAAAGAACGCAAGACAATTATAGTGGTTCGCTAGGTGGTGTAATCCTCCTACTCCACTTGCTCTTATCTCCAAGAGCAATTCACTATATCCACCACTTCTTGGTTCCAAGATACAAAGAATTTCCGTGATCTAGTGCTTTCTCATTCAAGATGATTCGGAGCTGCTAAGAGAATTAATAATGGTGCAAACTTGGAAAGAATGGAAACTTGAAAGATATCATTCTTTCATGTCAAAAATCACCCCAGACTTGATACGGAGTGAAGATTTTTCTTTGGAATGGTGCGGAACTAACGCGATGCTAGATGCACTCAACATGGATTTAAATCAAGTCTATCGCATGAAGCTACACGAAAAGGCAACCAGACAGAAAGGAAAAGCACCAATAAAAGGAGGAAGTACGGCTCAAGACCGTATAGCCGAATAAGAAAGACAGAATGAAATTTCACTTTAGTTAGCTCTACAAAGGTCAGTCTTTGACACACATCATTATCCAGGTAATACATCTCTTGTGGATAATGAAATTTTTGATGAAAGAACTGAAGGGACGGCACTCATTTATGTACCAATCATGAGCACTGAAAATCATATGGACATACCTGTGAAAGTCCATGATGCTTCTTTATTGATATCTAACTTGACCCCCACAACAATTAATGTGAATCTGGAGTGCAATGAACAACTTTTGGGATCTAGTGAAGCTGAAGTGTCAGTACGAAAAGAATTAAGAGGAGAAGTGTCAGAAGAAATAAGAAGAGATATACCAGTGGAAGTTGCAGTAGAAGTTGCTACTGAAGGTAGACAACAAATCACAGAGAATTTATCTAGTGTATTGCCAGTACACCATACCGACTCTACCATGCCTATCATGGACCCTGTTCTAGAAAATGAAGATTTATTTGCAGAAAATTATACAAGAACAAAAGTCTTAGAAGAAGAGATTGGTGATCAAGAAGCCGAATCACCTGAAGATGAAGAAAGGATGCAACTTGTAGACACACCCGTTCTCACAGATCCGAGAAGGAGTCCATTCGGATCTCCTCAAAATTTTGTGCAGACAAGTGATCAAGAAAATGGCATTTTTACATCCTTATTTGCCAAAGTTGCCGAATCCGGTGATGTTGTTTGTCAAACTATTGGAGAAAAGTTGGTTGAACAAAATCAAAAGATGGATCAACAACACACGGATACACGAGTCAATCTGAAGGAATTAATGGAGCATCAAAATATTTTGAATACTGAGATTGACAAAGCTGAAAGGATCTTGAAAGGAGAATTAACAAAAGGCTTACTTGAAGTGATTCAACTCATGAAGAAGGAACATGAAGCAGCTGAAAATATTCACAATGAACGCCACTTGAGGCAAATCAAGGCGATTCAAGATCAAAAAAGTCGAATCAACAAACTTGAAGTTGAGCTCACAGTTGCAACAAACAAGCTGGAAAATGTACAAGCTGTTTCCATTGAAACACACAATAGTGTTGAAGCTGTGAAGGCAAACCAAGACCAAGATTGTAAGACCCTTGCACTTTTGGTTGATAACGCCAAAAGGGGGGAAGAAACTCTCAGTCACTTGGCTTTGCAACAACAAGAATTTATTCATGGAAGCCAACAACAGCCAGTAATATCGACCCAAGGTCGAGGCCGAAGCCGCGGACAATCCTCACAAGGACCATCTCAGATTGGTTTTGCTCAGTTCACGAATCCCAGTCTTGGTACGAGTACATCGAAAGTTGCTGAAACTCGTGGCTGGTTTGATTGCTCTAAAGGTACCGCCACTCAGACAACAATATGGACTAAGGAAAATCTACCAAGCATGATCAAGAAATGGCCTGTAGCCGATCAAGCCCAATGGATCTCGGAGAAGAATAAAGAAGAAGAAGGCAAAAGGAAAAGAACCGAGATGTGGTATGAACTAAGAGATTTCACTGGAAATATGGGCATGAATCTTGGAGAAGAAAGAAGCTTCGAGGAATGTGTTTTATGGTGGGACGCTGGAGTTCTTCAAGGCAATAATATCAAAGAAGCTTTTGGATATTACATGGCCGGGCAAGTTACAAAGAGATTTCAGAATGTGAAGTTCAAAGATGATTTCTTCCAAGTCAGAGAACATGTCAAGGAAATCTTGAAGAAAGACATGGGAGTGAAGAAACCCAGAAGGTAATCTGAAAAATCTTTAAGCTGATGTTTTCGCTATTTTCGAACCTCTGTTGCATTTTTCTCTAAAATATTCGAAATATATCAATAATAATTTCCCATGGTCTATTTTGAGTTTATAATTTTATTTGTCTTTTGTAATTAGACTTTCGTGAATTAAAAAGACAAGAAATGTCAAAACGCACATAAAAATTAAAAAAAAAATGATGATCAAAAATAAAATAATTCAAGATGCGTTTAGGAGCTTGTCTAAAATTAATTCACAAGTGTTTCTTTTGATTGTGTCTAGAAAACCATTTGTTAAACTCATCTTGGCTTTGTCAAATAAAATTGAGCAAAATGATTATTTTTCAAAGACTTTTAGCCAATGACTGAGTATAGGTTTTGACATTATCAAAAGGGGGGAAATTGTTAGGAATAAAGTGTAATGGTTTTGATATGCCAAATATGTATTTGTAGATCCCCCAAAATTTATTTCATAGGTCTAGTAGAGTCTTAGACCATGATCGCGAAATTATTTAAATTGCAAAAGAGAAAAACAGAGGAAGATGCATGAAAATAGAAGAAGAAGATATCAAGCCGAAAATCAAGAATTTGTGTGGAGAAAATGACAAATTGAAGAAGAAGACGAATGATATAATATTCACGTCAATGCTACTCAAAAAGATATCCCAGAAGAATTTTCGTTGAAGAAAATTAAGTTTGGAAAATTGCATGAATTTGACTTGGAGATCAAGCATCTATGGAAAGAAAAGAGTACATCAAATATGATTTGAGATTTAACTAATAAGTTGTACGGATGAAGTGGAAGATGCTTGATTTATTATGAAAAATGGCTCAAGTTTGAATCTCACCATTTGTAAATTTTACAAGGTAAAATTTGAGAAGCCAAAATTATTTAAGTCTGATGGAGTTGGGCGCTAGTTGGGTAGTTGGGTGCCAATTACAATGGAGAAATTCAATTAGAAGTCAATTGCAATTGGGTGTCAATTACAATGGAGAAATTCAAAAAGTTCGAAGTCTGAGAACAACACCCAGACGTGAGAATGAAGAACAAGGAAATATTCTCAGAGAAACCATTCTACACAAAACTGAGACCCAGATATTTCCATGAAACGTGAGAAAACCAGAGAAATATCAGATGAAGTTTTGGTACTCATTTGCATGAAGTTGAAGCTCTACCAACAGCTAGCTTATCTCTTCTGACACTTTGCAGAAGATAAGAAAAGATCTCTGACAAAAGATACAAGATTTCAAAAATGAGATCGTCTCTTTCCAACGGGCAGATTCTCATTACCAGCTATAAAATGATGAAGATATGAAGACTTGAAGATCACGAACTCATAAGGGGAACAAATAGAGCAATAGAGCAAGATATACGAGCAAAGAGCAAAAATCTCATTTGATACAGAGCATACCGAAAATCTTCAAGTGAGAAGTGAGAAAAGAAAAAGAACTCGGAGAGCTTCAAAGAAAATATTCTGAGAGTTCTTAAATAGAGCTAAACAGAGCATAAAAATCAAGTGCTTGTGTAGCACTTGTTCACTATTGTAACTGTGTGTGAAAAATAGTGAATTTCTCCTAGACGTGAAAGGAGAAAAGTGGACTAGGAAGATTACGCCACTTTCGAACCACTATAAATTGCCTCTCTCATTTACATGCCGCACTTACATTATTTGCTACATCTATCTATCTCATCCGACTAACCCGTTTACTATTCACAGTTAATCTTAATCATCCGGGTTTAGTGTGTTCTCACGTATGCATGTGACTCAAACTTCTCGAGCTTAAATAGTGATTTATTCTAAGCAAGTTTGACGTGTTGCATGTAACATTCGTCACACGTTCGACGTGATACGATATTTATTTACAATCTTGAATATTGTTATTATATATTGAGTGAACCATCTCCTTTATATATTCAAGATATCTCTGTCACTTACATATCATTTGTACCTAACTTACTTATACTTGCACAGTTAATTTACTAGTTGGGCATAACTCTTTACTATTAGTCCGCTGTGCAGTACAAACTTGCTCTATTTACTTATTACTTAGAGTTGAAGTTACCAAAGAGTTATTTAATTTGAAAAAGCTTGAAAGTCTATTCACCCCCCCACCCCCTCTAGACTTTCACCACCCTATCGGGACCAACACACTGGGCGTGATTAGTGCGGGCTTTGTGATCAAAGCACTAGATCACGGAAATTCATTGTATCTTGGAACCAAGAAGTGGTGGATATAGTGAATTGCTCTTAGAGATAAGAGCAAGTGGAGTAGGAGGATTACACCACCTCGCAAACCACTATAATTGTCTTGAGTTCGTTACTGCTTTCTTTACTTACTGCTCTTTACTTAATTGCTCTACACGAGATATACTGCTCACATCTCACACACACTTTATCTTTATTTAATTCCGCTAAGCACCATACTCTAACAATCTAGTTAAGAGTTTTGGTTTATCTCTGGTTTATCTAGTATTCGGTGGAAATGAATGATACGGCATAACAAAAGGAATCGGTACAATATTTTGAAATGGTTTGAAAATCGAAGATGTATCCTTTGTTGAAGGTCTAAAATTCAACTTGTTGAGTACAAGTCAATTTTGTGACAAAGGATATCTTGTAGAGTTCTTCAAAGAGAAGTGCCAAGTGAAAAATAATTCCACAGGAGAAGTTGTTCTCGAAGGAATAAGAAAGAAAAATATGTACGTTGTGGATTGGAACACAACAAAAGAATCAGTGTGTCTACTAGCAAACAACTCACACGCAACAAGTTGGGAATGGCACAAGAAGTTGAATCATCTAAACTTCAAGACTATCAACAAGCTAGCAAGAAACAAATTAGTTGAAGGTCTACCCGACATTGTCTACAAGAAAGATCAAATATGTGATGCTTGCCAAAGAGGAAAGCAAGTCAAGTCATCTTTCAAATCCAAAGCTCAAGAATCTACAACAAGACCGCTAAGTCTACTACACATGGATCTATTTGGTCCAGTAGACCCAGCAAGTCTAAGTGGTAAGAAATATACACTAGTTGTTGTTGATGACTTTTCCAGGAACACATGGACAATATTCCTCAAAAAGAAAAATGAAGTGGAGCAAAAGTTGCCAGAGATACTGAAGCTACTACAAAATGAGAAAGACTTGAAAATTGCAAAAATCCGAACGGATCGTGGAACTGAGTTCGTAAATCAAGTGATTGAAGCCTACTGCAATTCCCAAGGAATTTTACATCAACTATCTGCCGCACGTACACCTCAACAAAACGGTGTAGCCGAAAGAAGAAATAGAACGCTAAAAGAAGCCGCACGAGTGATGATTACGTCAGCCGAGCTACCTAAAAGATATTGGGCTGAAGCAATCAACACCGCTTGCTACACACAAAATCGGAGCTTGATACATAAGTCTTACAATAAGACTCCGTACGAATTATGGAAAGGGAGAAAACCTAAACTCAACTATTTCCATACTTTTGGTATCAAATGTTTTATTCTTAATAATGGAAAAACATATCTAAAGACTTTTGATGAGTGTGCAGATGAAGGAATATTTTTGGGATATTCATCTACCAGTAAAGCATTCAGAGTATTGAACAAGAAATCAATGGTGGTAGAAGAATCAATTCATGTCACATTTGACGAAGCTCATATGAAGGAAACCCAAAGCAACAAAAATGATCAGGAGATTTGTCAAGTTGAAAAATCATTTAATGATGCTGACATATCTTTTAAAGATCAAATTGTACAGGGTATGGAGCAATTGGACATTGATTGCAATAGTGAAGGATACGTGGAAGCCAATGAAGATGCACACGTGGAAAATCAAAACTCTCAAGTCAATACACAAATTGGAGATCAATCTGATGAGCAAAATGTGTCTACCTCCAATTTACCTACTGAACAGGGAAACGTGGAAAGCTCATATAATCTACAACCTGACTTGAGATGGCTCAAAAATCACCCTCCAGAGCTAGTGATTGGAGATCCACGAGAAGGAGTAAAAACAAGGTCCTCAAGTATAAATTCTTTATTCTCTTGTTTTCTTTCTCAGGTGGAGCCCACAAGCATTGAAGAAGCACTAAGTGATCCAGATTGGATCAATGCAATGCAAGAAGAGCTTGAACAGTTTAAGAGAAATGACGTATGGGAATTAGTTCCAAGACCTGAAAATTACAATGTAATTGGAACAAAATGGGTCTTTCGGAATAAAGACAATGAGGATGGAATCGTCATTCGAAATAAAGCACGTTTAGTGGCAAAAGGATATTCACAAGAAGAAGGCATAGATTTCGATGAAACGTTTGCACCCGTTGCAAGACTAGAAGCCATCAGAATATTTCTAGCTTATGCCGCATTCAAGAATTTCACTGTCTATCAAATGGACGTGAAAAGTGCATTTTTAAACGGATTACTTGAAGAGGAAGTCTACGTTGAGCAACCTCCCGGTTTCGAGGTAAAAGGTGATATTAATAAGGTCTACAGATTAAAGAAGGCGTTATATGGGTTAAAACAAGCACCGAGAGCTTGGTATGACACCCTATCAACGTTCCTAATTAACTGTGGTTTCACAAAAGGCCTTGTTGATAAAACCTTATTTAGAATTCAAGAAAATGATCACATTTTATTGGTACAAATTTATGTTGATGATATTATCTTTGGAAGTACTAATAAAATTCTTTGTGAGAAATTTTCTAAGCTCATGCAGAATAAGTTTGAGATGAGCATGATGGGAGAATTGAATTACTTTCTTGGACTACAAGTAAAGCAACTCAGCGAAGGAATATTCATCAATCAGGCCAAGTACACAAAAGATCTGATAAGGAAATTTGGTCAAGATGGAAAACCCTCAATCAAGATCCCGATGAGCACATCTTTACGATTAGATAAAGATGATGAAGGCAAGGATGTTGACGAAACAAAATATCGAGGGATGATTGGATCATTACTATACCTCACTGCAAGTCGACCAGATATATCTTATTCAGTGGGAGTATGTGCTAGGTTCCAGTCAAAGCCAAAAGAGAGTCATCTTCTTGCTACCAAGAAAATCATCCGATACTTAAAAGGAACAGTCAATGTGGGATTATGGTATCCCAAAGAAGGTAATTTTACACTAACTGGTTTCTCAGATGCAGATTTTGCAGGATGTAAAATCGATCGCAAAAGTACCTCAGGAACGTGCCAGTTCTTAGGGGGAAGGTTGGTTTCATGGTTCAGCAAAAAGCAAAACTCCATAGCTACAAGTACAGCCGAAGCTGAATATATAGCTACTGGAAGTTGTTGTGCGCAAATTCTTTGGATGAAACAACAGCTGAAAGATTATGGCGTGAATTGTGAAAATATCAATATATTGTGTGACAATACAAGTGCTATTGCCATAACACACAATCCCGTGTTGCATTCAAGAACAAAACACATTGATGTGAGGCATCATTTTATCCGGGATCATGTTGAAAAGAAGGAATTATCAATCGAATATATCCCGACCGAGAATCAATTAGCTGATATTCTCACAAAGCCTCTGTGTGAATCAAGATTTTCGAAATTGAGACACGAAATGGGCATGATTGAATTGAGCTAAGTTTCTAAACTCTACTCTAATTATAAGCTCAATTTTTCATCTGATATTTCGACACTTTATCTGATTTAAATTTTCGTGCCTATGTGTCACACATGCAAAAAATGTCACATCTTTTTAATGTCCACCTATATCTATTAAATGGTGTTAAAGCACATAGTGCTTATATATCTTTCTAACCGTATATCTATATACATATATACAAGTAGAAATCATTTAGATATGCCAAATCTTACCATTTAAGAGTGATAAGATGGTGTGATGATAGAATGTCTTAAATGAGAACACCTTTTTATGGTAGTTATGCACAATAAATAGTCTAGAAAGAATAGATTTCTCTCCCTTCCATCTACATAAAAACGTGTAGATACATACATATTATTTTCGAACAGATTTAGTGCTCTTTGAATTTTATTTCAGGTAAAATCAGTCCGAGTATCTAAATTTTTGGCGCCACATCAGCAGACAAATTGAATGGAGAATATATAACATAAACTAACTATCAGTAAAGTCAAAGGTTGGAAGCTATTGGAATATCAAAAATACCCCTCACTTATTAAAAGACAACATTTAATTGTGAGGATATTTGTGTAAAGACACCTCCTTTCTACCCAATCGGTTGGAGAAGCCACCATCACACTCAAATTTTCAAAAGCCTTTCATCTTCCATAGCCGAAATACAAACCTCTTCTTCCAAAAATTCTCAATCCCTCAAATCTCCTAAAAATTTCAATCGCATTATGGCCACCATTGGAGATACAAGCTCACAACCGAATGAAGAACACACCACACAACTCAACCTTGCAAAGCTAGCAGTGGGAATCAAGGCCGGAGGAAGTTTTGACCCTCAAGGATTCCTCAAAGAAGCCGAGAACTCTCATCTTGCACAAAGAATCATCAATGCACTTCAACAAAGCAATCTAATGAGGTTATGTTCTCACTCATATTCTGGATTTTATGATGAAGATGTAGCAGAGTTTTATATGAATGCCAAAGTTGTTGGATGGACCATTGAGTCCATCGTGAATGGAACTCTCATCACCAATGATGAACACGAGTTACACACAACCTTTGGACTGCCCATATCTAGTCCAGAACAACCACTGTTGGACTTAGATGTTCATTTATATGATCATACGGAAATTTGGACAGAAATTCGAAATGAGAATGCCTCTCTCGAACCAAATCTTTCCGGTCAAAAATCTGAGTTGAAGTTGGAGTATGAAATGCTTGTTAAAATTCTCTACAAATGTGTGTTGTGCAAATTAAATAGCATGGAAGATATTTCACCCGTAAGAATTGGTTATGTACATGCTATCATGAATGTTGTTAGGGGTGATTGGAGTAAGCTTGTCTTGAGCCGAATTGCACACTTTGTGAAAGGTGCAAAAATAAGGAATGGGAAGTTCAACCGTATATTAGGGTTCTCATTGGTGAGATTATCAAAAGAAAAGGGTTCACTATGTGGTCAAAGAAGCCTTTTGGGAGTAATAGAATCTTGTTTAAAGATCATGAAGTGATTAGTGATCTAAATTCCAAAAAAAAGAGGAAGCCGAGAGGTATCCCAGCTAGAAAAATACCAGTTGCAGAAATTCTTGGTCTACCCTCTCAATCCCATGAAAACCCTACATCAAGCCATAATCCTACCTCAAGCCTTAACCCTACCACAAGCCAAAATCCTACCACATGTCTTAACCCAAATGCAAGACAAAGTCTCTTAAATCCTTTTTCCCAAATTGCCGAATTGGAAACAATGTTGAATGAGGAAATTCATCAAGTTGAAGGATTAGACTGTGTATTAGTGAATGAATACCGTAGAGTCCTAAATTGGAGAAAATGGAGACTTGGTCCTTATGATGAGTTGATGACTAAGGGACCAAGTATGCATGAAGAAGAATTGTTTTCACTAAATTGGATTGGCAATTTTGATGTTTGCCATGCAACCTTGTTGTCTACGGTAAATGGAGCATTTGTGAACAAATTGAAAGCCAAATTGGCCGAAGCTACTGTTGACTGCACTGTTCAAGATGATTTGCCTACTGAAGAAAATTTCTTAGTTGATATGGCCGAATTTGTGACAAGGGATGTTGAAGAAAATGTCACATATGGTGTACATTTGATGGATAGTGGCTTATATGATGTGAGTGTGTTAAATCTCACTGAAATAAGTCAAGATCAAAATGCCATACAAGCTAGTCAACATACGGAGGAAATTCAATCTATCAATGCAGAAAGTGCACATGGTGACACTCACGTGCTACACACTCCGGAAAGGGAAGGAAATATAGTGGAAAATCAAGCTCAATCTCACATGCTTGAAGCCGATTTTGCTCAAGAAGGAGCAAGGTGTTTTCCCTCATCCCGAGAAGAGCAAGAACTTGATGGCACACCTACAAATGAGAAATTAGAAAATCTGGAGAAAGTTGTCTTAAGCCTTGTTGACCGAATGGAAAGCATGTTTCAAGGGATCTACACTCATGTGGATCAAGTTGTCAATATTCAAGGTGGAAAATTTGAAGCATCTTTTGATGAAAATCGGAGAAGTCAACAACATTTGATTGATACCCACCAAGCACTTGAAAGACAAGTTGGAAGTTTGAATAACAATGTCAAAGGGCAACTCAATGAGTTCTATATCCAACTTTCCCAAATCCTCAAGAATTCTGGAAAGGCAAATGAAGCAATTGCCGTGAACCAAAGTCAAGGTATTCTCAATGTTGTTCATCAACATGAAAAGCAGATTAGTGATGTCCACACGGATCTCATCTCAGTTAACACCAAAGTGGGCTGTCTTCGGGGTTCTTATGAGAATATTTCCGAATCCATTTCATCTCTTCGTGAATCGGTTCATACACTTCTTGATTACGCCAAAAAGGGGGAAGAGAGATTCAGTCATTTGGAGAGCATGATTGAGATGATGATGACTGCCATGGCTAGCAGAAATGTTGGCACAAGCAGTAGTAGAGGTGGAGGAGGAAGATCTGCTGGAAGAAATGCACCAAGAAAAGGAGGATTGGAGTATTGGTTCGGTGGTGGTGAAGCTGGCAGTCCAGGAGGACCAAGCAGTGCAAATACCACTAACCGTTCTTTTCGTGATATTGTTTGTGCAGGAGGAAACATTGAGCAAATAAATTGGTACAACCGTGCAGCTCTTTATTTGGAATCCACACCGAGAGATAGTAGAGTTGAAATGCCAAAGTTGGTGACTTTGAATGATCTACCAAAAGGAATGAAGAAAAGTGGTCCTAGTGATCAAAACATGTGGGTTTCAAGTGAAAATTTCAGAAGAATTCAAAGCTATGCTAGAGCCTTGATGATTATGGTTCTAAGGGACTACATCAAAGTCAATGATGCCGAGCTACAAGATGGAAAAAGTCTAGAAGAGTGCATCATATGGTATGAGGAAGGTATACTGCCCGGGAGCAACATCACTGAAGTTTTCAACTACTATTCAGTTGGGCAGGTATGCAACAACTTTGCCATTAGTGACAATTTCGTTGATGTTCAGAACCATATTAACAATGTGCTCAAGGAAAAGAGAAACAAAGTGATTAGATGATTTGTATGATTGGTACAATTTTTGTGGTCCACGGGTACATGAACCCATGAAACAATTTGGAATGATTTGAATTATCTGTTTATGATGCTATTAAGTTGTTTCTTAATTTTATTATTTGTCTTGAAAGGTAACATTTTTAGCTTAGAGTGTATCAAATCGCATGAATTGGAAAAATGCAAAAATTCATTATCATTAAAATTCCAAAAATGCGAAATAGGAATATAGTGGCTAAAAATACCTTTACTAGAGTCAAAATCATTTGTTAAACTCATCTTGGCTATGTCAATGAAAATAAAATCTTTTGAAAAATAATTGTTTTAAAAGACAAGCCAAATGACTGAGTATAGGTTTTGGCGTCATCAAAAAGGGGGAAAATTGATAGAAATATTTTTGTAAGTTTTGATGAGCCAAATGTATCTTTAGATCCCCTTAGTTTTTAAGTCTTTCGTACAAGCATCATAAATCAGAATATTGAAATCAGAAGGAATCTACCATAGGAAGAACAAAATTAATTTGAGAAATTAATTTTGGTCCTACGAGTATTCATCCGTGAAAGAAGCATAAAGCAATGGCGTTGCAAGGAGTGATCGGATGAACCTAACGGCGAAATGGTAGAGGTCCTTACTCTAAACGATCACACCCGAGATCAATTCCCCCTAAGGAGCTATATTTTTAAGGCAGATTTTGAAGGAGCTCGATGTGTGCTAAAAGAGCACAATGTGTGCTAAAGGAGCACGATGTGTTCAAAAGAGCACAATGTGTGCTAAAGGAGCATGATGCTTACTAAAGGGTCACAATGTGACCAAATCTGAAAGGAGCACAATGTGTCCGAAGGAGCACAATGTGACCAAATCTGAAAGGAGCACAATGTTGTCTAAGAAGCACAATGCTGTCAGAAGAGCACAATGCCACCTAAGAAGCACAATGCTGTCAGAAGAGCACAATGCCACCTAAGAAGCACAATGTTCAAAGTCAAGGAGCACGATGTTCAAGTCAAAGGAGCACAATGTGGCAAAAGAGCAAGATGATCAGAAATTGGATAAATTCGAAGGAATTTACTCCAAGTTCACCCACATGCCACAAGACTCCAAAATTGCCTGAAAGACATTTGATCAGAACGGAAAAATATTTATGAAGGCATGAATATAAAAACTTATCCTAGAAATAAATTCTATCAGATGAATTTATTTCAAAGATTCGTTGGATATTCAAATTGACAATTAAAGTAATATTTTTAGAAACAACTAGAAAATCAAAGTTGTGCTAAAAATAATTACTTTGTCAGGCAAGTTGACAAATCAAATCAAAATTGAAAATCTACTACTGTCAACAATATCAGGCTATGAAGATTCAAATTTCAAATATCAAACTATCCCACTCCAACGGATATATTTGATTGACTATAAAAAGTCATGAAGACTTGAAGACAAAATGCAAGTGAGAAGAGATAGAGAAGAACGAGATAGAATACAAGTGCAAAATTCAAAAGTGCTAGTGCTCAAAATATTCTAAGAGACTTAGTCTGAATAGTCTCAAATCTAGTTGGAGAGAGAAATACAAATCCTTGTATTTGTAAATTGTAGAAAGAGTATAGCTGTGTGCAAAATACTCTAGTGAGTATAGCTGTGTGCAAAACACTCGTAGTTGCTAAGTGTAGCTGTGTGCAAGACACTTAGTTGGCGTTGAGTATAGCTGTGTGCGAAATACTCGGAGTTGAGTGTAGCTGTGTGCCAGACACTCAGAGTTGGGTGTAGCTGTGTGCAAGACATCCGGAGGAAGTGCTTGTGTAGCACTTGTTCACTATTGTAACTGTGTGTGAAAAATAGTGAATTTCTCCGAGACGTGAAAGGAGAAAAGTGGACTAGGAAGATTACGCCACTTCCGAACCACTATAAATTGCCTCTCTCATTTACATGCCGCACTTACATTATTTGCTACATCTATCTATCTCATCCGACTAACCCGTTTACTATTCACAGTTAATCTTAATCATCCGGGTTTAGTGTGTTCTCACGTATGCATGTGACTCAAACTTCTCGAGCTTAAATAGTGATTTATTCTAAGCAAGTTTGACGTGTTGCATGTAACATTCGTCACACGTTCGACGTGATACGATATTTATTTACAATCTTGAATATTGTTATTATATATTGAGTGAACCATCTCCTTTATATATTCAAGATATCTCTGTCACTTACATATCATTTGTACCTAACTTACTTATACTTGCACAGTTAATTTACTAGTTGGGCATAACTCTTTACTATTATTCCGCTGTGCAGTACAAACTGGCTCTATTTACTTATTACTTAGAGTTGAAGTTACCAAAGAGTTATTTAATTTGAAAAAGCTTGAAAGTCTATTCACCCCCCACCCCCCCCCCACCCCCTCTAGACTTTCACCACCCTATCGGGACCAACACACTGGGCGTGATTAGTGCGGGCTTTGTGATCAAAGCACTAGATCACGGAAATTCATTGTATCTTGGAACCAAGAAGTGGTGGATATAGTGAATTGCTCTTGGAGATAAGAGCAAGTGGAGTAGGAGGATTACACCACCTCGCAAACCACTATAGTTGTCTTGAGTTCTTTACTGCTTTCTTTACTTACTGCTCTTTACTTAATTGCTCTACACGAGATATACTGCTCACATCTCACACACACTTTATCTTTATTTAATTCCGCTGTGCACCATACTCTAACAATCTAGTTAAGAGTTTTGGTTTATCTCTGGCTTATCAATTGTTGTGCTGTGCGAAAAAGTTTGAAAGTCTATTCAACCCCCCCCCCCCCCCCCCCCCTCTAGACTTTCACCTTACCTCTTTTCGGACCAACACTTTATATGCTGCATAGGCTAGAAACATTCGTATAGCTTCAAGCCTAGCCACGGGGGCGAAGGTCTCATCAAAATCAATACCTTCTTCTTGACGGTAGCCTTTAGCAACAAGACGAGCTTTGTTCCTAACAATGAGACCGTCTTCACTCATTTTGTTTCTAAATACCCATTTGGTTCCAATGACGTTTTGATGTGTAGGTCTCGAAACAAGTTCCCATACATTGTTTTGTTCAAATTGGTGAAGCTCTTCTTGCATGGCTATCACCCAGTCTGGATCACTTAGAGCTTCTTCTATAGATTTTGGTTCCATTTGTGATAGGAAACTAGCCATCATATTTTCATGTAAGGAAGCTCTTGTTCTTAGTCCTTCTTGAATATTTCCAATAACTTGATCAGGAGGATGATCTCTTAGCCATCTTAGATTTGGTTCAAAAGGTGGTTGTTGCTGTTGATTTTCCATCTCAGGAATATAAGGTAGATCGATGCATATCATTGGTTCTGAGGTAGGTTGAACATTCGTGTTAGTGCCTTGTGTTTCTGCAACAGGTTGTGCTCCAAATTCGGAATTTGTAGACTTCGATTGAAATCTTGTGTAAGATGGTAAATGATCCTCAAGATCTGAGTCTTCGTCATCGATGTTTACATTCTCTTGAGGAGATGAACTTTGACCAGATGTCTTATTTATCTCTATAGGAAATTTCTCAGATTTTTCATCAAATTTGACATGTATTGATTCTTCAATGACCATTGTTCTTTTATTGAGAACCCTGTATGCTTTGCTAACCGAGGAGTATCCCATAAATAGTCATTCATCAGCTCTTTCGTCAAAAGCTTTTAGATGAGTCTTCCCGTTGTTGTGAATAAAACACCTGCAACCAAAGATGTGAAAATAACTAATGACAGGTTTCTTACCTTTCCATAATTCATATGGAGTGAGGTTGTGAGCTTTGTTGATCAGGGATTGATTTTGTGTGTAACAAGCTGTATTTATGGCCTCGGCCCAAAAACGCTTAGGCAAACCCGAATGTGCAATCATTGTTCGTGCTGCTTCTTTCAAGGTTCTGTTTCTTCTTTCGGCAACACCATTTTTCTATGGGGTTCTTGCTGCCAAAAGTTGATGAAATATGCCATTTTGTCCGCAGAAATCCTTGATGACTTTGTTCACGAATTCAGTTCCCTGATCTGATCTGATCTGATCTGATCCTTATAATGCTTACTTCCTTCTCTGTTTGAAGCTGTGTTAAGAGATTGGGTAAAACAATTTATGTTTCGTTTTTCTTCTTCAGGAATAAAGCCCATGTATACTTCGTGTGATCATCCACCACGACTAGCGTGTACTTTCGTCCACTGAGGCTTGCGGGGTCAACTGGTCCGAATAAATCCATGTGTAGCAAACTCAATGGTCGAGAGTTTATATCTGATTCTTTGGACTTGAAAGATGATTTCATTTGTTTTCCCTTTTGACATGCTTCACAAATTTTTTCTTTGATGTACGTTGCTTCTGGTAGACCTTCTACAAGATTTTTCTTTGCAAGCTTGTTGATGGTCTTAATGTTCAGATGACTTAGTTTGTTGTGCCATTCCCAACATAGATCTGCATTGCTTTTAGCTACAAGAGAAACATTAGTATTAAAGGAATTCCAAGTAATAACATACGTATTTTTCTTTCGTCGCGGAGAGAACAATTTCGCCATCTTTCGTGCTGACGATATTGCATTTTTCTTGGAAGAATTCGACGTTGTATCCTTTATCACAAAATTGACTTGTGCTCAGCAAGTTGAATTTCAATCCTTCTACGTATGAAACATTTTGAATTGTTATGCCATTTCTAATGACATCTCCTGTTCCACACGCCTTTCCACTTGTTTCTCCTCCAAATATCACTTTTGGGCCATCAATTTCCTTAAAGTTGCTCAAAATTGTTTTGTCACCAGTCATATGTCTTGAGCATCCACTATCCACATACCATATGACATGTTTTTCCTGCAAGAAGGATTATGCATTTTTAGGTACCCCTTGGGTTGCGGGTCCTTCGGGGTTAGAGGTCAACTTTGGAATCCAAGCAAACCTAGAGTAACCTCTACTCATTCTCGGTCCCTTGTATCCGTTAAAGACACGATAATCATAAAAGATTTTTGTAAAGGTTTTGTTTTTATATCGTTCTTGAAAATAATCTGCAGGTGGATTATGAAACTGCTTGAAATAATTGGTTTGCTTATGCAAGTGTATTTTGTCAAATTGCGCTTTCGATAGGGGTTCAGGATAATCAAACCAATCTTCCTCGGTTGGTCCACTCCATCCATTGCCTGTCCTCGGTCTTCTGAATGACCTCTCGGCATGTCTGAAATATGCATTTCCTTGTGAGGGATTTTTTCGTGCATGATTTTGCCTCTGATTAACATTCGTTTTTGAACTTGATTGATTATTCCTTGTAGGTTGACCTTTCTTTTGAACTTGATTAAATCTATTTCTGATTGGTCCATTCCTTTTGGCATTCTTGTGCCTAGGATTGCCTTTCAAGGGATTTTCATTTCTCGGTTCCACAATTCGTTGTACAGCCGTTCCCTTAGGTTGGCTTGTCGATTGTGGTGTTTCCCCATTGTTAACCTTGGTCATTGGCTCAGACATTTGAGTGGGACCTTGAACAAAAATAGATGTAAAGCTTTCACGGGTGTAAACATTTGTGGGTTGGTTTAAGGTGGCATGTGAAGAGGAGCCGAGGTCATAACTAATTCCGGTTCTTTCCCCAGGCGGCTTTGACCCATTTACCATTCTGTCCATTAGATTGGATGAATTATTTAATGAATCAAGAACCTCACGCAAATGTTGCTCCCACTTCTCTCTTTCTGTACACTGCTCTTTGAGAAATAGAACTTACTTTTCGAGTTGATCCTTTACAATGGCTAGCTTTATGTTCTCTATTCGAACTCGCCTTAGCTCATTGTGGCTGATCAATAATCGAGAGTTCTCCTCCTTCAATTTAGAGTATGTGCTATTTATGATAGCAAATCTCCTCATCACATCATTAACAGATTCATTGGAGTTTTGATCATGTGATGAGTTTGTTTCTAACGAAAGAAAAGAGGATGATTGAGAGTCTACCTCTTCATCTTGTGTCATAAGACACATTTCGCTTGATTCGTCTTCCTTGCTGAACAAGCATAGAAGTCCCTTCTCTCCATTAGCACTGTCATCATCCGAGCTTGAGCTTGAGGAACTGCTTTCGGATTCATTATTCTCGGTTGTTTCATTTACAACCATTGCTTTTCTCCTTCTTTCGTTTCTGTGGTTTGACGATTCTGGTTTGTCATTCCTTTCGCTGGTTTCTTTCGTCGTGCCTGAGTCCTAATGTTTGCTGACCATTGGGTGTGGGCAATTTGCCTTGAAATGTCTAGGCTTTCGACAATTGAAGCACAACATTTGTGAATCCACATTTTCTTGTCTTAGTGGAAGCAGAGATCTTTCATGTTGCCTTCGGCTTGATGATCTTTAAAAGTCTTGAAAGTTGTTTTTTCGCATGAATCTTTTCATTTTCCTAACAAACATGGCATATTGTTCGTCAGATAAAAAATTTGCAGAGTTAGAAGTTGACCTATTTGATGTCGAGGGTTGTTGGTTGGCCACCAAAGCCGCGTTTCTGATCTCGGGTTCTTCTGATTCTTTCGGTTCGTGCTCGAACTCATAGGCTTTCAGATCACTGAATATTTTTCTTGTGCTTGTGGTTTTCATGTCGCGATGATCCCTCATTGCAGTGACTTTCATGTCCCATGATTTCGGGAGACCTCGAAGAATCTTCAAATTCTTTTCCTTTTCAGTGAGCTCTTTTCCAAGATCTGACAGGTCACCCAGAAGCTTTGTGAATCTTAGCTCCATGTCGGTGATAGCTTCGTTAGGCATCATTTTGAAGTCTTCAAACTTCTTCATGGAAACAGTGAGTTTGTTGTCCTTTTCTTGCTCATCTCCTTCTCCCAAGTTCATAAGAACGTTCCATATCTCCATGGCTGTTTTACATTTGTGAACTCTTGGGAAGAGAGAGTCGTCCAGTGATTTGTAAAGAATGTCTCGTGCCACATTATCCAGGTTAGCTCTTGTTTTCTCATCCGAGTTGAGCTGAGACTTTGGTTTCGGTATCATCGGTTCTGCATCAGCTCCCTGTGCAGCAGCATTGGTGTTCACCATCATCACTGTGATGGGTCCTGTGCATACAACTTCCCACATTTCATCATGGATCGCCGAGAGATGTGCCTGCATCCTTACTTTCCAATCATCAAATTTTGATAGATTAAAGGCACGAGGCCTAAATCGGTTATTACCATGATCCTTTTCTATTTTTCTTTTAGAAAATGAGTGCAAAGGATGAGAAAAAAAAAAACAGATTTTAAATTTTTAATGAAAAGGGATCTACCAGGCAGTAAAGGCAAAGCCTTTACCGTTCAAGGTAACTGCTCTGATACCACTTGTTGGTCCCGGTAGGGTCGAAAGGAGAGTCTAGAGGGGGGGGGGGGGGTGAATAGACTCAATTCGTTTTCTCGCAAAATAGCTCCTTTCGGGGTTATTACGCAGCGGATATGTAATATAAGTTTTAGGTTTCTTTGCACTGTTTGATCTTGTGGAGAACTTTCGGTTAGGGCGAGTGGAATGCAATGCACGAAAGTAAACGCTGAATAGGTAAAGAGACAAGGACAATAGATTTTTATAGTGGTTCGGCCAATTGTGCCTACTCCACTCTTCTTTCACAACTCGTGAAAGGTTTGCACTATCACTCCTAGTACAAATTACACCAAGATAGTTTCCTTGATCACTAAGCCGGACAGCTACTTGAAGGTTTTTCAACTCCTAGAGTCTACTCCGCCTCTATCAACTTCTACTTCAGAGTTGAGGGTTGGATAAGATTGATCTTTGAGTTTTCTCCAACACGGTGAAGTCTTGACTGGCTGGTGGCTGGATGGATGATCAGCCAGTACAAGGTTGCAAGACTTCTTCAAGGTTGTGAATGATATCAGATTTGCTTCTACAAAAATTCACACCTTGAATCACTAGATTTCAAAAGCTTTGAGAGTGTTCTTTAATACAATGCGCTTTTGAGAGTGAGAGATTGATCATTCAGAAAACCAGCACCTTCTACTGTGAGGAAGATGGGTATTTATAGGCGAGAAGAAATCCATCCGTTGGAGGGAGATGGCATTTCAAACCTATTATCCAGTGGTTAATAACCGGAGAGCCTTGTGCATTTATTGCTTCATTAAATGCGACTGTAATGCATAGCCGTTGGAGACAAGCACTTTTGCTTATTTTGTCTTCTAGCACTGAAAAGTAGTACTTTGGCATTTAACGCACCTTGATAAGTGTGCTCTCATTCTTAGGAGATCTCTCTCTTCCTAGGATGATCTTCATATGAGACAGATTGACATATTCTTCTTGAGTTGAGAGAAGATGAGTTGTCTTGACAGTCATAAATGTCTCTTTGACAGAAGGCTTCTTTCGGCTTTAGTTTTCTGTTGTAGAAGATCATCTTTCGTCTTTCAAGAGGGACGAGACTTTGCTTCATCGAGCTATTCTTATTTCGTTAGGAGAGACCTAACTAGAAAATTGCTCTTAACTCGGTTTCGTGTGTTTGTCTAGCTTAACACGAATTACATGTTGAGGTAAGGTACCTTTCGTCTAAGACGAAGGTAACCAAAAACAAATGACAAAAAGTTAGGGGTCTACTTCTAAGTTACATTGGTATCATCAAAATCCTAATACACATGTTCCTAACACATCAATTGATTAAATTCACTACATTATATATTATCTTTTTTGTGCACTATTTTTTAATCAGATATCAAAGTTATAATACAAAATAATGCTATATATTTATTTACCAAGTATTTTATTAATACCATGAAAAAATTTTAAAAATTTAAATTAATAAAGCCAATTATATTAAGTACTTGAGAGATTTGTTGACAAAGAGAGAATTCAAATCACACAACAAATTGAAGTGAGAAACTACCTCGCAATGTCCTTGTTTGACAATCAGAAGTTAGCGGATTTGACCAGTGAATTATATCAACGGTTGGTAAAAAGATATTTGAAAAAATTAGCTGTTTAAATTAACATTTAAAACGATCTAAGGGTATAATAATAATAATAATAATAATAATAATAATAATAATAATAATAATAATAATAATAATAATTGTATTAATAATAATTTTTTTTTAAATATAGATTTGTTTTGGGGAAATCATTATAAAAACCGTTAAGTGAAAATATTGTAAATTGCAATGTTTGTATTTTCAGTGGTTTGGAACAAATTGTTGCTTCAAACTGTTGAATAACCAAAACACATTCTTTAACATTTTGATCTTTGGGTTACATCATATTTACCAATCGTCCAATATCTTTGGGTTACATTATAGTTTAAAAAAATTAAATTTTTGCTACATCTAAATTCCTTAAATTAGGAATTTCTTTATCCATAATAATTTATTCAACAATAATGGTTGAACTAATGAACACTGAGCAGAACACCTAAAGGACTGGTATCGTTGATTCATTCATTGATCTTGTATATATGTTCATTCACTAAATATATTAGAACCCTTTGCAACAAAAATACTTGGTTACTATTTAAAAAAAAAAAATTAGTAACAATTATAATGAATCTCTTATATTACATTTAATTCATATACTATGAATTACATATTTAAATAAACAAATTAGACATTAAATTACTTATGTTGAACTTCTCATGTATAATCTTGCATTTATATACTTTCAAATATTTATTTAATTATAAACATTGGGTAAAAAAAAATGACCGTCAAATGATTAAATCTCAGATTGTTCAGATTTTAATTTTTCCTTTAGATTTCCTAATTTATCTTTAATTATATGATTATCCGATCCGTTAACTTTTCCATTAAGTACCGTTAATTCCCCGTTAGTCTAATTCTAATATTAAAGTCTAATATAGAATTATAACTACAACATTAATCTAATTCTAATATTAAAGTCTTAATAGAACTCTAACCACCGGAATCTCCTCAAACAATATTAGTATATATTTAATATTTTATGGTTTAACTTTTATTTGCTCTCCCATATGTCCCGTATTTTGTTTCAACCATACCCATACAATTATTTTATTGACAATTATAATCAATCTTGACTATATTATATTGCATGTGTAAACTTAGAATTACCAATTTAAATATACAAATTCAACATTCAATTATCTATGCATGAACAATTCTAATATAATCTTTCCTTGATATACTTTAAAATACTTATTTA
Organism: Ipomoea nil; assembly: GCF_001879475.1. Lineage (NCBI taxonomy): Eukaryota > Viridiplantae > Streptophyta > Magnoliopsida > Solanales > Convolvulaceae > Ipomoea > Ipomoea nil. The sequence continues at coordinate 1,011,603 of NW_017617524.1, read as the reverse complement.
AGAAAAAACGTTGGGCATTATTCCTATCGCGCAATGCGCGTAAAAAACTAGTATATTCCTAAACTTAATATTTTCTTAATCGTAATATATATATATATATATATATATATATATATATATATATATATATATATATATATATATATATATATATATATATATATATATATATATATATATATATATATATATATATATATATATATATATATTGGTAAGGAATACCCCGACCGACATGCCTCCGTGTCTTATTCTTGTTTATGCAGGTTACAGGTCGGACATTCTTAGAAGAACCCGGTCGGACCCGACCGGTGCATCGCCCGACCGGCGTCTTCAATTCCCGATCGATAGCCCTTAGACGAGAGAGCTGAGAAGGGGCACGTGGCAGCATTACGCGCTGATAGGCAGGGCTCCCGGGAGGAAGACACGTGGTTGCTACGTGGGTTACATGCCGGATAGCCGGATTTGTGTCTCCGGCCTAGTGGCTATAAATACCCGCGGCGGCAACAGTGTGATGGACTTTTGAACGATCGATAGGCTATTTACAGAGCATCCCGACCGCAGTCAGTCGGCCCTCGGAATATCCATTGTAGATTGTATTAGGTCCTTTACCCGATCAATAAAGATTTACTTGCTTTCGATTGGACTGTGTTGAATTATATTGACCGCACTACGTGGAATTAACACTATCATTTTGGTGCCGTCCGTGGAGAACAGTGCACGAAAGCTAACGTTTGACGAGCACTGGTTCTTCTTATCACCATGTATCCCTACATGTATAACATCAACGACTATGACTAGGCAGATGTAGCTAGCTCAGCTGACAACCAGGGTCAAAACGTCGACCTCAACCTCAACCTCTCACCGCCCCACTCGCCGGTTGACAACCAGGCCGCCCAGCAGCCAGTTCAGTACATCAAACCGGGATATCCACCACCCGGTCAGCAATTCCAGTATCCCGGGCAGTATCCGTACCCGGCCCCACCTCCACCATATGGGTACTGGCCCGGTCAGCCGATGTTCTATCCATCCCCGACTGGCTATCCACCCTACATGCCTGTGCACACGGCTCCAGCCCCCGCCCCTCCGATTTACCCGACTGTACCGGTCGAGCCGGAGCTTCAGCCCACTTCCTGGGCTAGGCACTCAGCTCGTTCGAGGTTGGGGTCGCAGGGTGCCGAGGCCATGGAGGTACCACGGTAGGCCCAACAGGTTCAGCCGGAGATACAAGCCCCAGCCGAAGATCCCCAAGAAGAAGCCAATCGGGAAATGGCGTTCGAGCGGCTCCGCCCAACCATGCGGCATCCATTGGGACCACAGTACCCGAGTCGGCGCTTAGTAGACTCACCAATGAGAGAAGCCAGCCAGGAAGGTTCGTCAACGCAAAGTGGGTCGAGATCGCATCGTCCTCGACGCGCCCGGGATCCGGCCCCGGCCCAGACGACCGAGCTTAATGAGACCCGAGGACTGCTCAACGACCTCCGAGCGGAATTCACTCGGTTTCGAAATGAGCACGCAGTGAGGCCCCCGGTCGATCAATCAGCCTCCCTGCTAAGGACACCCTTCACAGCGGAGATAATGGCCCAGCCATACCCGCTCGATCTGCAAGTCCCGGGCAATAAAGGTTATGATGGCCGTACAAGGTCCATGTTAACACCTACTACGGCAACATGATGATGATGGGCGTGTCTGACGCCGTCATGTGTAGGGCTTTCTATTCCACGCTCTTCGGTCGGGCGGCGGAATGGTTCAGGTCACTTCAGCCGGGCTCCATCGCCGATTTTAAAACCTTGGCGAGGAAGATCAACCACAAGTTTGTGACCTCAAGTTTCATAAGGAAGCCTTACATGTATTTGGAGAAGGCCAAGCAGCTAGAGGGGGAGAGCTTGTCCGATTTTCTGGTCAAGTGGAAAGCTGCGGTCGGGGAGGTCGAACCAATGGATGATCTCACTGCCATCCACATGCTCCATATTTCCCTCCGCGCCGGCTACCTATATCAGGACTTCATTCTTCAACCCCCGAGCACATATGAAGAGGCCCTTCGAAGGGTGACGGATTACGCTAACGCCGGTGAAGCGAATCGCAGGAGGTCGGGACTTCATCCCGGAAACCCACCGGTCGGGCGAAACATCGATCGGGTGATGATCATCCCCGATCCCGCACCTGGGCTGGTGAGTTTACGGCCTTGAACCGATCCGCGGCGGAAGCCATGCAGTACACCTAGTCCTGCAATCTTATTCGCCTCCCTCATCCCGGACAAGACGGACCGGACAAGTCTAAACACTGTGCTTATCACCGCTGTGCCGGGCATAACACGGAGGAATGCACGCACTTACGCCAACTGCTAGAAGATTTGCTCACTTTGGGAAAGCTGGATAAGTGTGTGGGAAAGAGAGGAGAGACCAAGAAGAATACCGATCGGAGAGATCACATGTGCTCTCATCACCGCTCTGATCGCTCCGATCGCTCAGAACGTTCAGATCGGTCGGGTCAGGACCGCAGGGACGACCGCAAGGACCCCGACCCTCCATCCAGCAGCCGACCGCCAGCCAAATCGACCATTCATGTAATCTTCGGCGTTTTGGACGACGCTTCCCGACCACGGGAAAACTGCCCGGTCGCGATCGTAGACTCCCGTGATACCGGGAAAAGGCAGAAGATGGAGCCCATAACCTTCTCCTTGGAGGACCAACCCAAGAGCGGAGACCACGGCTTGAAAGCCCTTGTTGTCACTATTGATGTAAACGGGACCGATGTCCAGAGAGTCATTGTGGACACCGGGAGCAGTGTCAACGTCCTTTATTTGGACGTATTTGAGAAGCTTAAACTAGACAAGCCCAAGCTGATTCCGGTCGGCGTACCCTTGTCGGGATTTACCGGGGCCCTCATTCGCCCCGAAGGAAAGATCACGCTCCCGGTCGAGATCGGCACGCCGCCAAAATCTGTCAAGACCGAGATGGAGTTTGTTGTGGTGAACTTGCATTGCGTCCACAACATCATCTTGGGCCGACCGGCCATAATGAAGATCGGTGGGATAATTTCCATGCGCTACCTGTGCATGAAATTTCCCACCCCCAATGGGGTCGGTGTGGTTCGCGGAGATGTTCAATCCGCGAGGAAATGTTACACCCGGGCCGTCAACAAACGTGATATTGGCACGTCTTCCCAGGTGAACACGATCGTGAAAGAAGCTACTAGTGACCGGAAGGAGCAACCTGAGCCTTCCGAAGAAATTGAAGAAGTTCCCCTGTCCGAGGACCGACCGGACAGGAAGATCAAAATTGGCCGGCCCTTACCCCCGAGCTACGATCAGAAGTATTGGCAATACTCCGGGAGTTTGCCGACATCTTTGCGTGGGGGCCCGAGGACATGCCAGGGATCAATCGTACAGTCATCTGCCACGAACAAGCCGGTCGTCCAGAAGACGCGGCACTTATCTTCCGATCGCCGAGAGTTTGTGAGGGAAGAGGTCAAAAAGATGGCGGCAATCGAGCACATCCGACCAGTGATTTATCCCGAGTGGGTGGCGAATATTGTTCTTGTTCCCAAGACCCCAGCATGGAGGATGTGCATTGATTTTACAGACCTCAACAAAGAATGCCCGCTCGACCCGTACCCGCTCCCGAGTATTCATCAAATGGTCGATGAGATGGCCGGGGCCGAGCTTATGAGCTTCATGGATGCCTTCAAGGGTTATCACCAAATAATGATGCACCATGAAGACGAGAGCAAAACAGCCTTCGTGACCCCGGACGGGCTGTACTGTTACCGAGTGATGCCGTTCGGCCGTCGCAATGCGGGAGCAACATATCAGAGAATGGTCAACATGCTCTTTGCAGATCTCTTGGGCCGAACGATGGAAGCATACATAGATGATATGCTGGTCAACAGTCGGGACCGATCCGACCACACTCGAGACCTCCGGGAATGTTTTAAGATTATGCGGAGGTACCAGCTGATATTGAACACGGCCAAGTGCACATTCGCGGTTCAAACTGGGAAATTCCTCGGCTATATGATGACTAAGAGGGGGATAGAGCCCAACCCGGCCAAGGTCAAAGCTATTCTGGATATGCACCCAGCCACTACCGTTCGGGAGGTGCAACAACTGACCGGCCAGTTGGCAGCCTTGAGCCGTTTCCTCTCCAAGTTAGCCGAGCGCGCTTTACCATTCTTCAAGGTATTGCGCAAAGTGAATGGGTTCGTTTGGGACGATGAATGCCGAGCAGCTTTCGATGAGTTGAAGGAATATCTCATGTCACCGATCATACTGTCGAAGCCAGAGCTCGGGGAAGAGCTAGACGTGTACCTCGCCGTATCCGATCGAGCAGTAAGCGTAGTTTTGTGCCGAACTGATCCTTTAGGGGTCCAGCGACCGGTGTACTATGTGAGTCATGCACTCCATGGTCCCGAGCTCCGGTACTCCCGGCTAGAGAAGGTCGTCTACGCATTGTACATAGCCGCGAAGAAGTTAGCTCCCTACATCCAAGATAGAGCCATTCGTGTGTTGATCGATCAGCCGATCGGGCCAGTCCTCCGCACTGCTTGATCATCCGGTCGCCTAGTCAAGTGGGCGTTAATGCTGACCCAGTACGCGATCGAGTACCGACCGAGACCGGCAATCAATGGTCAAGCCCTAGCAGATTTCTTGGTCGAGTGCACCGCTCGGGACACTCGACCCCCGGAGGTCGAGGATCCCGAGGCGGAGTGGTGGTCGTTGGCAACAGATGGGTCTAGTAGCAAAAAGGGAGCAGGAGGAGGAGTCGTGGTAACGAGCCCAGAGGGTTTTAAAGTATACATTGCATTGATGTATTAGTTCCATCCGACCAACAACGAAGCCGAGTACGAGGCCTTTGTCAATGGCCTACAGTGTGCTCGGGACTTGGGGGCTGATTACATCCGGGCTCAGACAGATTCTGCACTCGTGGTCGGGCAGGTCCTGGGAGATTATGAAGTGAATGGCGAGCGATTACAAGCCTACCGGGACCTTGCTATGGAGAAGCTCACCTTGTTCCGGGGATATACCGTTCGACACGTTCCCCGATTGGATAATGCTGATGCAGACATCTTGTTCAAATTGGCGCAAGACGCCCCGGAACACATGTCGAAGATCGCTCGAATCTTGGTGATCCCGAGGCACAGCATCCACCGATTGCCGGTCGCACCCATTCAACCGGCGGAAGACACTTGGATCACAGATCTGATGGAATATCTCGAGCACGGTCGGCTCCCAGACGACCCCCAGCGTGCTCGGAAGGCCATGCTCAGAGCTCTAAGGTTCCAGGTTCAAGACGGTCGTCTATATAGGCGATCGTATGGAGGCCCGCTCATACGATGCTTGACTGCGTTTGAAGCTGATTTGGTTATGAAGGTATTGCATTCGGGCATCTGCTTATCGCATCAAGGAGGCCGATCGTTAGCACGCCATATCATGCTGATCGGGTATTACTGGCCGTCTCTTCAGTTAGATTGTGAGAAGCTTGCAAGGGAATGCGAGACATGTCAGTTGTTCGCTCGGATGCCCGGACGACCGGCTACATTCTACCAGCCGGTCACGACTGCAATTCCTTTCGCTAGGTGGGGGTGGATATTTTGAGCCCTTTCCCGCAACTGTCCGGTCGAAAAAGGTTCGTCATTGTCGCCATCGACTATTTCTCCAAGTGGATCGAGGCCGAGCCGCTAGCCACGATCACTTCCCAACAGTGTGCTAGGTTTCGTTGGCGCAATGCATTTCCCGGTTTGGTGTGCCCGTTCATCTCATCAGCGACAACGGCCGCCAATTCGTAAGCCAATACTTACAGAACTTTCTTGCAACGATCGGGACAACCTCCATCCGATCGTCAGTGGCTTACCCCCAGGGAAATGGACAGGTCGAGAATGCCAATCGGACAATCTTGGAAGGTCTGAAAAAGAAGTTGCACTCCGCCGGTCGTAGCTGGGTCGACGAGCTCCCTTATGTTCTCTGGACTTATCGTACGACCCCGAGAGAAGCAACTTTGGAAACGCCATTCGCCCTAGTCTACGGGGCTGAGGCTCGACTCCCGATCGAGGCGTGAATCCCGACCGCCAGGGAGAGATCTTACAACGCTGAAGAAAACGAACACTCCATGGTCGTGGATCTTGACGGGGTCGAGGAAAAGAGAGAGCTAGCCGCTCTGCGTATGGCCGAGTATCAGAAGAGAGTGAAGAGTTCGAAGGATGTCAGAGTCAACCCTCGGTATTTTCAGGTTGGGGACTACGTTCTACGCCGACGGGAGGCAAGTCAGCCTTTGGAGGGGGGAAAGCTAGCTCAGAATTGGGAAGGTCCTTACGTCATCACGGTCGTCGTGCGGCTGGGAACCTACCGGTTGGAGACAACAACCGAAAGACAGATCGAGGGCACGTGGAATTCCGAGCACCTCGTCTTATTCAGGCATTAGCCTATTTTTTGTGTAATTATAGATGAAGTGGGGGCTCGACCTGTGAGTGGGCCCCGTTCATTGTTCATTACTTGTAAATGTTGTAAATATTCAACCGTCTGCGAACGGGAAAATTTAATGTATATACGATCGGTGATTGCTCGACCGTTTGCATACAGCGGCCCGATCGGTTTTTTCCATCGCTTCAGTACGAGGTAGGTTACTCTAAATCTGCTTCACCAACTGGTCTCGCTCGTGATCCACCCGATCGAGATTCAACATCAACAATGAAGAGGGGCTTTTCGCCCCACATAACTCCTCTCCCTCGGTTCTGACCGATAGGGGTGTACGATTAACCGGCGTTAAAAGCCGTCTACACCTTGGCTCTAATAGCCATTTACATTCTCGGCCGAGCGAATCAACCGACCGGCTAATGCGCTCATCTTCGATGGACACTCGGGTCACGCCATCGATCGAGGAAACCAGAGCTACAACAAAATCCCCCCGATCTGTCCAACTTCTTTCCACTGTCGCACTCATTCGTGCCTTGTCTGAACAACAGTGTGGGGGCTAGGGTGAAGGAAGGAAATCACAAGGCCAGGCGATCGGGAAAACCCCGAACAGACAGGCCAAAAAAGTTTTTCGAACGATCGAAAGGCCAAAAGGCCATTGGGTCGGCACACGCACGACCAGGCCATTAAGCAAAAGGGTCGGGCAACGGACGACCAGCGTACAAACAAATAAAAGTAAACGTGTAAAAAGTAACCGAGCAAGATGAGTTGACAAAAAAGAACTTCATTAATTTAAAAGAGGTGCCCGGTACAAAAACAGGACCGGGCTCCCGATCAAGTTTACTTAAACAAAAATCGAAGAAGCAAAATACACAGTCGGAATCTACACGACCTAAACAACTTCTTCGCAGCACCGCTCGGCTCGGCAACATCATCATCGGCGCTGAAAGGAGCCAGGCCGGGATCGGGGATTTCGTCAGGAAGGGTCGTCAAGACCAGCTGGAGGTCGTCACCCTCGAGCACTTGCTCCATGATCTTCTTGGTCGTGTCGCGCATCCTCCTTTGGCCGGACTTGAACGCCCAGCGACCGAATGTCCATATCAACTCCTCCCCGACCTTGGTCTTCCGAGTCTCACGGAGGAACTGTGTGCCCGACGCCTCGTCCCGGTAGAGAAACCGCGCCAAGTCGCCGAGGTTGCCCAGTCGGGCCTTCAGATCAGCTGCCTCCCCGAGCGCCTTCTGGGCGGCCTTCACAGCCAGCTCTTGGGGCCCCCTCGCCTCCCGGGCGGCCTTCTCCGCGAGATCCCGATCCTCCTTTGCTTTTTTCAGCTCCGCCTGGAGGTCGGTGATTTCTCCCAGTCGCCGGTCGGCGACCTTCAGCCTCGTTGGCCAATAGCGCCCAGTGATGAAGGACCTGCGTCGCTCGGGACAGCTGCAAGACCGATCGGGTTAGCCCGAGTAATGACAGTTCATATATATGAAGAGACGAAGATAAGAGATCCTTACCTTGACCAAATCGTGGCTAATCTTCTCGGCCACCTGGGTCGGGGTCAGCTTTGACATGTCCTCCTTGATTGGCCTGAGGTTGCCGATCCGTGTGAGGATGGATGCGTCGCCCGTGATGGTCCCGACCGGGGGGCTCGGGCAGCCCTGCTTCTTCCGGCGCTTCAAGGGGCCGCCTTCCTCGGCGTCCTTCTCGACCACCTCGTCTTTGCCCTTACGGGCCGTCACTCGGGAAATGAGGGTGTCCGACATCTTGACCACACCCCCTTCGGCTGTGGTGACGGTCGTGGTCGCGCCTAGTGGCCGAGCGACCGGGATCTGTCGTTCATCGGACGACCCGGCGGCCGTCTTCTTCTTCCCGAACGAGATCTTGGCTCGGGGGGCTAGGGGTGCTTCTTCCTCGTCGAAACCCGCTGGTGCCATTTCTGCAAACAAAGAACAAGTCGTTAGAGGGAATTAAGGTGTGATCGGGGAGTTAGGATCGGGGACGATCAGTTAGTGTTAGACCTTCGTTCGCCGGCTCGACCCGAGCAGCCGCCCTTGCGATTGTCACGCCCGTTGGATCGGGCATATACTTGTCTTCAAGATCATACCTCGGCGGTGGAAATTGGGCCTCGTCGTAGCTCTCTACCGATCGGAAGATTTTATACTCGTGGATCTCACTCGAGATCCTGAAAACGGCATCCCGGAGAACTTAAGTCTCGACCGGCGTGACTTATTTCCTATAGTGGGTGCTCCACACCCTCTCGACCGGGAGGATCCACGGGTCGTATTTGACCAAGAAGATCCTGTTCTTCCAGCCCCTGTTGTTTACGGGCAAGTGCTCGATTGAGCACAAGTCCGCCCGGGACTGGATCATCAGAAACCCGCCTCCATACTTGGCCGGGAGGGTCTTCACCTGGTAGATGAAATTGAACAGCTCCATCGTGCACGCCACCTTGTGCCGAGCACAGATTTGAGGAAAACATGCCAAGATCCTGTGGGCGTTCGGGCATATCTGGGCCGGGACTACTTGATAGTAACCCAAGAACGCCGTCAGGAGGGCAGAAAAGGGGAACGTGATCGGGGCCTGCAACGAATCGAAATGCATCCCGATCCATTTCCCCTGGTGGCGCTCGATAATGTTCCCCACTTGGCGGCTGGTGTCGAACTGCACCCGATCGCTAATCCTTGCGGCGATCTTCGCCGCCTCCCCCTTCGTCAACTTGCTTCCCTGCCGCTCGACACTCTCGCTGTTCAGGAATACGAACCCATTGGCGGTCGGCACGGCCGATGCGGCCGGGTCCTCCTCGACCAGGTCTTGTGTGGCCTCCCGATCGTCCGCCAGAGGTGCGGCCTGGGGGTACGCCCCAATGACCTGGGTCAGTGTTTCCCGAGCGGTTTCAGCCGGAGAGCCTTGACCGCTCGTTGTAGTTTCGCCGCTCCCACCGCTTGAGCTGCCCAACCCGCTCGAGCTGGATGACCCCTCCGAGCTAGACGACCTTTGTCGCTCGGAGGCCTTCTGTGGTCGTTGAACGACCTCTGGTGAAGATGCCATAATGTCTACCTCCTCACTCAGCCGCTCGACCGCGCCGGAGATGTTTTGACTGTCCGTGTCTTACATTTTGTCTTCCTAAAGGATGGTCGGGATGTCGTTAGTGTTGGGGACAGCCCGGGCGTGGTCAGTTAAGGCCCGTAGTTGGCCGGTGAGAGGAAAAGTAAAGCAGGAAAATAAAAAGCCAAGGAGCAGAGAACATACCGAGTGGGTGCAGTTGGTTGGAAAAGGCTGAATGCTGGTTGCTCGACCGACTTTCTGAGTTGCTTGCTCAGGATGCTCCGATCGACTTAGAAGGCTTGGTAAAAGTTCAGATGAATTTCAGAAGGGCCTATTTATAGGAGGACATTTGGGCAGGAAACGGCCCACTTGCGTGACGCGACCGCTCCAGACTCCGAGGCGACCGTTGCGGTCGCAGAGGCGCGCAGAGGCCGACACGTGGCACGACAGAATGACAGCTGTCCTGTCGGGTTGGCTGCGGAAGATTGGACTTCTTCATCCCATCTCATTTTTTCCCGGGCGGTTAAAAAGGCCCGGGCTGGGGGGCTTTTGGTAGGGAATACCCCGACCGACATGCCTCCGTGTCTTATTCTTGTTTATGCATGTTACAGGTCGGACATTCTTAGAAGAACCCGGTCGGACCCGACCGGTGCATCACACGACTGGCGTCTTCAACTCTCGATCGATAACCCTTAGACGAGAGAGCCGAGAAGGGGCCTGTGGCAGCGTTACGCGCTGACAGGCAGGACTCCCGGGAAGAAGACATGTGGTTGCTACGTGGGTTTCATGCCGGACGGCCGGATTTGTGTCTCTGGCCTAGCGGCTATAAATACCCGCGGCGGCAACAGTGTGATGGACTTTTGAACGATCGATAGGCTATTTACAGAGCATCCCGACCGCAGTAAGTCGGCCCTCGGAATAGCCATTGTAGATTGTATTAGGTCCTTTACCTTATCAATAAAGATTTACTTACTTTCGATTGGACTGTGTTGACTTTTATTGACCGCACTACGTGGAATTAACACTATCATATATATATTCCCTTCAATGTTAACCCTAATCTATTCTAAACCTAATAGCCTATCAGTCTCTGTTGATTTTCTCTCTCTTCCGTCCCTCTCCCTTTTCTTCTCCATCTCTCGCCAATATATTTCCCTCAGTGTGAAGAAGCCGCAGATGCAATCTTTTACGTATAGACGACAAAAATAAATTTGTTTGTTTTTAGGCGGATGAAGATGATGATGGAATGGTGTTGTTGATTTTCATTGAAGATGGTGAACCTCTAGATATTGATGATAAGGTTGTGTTTAAGGGTGATTAGAATAATGGATGTCGACGTAATGATGAGGTATGGTGTTTATATATATATATATTTGATTATGATTTATTAGTGAGGATGATGATGATTCGACAGTACAGTGAGGAAATAATAAGAATAATAATAATAGTTATAGTAATAATAACATTATTAAGATTTATTTGATTCACAGGTTCTATCAAGGTTGTTAGGATGCAATATAATTCGATTGATAGAAAGTTTGGCTTCGAGGGTAAGACTTCATGTTCACTAAAACTATTATTTTCCCTGAGTATTATATGTATCTATTATATGATATATATGCTATTAATGTGGACACGAGTGCATTTATCGATAAATGGTACTATTGCGTGGTGATTCTCGAAATATCGAGAATGGGTTTCGACGTATTGAGCCCTTTGTGTTGTGTAAGAACTTGGCTTAGAATGATTTTGTGTAACGTATATATCTGTGTGGTGAAAATGTGTATTACTACTCAACTGTGGACTAAAGATTTATTTTTGAGAAATTATTATATGTGGAGGAAATTACAATTTGAGAATTATATTTTTGAGGAATTGTATTGGAGAAAATTATATATTTTGGAAAAATATTATTTTTGGAAAAAAGTATCTGATGAAATTTTGAGAAACCATTATATTGTGTGGTGTTCAGTAAAGAGAATTAATGTTCATTTGGGCTAATTACTACTCATTGGGCTTGGAATCCCATGAGAGTGTAACACATAGGTTATGATCCAGTTTCCAAATTGTTTGAGTGGTAGTAGGTAAGAAAACCTTAATACTTGGATCATATACTACCCAGTGGCTTGGAATCCCCTGGGTTGTGCACATAGGTTTTAGTTCAGATTCTAAGTGAATTTTGATGAGGTTTGTTAATTCTCCATTTATAAATATTAATTCTCTATACAAAGAAAAGTATAACTCCACATGTAATTTGGAAAAGTATAAAAGTATATATTGTTTTTGAAATATAAAATCCAAACCTATATTTTACGGGGTGAAGTGAAAATTACTTAGCTTATGCTAATTTTTGTCTACACCCTATTTTGTTGCAAATTATTTTTACAGGTGAACATGGATAAAGGTATTCAAGATGAATTAAAGTTGAGAAGGAATTAAGAATAGACCTATTGGAGATTTATTATTCGAGAAGTTTTATGGTTGTATAGTATTATCCTTTCTTGTATTATAGAAGTTGGATTTGGGTTGAGTTTATTTGATGTTGTAAATCTTAACCTTAGCGTTTGGATATAGGGAAATACCTGAGCGTGGCGGTAACACCCATTTTCTTTTGGTTAGTTAATGCTTCCGCTATGATTTCGTAAATTTGCAATTAAGAAAGAAATAAAAATTAAGGAAAATTTATTATTGAAAATAGGGGTGTTACAGGGATAGCCCTAGGTGAAGTCATGAATATGGTTAATCAGGGGCCTACCTTCCCAACTACGCCCTGTCAAGTACCCTATAAATTTTCAATGAATCCTGTGGGGGTACCTGATCCGACCTTCCAATAGTGCGTGGCATACTTCACTAAGATTTTATACTCCGACCTATCGATACCAGCGCATGCGAGCCATGTACCCACAATCGATGTACATGGCGGGCCCAAACTTGGGGTGATATTTTTGATAATGATTGTGTTGGTGCTTGCATTGAGAATATTGATGAAGTGATTGATGATGTTGTGGAGGATGAAGAGGATGTGAAAGGAGATATCCTAGAGGAATAAAAACTTGAAGAAGATTTTGAGGACAAAGAATAAAATGTGTTGAAAATAAGAATGTGTTGTTTGAGGAAGTTCATTGCTAAATCATTGAAGAAGAGAAGGAGAGTGAAGAAGAGGGAGGTGAGGAAAAGGCAAGACATGAGAATTTTAAAGAGAAAATGAAAGAAGAAAGGGATAATGAGAACAAGAATAAGGAGGAAGAGGATAGCATATTCTTTGGAGGGGATCAATGTCAAGTATTTGAAGAGAATATTCTAGTATTGCGCTTAAGAGAGTTTCTCAGTGTTTGGCATTTGAGAACATACATTGAGAAAAAATGCAAAGAGAGAATGGAATCTTCTTCCTCCTATCTTGGCTAGATTGTTCTTTATTATTTGTGATTCCGATTATTTCTTTTCAATATTTTTTTTCCTTTTGCATTTATGTTTCTTTCTTTACTTGTCACGTCTTACTTTTTTTTATAGGGATTTTTGGAGGGAGAGAGTTAGCACAAGCTTGAATGCTCAATACTGCTCGGTGCACACAATTTTGATGGAGTATTTTTATCCTTCCTTTTATGCTTTCAAATGGGTTATTATTGTGATTAGGAAGGATATCTTTAATGTGATTATGTGTTTATGCGTCTTACCCTTTCCCACTTGTGCTTTGATTTCAATTTCCCCTCTCGTGTGTTAAATTGTGTGGAGAGATTTGTGGGTGCATCTTTAAGTGTGGAGAGATTTGTGGGTGCGTATTGTGCTTTTCTTGGTATTCATACTCTTTTAAAGATTGGATAAATAGGTTGTGCATTTGAAATCATTTGTGTGTTGTTGTTCATCCTACCTTGCATTTGTTGTGAAGTGGGTGTTATAGGCTCAATTGGTTGAAAATTTTTGAAAATTGCCTCTTACACCAATGTGAGGTTTGCATAGGGCCCAAATAGGCTTACATTTCTTGCATGCTTGATTGAGGTTCAATCTACCACTTTCATGGACCTCAGTCAATGATCTCTCTCGAAATGGGAGTGTACATGGGATGGTTTGTAGAACATAGGTGGCAAGGATGGAATAAACTTTCTCAATGTAGCATAAGGCAAAATGTGTGATTCCCTACTCCCGATGAAAAAGACATGAGGGGATGCAAAAACAGTCAATAGAAAGAGCTAAAAGAGATTTTGAGCTATCATTGCTTGAGAGAGAAAAACATGAGGTGATCCATTTCATAGGAATCGGGCAATCATTGCATGAACTTTGAAAAAGCGTAGAGCTCTATGTGAAGGCGGTTAACTCGATGGTGCGTCCTAGAGGTGATAAGAACAAAGAGGGAAATTCATGCTAAATAAAAATGCATGGAGCAGCTCGTGTCACATCATCACACTTGATTAAATGGGTCTTTGGGGCCAAATGTGGCAAAGTTTGGAAAGCCCGTGTATGTGCATTGTTCCCATTAGTGTGCTCGACTTGGTAGGCCCGTAAAGGTTATCGATTGAATCACCCCCTTTGCTTGAGGATAACTATGTTAAGAGGTGTCCCCATGTGAAACCCATGAGTGACCTTTGGGGCTTATTTTCTCAAATTTTGACTTAATTGAGTTTGCCACACTCACTTCACCACATCTCCAAGGTAGGGGGAGGAACAACACATTCTTGACTTCTTCTGCATAGCTTGTTTACATGGCATATGTGTGTATATATGGTGGATGGAAAGAAAGGTAGGGAATGAAATTCCCTGGATGTCGTATCTCAAGGATGGAAAATTTGGAAGCATTGGGGTGTTTAGGAGAGGTAAAGGAAGGACTAGAGCTTTTCACTTACAAGATTCAAAGAGTGCAATCATCACTGAGTAAAGTAAAGAGTGCAAGAGAGAAAAACAAGTAAGAAAGTAAATCAAATGGGAGAGAACAGGGTATGAATTGACCTTCCATTGCAACGTGCTTCTAGTGTCTAAGCTAGGAATTGTGTAGTTGTGATTATTGGATTCCAAGTGAGGCTTCTACCATTGCCATAGCCATAGCCATTTTAGATCTTATGGACTATCATAGGGTAACAAAGCACCCAAGTATCAATGTTACACATATGAGTAATTGCATCAAACACCTAGCCTACACCTCATTCCGGACAATGTCCTATCGGATCTAAGGCTGAAATTGCAAGTGGAATGTACGCTATATCAAACTAGCAATCACTTGTCAAGTGTAATAGCAATTGTTATGTTGTGAGCACGTGCCCACCTTGCATGGTGCGCACGAATCTATATTCATAATTTTTATATTGTAGATCTATAATTTCTAGACTCTTGGTGAGCTAAAATTTATACTTTAGATTCATAATTTCTAAAACCGTAGGATCCATAATTTAAATACAGTAGATCCATAATTTCTATGATTTGTGAAAACATGGTTAAACAATTGGAATCTAAAGTATAAATTTTAGCTCACCGAAATTCTAGAAATAATAGATCTACAGTATAGAAATTATGGATCTATAGTATAGAAATTATAGATATAGATTCGTGTTCACCATATGCATGGTGGGCACGTGCTCACAACATAATTTTTTGTGTAATAGGTCCTAGACATCTAAGGAATTGGGCCCTTACTCCAAAGATACAAGATAAACTTTCCACACCCGACATGAAATCAAGCAATAGTCACAAACACAATTCCATTTTATCAATTCATATTCACACTAACGCATTGCAATGAAATATCAATCCAATCCCATAGGAATTTAGCCACTCATAATTCTAATTTGGAAACACATCAAATTGAAGCAAGAGATTGAAATGAAATTGTAATTGAAAGATAGAAGATGAAAAGGTTGCCAAACTTCAATTCAAATGTAGAATCCTATCAACATGTAAAGAGAAATTGCTTCAAGATCTAAGTAGTGTTGTAAACACTCTTGAAACCTAGAACACTTTCTCCCTCTAGAAATTGAGAGTGTTTTAAGTGGACTAAAAATAAAAATAAAAAATGAAAATTGATTTGAACCTTCCCAAAGTCAACTAAATGGTGCCTAATATTATCGCGCCCCCTGCCATGATGATTGCCACGATCGTGGCAGGGTTCACTTATCATGCCCAAGTGCCCAAGCACGATCGTGGTTGAAGTCATGGTCGGAGTCAAACTTTTGCCACGACCTTCATCACGATTGTGGTGGGTGCTCTACTACCTTCCGCTACTCCACTCTTCCAATCTTACTCTGAATCAAGTCCATATGCTACCCCTTTAACCAAGAATCCTTCAAAATAATAAAGTGCACACATTATGGGTTCTTGAAACACAACAATGGCATTTCATAGAATTTTCCTCAGAAATCAAACCCAAAGGATTCAAGTTAAGGATAAAAGAACCCCATTTTAACCCTTATAAAGGATAAAACAATCCCATTTGACCCTTACAAATGAGCATCTTTGGCACTTATCACTACACAACCATTAGAAGAATATGTTAGCTTTAAGTGTACGCGATGGCCGCCCGAGGCCGTAGCGCCCTCAGTGCGCCGGTTGCGCCCCGGCGCCCTAGTGGCGTGGCCGGTCGCCTCGGGTGGTAGCTAGTCGTGCCACCACTCAGGGTGGCCGGGTGCGCATGGGCACAACACAGCGCGCCGCACCCCTCGGGTATGGCCGCCTGCCGCACCTTGGCCCTTGTGTGTCCGCTTCTCCGTGTTCCTCGGGTGTGTGGAGTGTTGGTGGCTGGTTGAGACAGTCAAGGCAGTCGCTCGATGAGAAGACGTGGGACACGTGTCTGGTGGGAGTTGACACCATCTTGATGTCGTACACGTGGAGGGTGCTGGAGAATCCGCCAGTAGTATAAAAGGAGGGGGGTCTTGTCCATGTAAAGGCAATCATTAAACATCATTTACACTCCTGGTCCAGTGGTCTGGTTTCCTCCCTGCCTGCTGGTATGCCTAGGTCGAGTTTGCTTGGTAACATTATTATGCTATTTTACTCTATTTATTTACTAGTCCTTTGGTTATTTATGTGCTAGTCCCTCAATTCCTTATTGTATTATATTTATCCCCTAGTCCTTTGATTATTTAGTTATATATTCTTTGGAACGTCATTTTGGGCCTGTGATCTTTGGGCTTTGTACGCATTCCAATTGGGCCTCATGCCCTAGTAATAAAAGTATCATTCTTTTCTCCCGTTGTATATATTTTATACCTGATTTATGGTGGCCTGGTCCCGATAAAACCATCATTGGTGCTGTCTATGGGGATCGCTGCGGAAAGTATGTTCCTAGTCTCTATCTATCCCCATATAAGCCCAAGCACGCCAAAATAGTCGAGTTGTCGTGCCTAACTTCACCCCGTAGGCCCAACAAAGAAATGCGGCTAGCCCCACCTCCCTTTGGAGGCAAAGATGCTTCAATCAGGATGGCGGGGGCTGGAAGGGAAACCAAGAGAGCCTATTCCACCTCGCCAGTGGTGGGGGCCCCAGCCCGCCTGAGGGTTGGGCGAAAAAAAAGTATGCCATGATCGCCGAATTGCTCCAGTGGAAGGAGAACGGTGACCTCCTAGATGCACCAAATATCACGGTGATCCCGCCATTCACCCAAAGTGTAAGATATATTGAATATAATATATCTATGTATATATAATTGAGAAGAGAGATAGGGAGAGGAAATAAGAAAAGATAATGTTTATTGCACTTGCTTGACAAATGAAATGCATGATTATATCCTATTTATAGTGAAATAACAAAGCTAAAATTTAGGTCCATGAAGCCACTACTCCCATTATTCCCACGAAATGTTGCATCCTTTCCACGTAATGCTAATGCTAAGCATGACCCATGTATTGCTTTAATTTCTAACAAACTAATTTAATTTCATGCATGACACACGTTCCCACATACTTGGTTTAATTAATTATTGTTAGGAATATATTGTAATAGTTTTTGATATGCCAAATTGTATTTTAGAATCCCCAATTTTATTTGTTAAGTCTAGGCGTGTCATAGACCATGAAAGGAAAAATTAACAAATATGAAGAAAGGGAAAAATACGAAGAAGAAGATGTATGCATATGATATGTATACTAAATAAGCCCACACGCTCAACTCAAAGAAGAAGTCATACTGATGAATCTCATACGAAGAAACGAGAAACAAACGAAATTTTCATGAAGTTATCTTGAAGATCAAGCATCTATGGAAAGAAAGAAGTACATAAAAAACAATGCTATAATGACTAATAATCCGTATAGGTGAGATGGATGAAAGCTTGATGTACAAATTGCAAGGTTTTAGGTTCGAAACTCACTCCCTACAATTTTATAAGGCAAATTTAAAGAAGCCTTAAATCAGCTCTAAGAGATGAAGTAGGAGCTGAGGAGCTGAAGTTTCAAAAGTGGTTTCGAAATCAATTAAATAATAGAACTTGGAGCTAAAAACTATATATAGTAAAAGTGGTTTCGAAATCAATTAAATAATAGAACTTGGAGCTGAAAACTATATATAGTAAGAGTAGAAGTTAGCTGAAGTTTCAAAAACTATATATAGTAAGAGCTGAAGTTAGCTGAAGTTTCAAAAACTATATATAGTAAGAGCTGAAGTTAGAGCAGAAGTTTCAAATGCTATATATAGTAAGAGATGAAGTTAGAGATGAAGTTTCAAAAGCTAAAGCTATATATAGTAAGAGATGAAGTTTCAATCAAGGATTGAATTCTCACCATCAATATGAGACCCAGATCAAGAGATCTCATTGGCCGAAACACTTCATCAGTAGCCATACAGAGAGAATAAAATACACAGAAGATGAAAGTCCCAGAAGGCTTGATCTACACCAGAATTATTTTAAGAAGCCTTCACGTGAAGACAAGATCTGCATCAGAAATATTTTAAGTCTCTTCACATGGACCAAGAGCTAAGCAACGGCCAAAACATCAGAGATATTATTTTTAATATGATCTTCTGAGAAAGCTACAGATCTTCTGCAAAAGGCTACAAGAATTCAAATTTGAGATTTGGAATTCAAATTTGAGATCTACAATTCAAATTTGAGATTGCCTTTTTCCAATGGACAACTTCTCAAGACCAGCTATATAAGGATGAAGAATGAAGCAGATCAACTCACTTCCAACGAGCCAAAAAACGAGAGATCATAAGAATTCAATCTGCTTGAAAAAGCTTACAAGTGAGAAAATATTCAAGTGAGAAAAACACTCAGAGCTCAAAGAGAAAATATTCAAGAGTGTTTAATTCTTTATCATTGAGAGACTTGCTGCATATCGAAGATCTATTCAAGAAGTCTCAAAGTTGGAGAGTCACTGAAACTTGTTTTTCTACAAACAAGTGAATCAACAGTGTTGGAGAATACTGGACGTGATTAGTGCGGGCTTTGTGATCAAAGCACTAGATCACGGGATACGTCGAAGACGGGGGGAAAGTAACACGGAGTTGTGAAATCCTGGATTGTCACATGGAGCTGTGAGATCCGAAACAGCAGTGTCGGAGGCACTGGCATGATTGGTGTGGACTTGGTGATCAAAGAACCAGATCACGGGATACGTCGAACGGATCATGGAAAACGGGGTGAAAGTAGCACGGAGCTGTGAAATCCTGGAAAGTAGCACGAAGCTGTGAAATCCGAAGCAGCAGTGTTGGAGGCACTGGGCGTGATTAGTGTGGGCTTAGTGATCAAAGCACTAGATCACAGAAATTCATTGTATCTAGGAACCAAGAAGTGGTGGATATAGTGAATTGCTCTTAGACGATAAGAGCAAGTGGAGTAGGGGGATTACATCACCTCCGAACCACTATAAATTTCCTTGTGTCATTTACTACTTTACTTACTTACTGCTTATCACGTTGATATACTTGACACAATCACACAACTCGTATTTATTTATTTCGCTGCGTACAAGACTCTAACAATCGAGTTAAGAGTATTGATCTCTCTGTTTCCTTAGCAATTGTTGCATTCGCGAAAAAGTTTAAAAGTCTATTCACCCCCCCCCCCCCTCTAGACTTTTACCACACCCCCTTTGGGACCAACAATTGGTATCAGAGCCTGTAGCCTATTTGAGTCAGCTTGCTTTTGACTGCTAGGCAGATCCATTTTACCAGTGTGTGATTGGATTATATTATTCTTTTCCCACGTGAAAATGAATAAGGATTTAGCACAAAATTTATTATTCTCACTTGATAAATTTGATGATTGGAAAGTTCGTATGCAGGTTCATTTATCGGTCTTACACGATGAAATGTGGGAAGTTATTTCTAATGGACCGATAGAAATATTGAAAGTCAACACAGCATTTCTTCTATCATCCGATGCTCAACAATATGTACCAAAGCCGAAACCGGAATGGTCATCAGACGATAGAAAAAGAAATAATCTTGACAACATTGCCAAAGATATTCTATTCAAAACCGTTGATGATACAATATTCCCAAAATTCGAAAATGCACAACCGCGAAAGAAATTTGGGATACTCTCATCAAGATCGGTGAAGGCGATGAACAAGAAAACGACAACAAGCTCACGATAGCCATGAAGAAGTTCGAAGATTTCAAAATGCTATCAAGTGAAAGCATTGTTGATATGGAAGCAAGAATGATTAAAATTCTTGGATAGATTAATGATCTTGGCAAAGAGATTAGCCAAAAAGAAATTAATCTCAAGATTCTACGAGGCTTACCATCCGCATGGGACATGAAGGTTACGGCTATGCGAGATCACCGAGATCTAAGAACGTTGTCAACCGACAAATTGTTTAGTGATCTTAAAGCATATGAGTTCGAAATGAAGGCCAAAAATGATGAAAATTATGAAGCTCGAAATCCAGCTCTAATGGCCGAACAACCGTCAACCTCCAGGTCAGTAGATAATATTGATTTTATGATTGATGAACAGTTTGCTCTCTTTGTTAAAAAGTTTAGGAAATTCATGCGAAAAGGAGACAACAAATATTCATCACGAAGAAATCAAAATTTCTCTCGTGGAAATCAAAATGGCGCATGGAAGCCGAATGAAGAAAAAGTTGATGAAATGAACGATCTATGCTATAACTGCCGCAAACCCGGACATTTTAAAATAAATTGTCCGCATCCGATCGTTAGCAAATATCAAGGCAAAAACGTTGAATCTACACCAAATAAATTCGACAACAAAGATCGAAGATTCAAACGTGACAAAAGAAAAGCTCTCATGAGCAATGAGCCGAATGAAGATGATGAGTCCGATGAATCGTCATCAAGCGATGAAAGTTCAAGTTCAGAAAATGATAGAGCGCTAGTATGCAAATCAAATGAGTTGAGTACAAGTGAAGATTGTCTAATGGCTCTTGGAGCAGAGGGAGAAGAGGTAGCATCTAATTCTTTTACTTCAGTTAGTACTTCCTTTTCTCGTGAATCTATTGCCAATCTAATGCGAGATTGGCAAGAGATCTTGGCCACTCATTCTCAACTCAAGGAGCGCAATAATATTCTAATTCTCGAAAAAGAAGAGATGAATAAAAAATTGCAAGATGCTTTACTTGAAGTGAGTAACTTGAAGAGTAAAAATATTTGCCTTCAAGAAGAGTGTAAAGCTAGAGAGGTTAGAGAACATAATCTAAGAGCTACCATTGCAACGTTTACTAATTCGTCCAAGATCATGGATAAAATGGTAAACATGCAAAAGCCATCAGGAGATAGAACTGGAATTGGTTATGACTCCACATGTTCTCAAACCCCTCCAAAACTGACTAATCTTACTGATACTTTAAATAATAAAGTGCAAGTAGTAAAATTTGTGAAAAGTCAGGATAACACAATGAAACGAGGACTTGGCTATCAATCAAATGCAAAAATGAATAATGCTAGGCCGAACCACGTTAATTACAAGGCTAAGCATTCAAAATTCATTAAGTACAAAAGATATTCCAATAAGTCAAGTGCAAAAAGATTTCATAGAAAAGAGGGAAGCTTTTCTAGAAACAAAGTTGGGAGATTATATCCCACTCAAAAGGATTGGTTGTACAAACCTTGTTTTAATGCTTTTTATAGACCAAAACAACAATCCTCTTCCCAGGTGCCAAAGTATAAAAATGATTTTCAAAATCGGGCACCAAAAATATTTTCTAGAATCAATTATGATTATCAAGTCTCAAATGGTTACAAACCACCTTATCTTAATTCAATAAGATCTAAGTGGGTTTGGGTTCCAAAAATCACTAACAACAAAAGACCCAAACAAGAATGGGTACCTAAAAATAATTAATCTTTTTTGTAGGATGTTTGGTACATCGATAGTGGCTATTCCCGCCACATGACGAGAAATAAATCTTATCTAGTGAATTTGAAGAAAATCGATGGACCAAAAGTGATTTTTGGAGGAAATCAAAATTATGGAATTACCAAAGGAGTTGGTACGATTGAAAGAAATGGAATAAAAATTGAAGATGTATCGTACGTGGAAGGATTGAAGTTCAACTTGCTGAGTACTAGTCAATTTTGTGATAAAGGCTATCTTGTGGAATTTTCCAAAGATAAGCGCCTAATCAAAAATGAAACAACAAAGGAAGTAGTACTCACTGGAGCAAGGAAGAAAAATATGTACGTTGTTGATTGGAGCACAAGCAAAGAGTCTATATGCTTAATGGCCAGAAATTCAAATGAAGAAAATTAGGAATGGCATAGGAAGCTCAACCATCTAAACTTCAAGACAATCAATCAACTTGCAAAGAAAAATCTTGTTGAAGGTTTACCAAATATTGTCTTCAAGAAGAACCAAGTGTGCGACGCATGCCAATGTGAAAAACAAATTAAATCATCGTTCAAATCAAAGACGCACGAGTCAACGTCAAGACTACTAAGCTTGCTACATTTGGACTTATTTTGACCGGTTGATCCAATAAGTGTAAGTGGTAAGAAATATACTCTTGTTGTTGTTGATGATTTTTCCAGGTACACTTGGACCGTGTTCATCAAGAAGAAAAGCGAAGTTGAGCAAGTGTTACCAAAGCTATTGAAGCAACTACAAAATGAGAAGGATATGAGAATATCAAAAATCCGAACCGATCATGGAACCGAGTTCGTGAATAGCATGATTCAATCATTTTGCGATGCATAAGGAATTTCTCATCAATTATCTGCCGCAAGAACGACGCAACAAAATGGCGTAGCCGAAAGAAGAAACCGGACGCTCAAAGAAGCCGCACGAGTGATGATCAGTGCATCCGGTCTCTCGAAAAGATATTGGGCGGAAGCTATCAACATTGCTTGCTACACACAAAATAGAAGCATCATTCACAAGCAGTACAAGAAGACGCCATATGAATTATACAAAGGGAGAAAACCAAATATTAATTATTTTCATATTTTTGGATGCAAATGCTTTATTCATATTAATGATAAATTGCATCTAAAAGCTTTCGATGAGCGTGCAGATGAATGAATTTTTCTAGGATATTCGACTACCAGCAAAGCATTCAGAATATTAAACACAGACAAATATTGAAACAAATAATGACCAAATTTTGAGCAATATTGATGGTCCAAAAATGGAAGTAAATAACTCTGCCAGAGATGATGTTGACGTGGTCAGAGAAGAAATAGGAGCAGATGTTGGAGATGAGATTAGAGAAGAGATTGGAGAACAGGTCAGAGAAACAGTTTTGAATGAGAATAGAGAATTAATTGGGGGGGGGGGGGGAACAATTAATTGAAGTAGCAGTACAAAATGTCTCTGTCAAAGCTACTACAAACTTCCAATCCCCACTAGAAGACAGACCATTGTCTGAGCAGCCCATTCTCTCAAATCCTAGTTTCTCCCAAGATATTGACAATTATCAAGGAGAAGAGGAAGTCAATACAGAAGGAGAAAATCTTGGAAAAGAAGTCAACAGTTCACCGCTGATTTCTCCAACCAAAGGAAGCAAGGTTCTCACACTGCAAAACTAGATCTCGGCATCTGCTTGAACTTGATCCGCCATTTCCAGATAAAGGCTACTACTGCAAGCTCCCAAACACGAGCAGGATGTCCTTCTCCCTAGTTCTTGGGCTAACTTGTTGCAAGCTGCCAACTTAACACTTGCATTAACACACAACCCACAACTCTCTACAAAGCAATGCTCGAAGACTTCAGAACTTCCGGTCCGAATGAAAGATCCAAAACAGGAATGGAAACAAAGGAGAAAGGTAACTCGGGGGAAAGAAGGCTCACAAGAAGAGACTTGGTTCAACGAAGAAGGTTAGAGCGAAAGGTTTAGGTTCAAAACTCGAGGATCACATTACTTAGGAATAGGATCAAAGTCATCAAAGTTGCAACTTAGGAAATAAGGTTGCCACCTTGCACTGGATCGTTAGAAGCGAGGAATACAAGAACGAGGTTTAAAAGGATAGATAAGTATTTCCTAACGGAAGAGTTCTAGGTTTAGGTTCAAGGATAACATTGATTAGAAAGGGAATCAAGATTTTCAAAGTCACAACTTAGGAAAATGAGGTTGTTACCTTGTACAGAGTCAATTCAAGAAGGGAGCAAGAACGAGTTTCGAAAAGATAGGAAGGATTTTCCAATAAAAAGGCTTTTGGCCCGTCAAGGTGAAGAGAGGAAAACAGCTTTAAGAGGGTTAGGGATTTCCGACTTCAGGCGAAAACGTCTGCTCGGTGCTTGATCACTACACTTTTGTCGAACTGAAGGTTCTTTTCTTCGATTCTGACGCGACTTAACTCTCAGACCTTGCCAGATTTCCTTCAAAAGCTGAAGTCACGGTCGCCTTACACAAGATGGTTAGGAAAGAAAACAAGAACAAGGTTCGGAAGAAAAATGATTACTTGGAAAAAGGATGATTGGGTTCGTCTAGAGGAGGAAAAAGATTAAAGAGGGTCAATGGTTCTTTGACTTCAAACGGTTTCTTCTGCTTGACAAGCTAAGAACACTCGTACCATACCAAACTTCTCCAGATCTCTTGAAAACCCAAGAAGCTTCGAGTCAAAACCAAGGTCAAAACTGACTCTTAAACTAGCTAACACGCAAGGAAGGCACGAAGGCAAAGGGAGGTGTAACAAAAGGGTATAAGAACTTACTTCATCGGTTTCAACTTGCATCTAACTCACGACTGTGGATCTTGCCTCGCCGAGGTCTCAGTTTCGCACCTGGGTCATGGCTGCTTCTTCCACTTCGTCCGTCGTTGATTCCCCTTTGAAGCTTACTTCCCGACTAAGGTCTCACACTACCAGCTGGTTTCGGGCTTGCTGAAGTCTTCCTCTTAGGCACGCACTTAAAGGACCGATGACCTTTCTTACCACAAGCAAAGCACTCTACCAGTTTTCCATGACAGTCCATGTCAGGGTGGCCACTTCCACACTTCTTGCAAACGGAGCGCTTTCCCTTAACCTTGTTGTTCCGGATTGGCGGGGGAGTCTTACCACTCTTAAAGTCGTTCCTTTGAAGGCTTCTAGATGGTTCGGCACCGGTAACTGACAAACTGATAACCACAGGTGCAACAGTTGTTTCAAAACTCCTCTTACGGCTCTCCTGAATTCCTTTCTGAACTTGCTGCACCCGGTAGAGGTCGACTGCACAAAGGTAGGCCTCATTGAGAGTCTTGGGCTTTGACACAGTCAAGGCTTTCCTAGCCTCAAAGTTGAGTCCAGCCACAAACTTCTCAACTTTGCTCTCCTCGGTAGGTACCAAAACTGAGGCGAAACGGGCTAACTCCAAAAACTTCTTGCGGTACTCCATTACCGACAAGGGTACTTGCTTAAGGTGGAGAAACTCCTCGTACTTTTCCGCCTTGACATGAGCAGGATAGAACCGCTCACGTAGCTTATCCTCCAAGTTTTCCCAACTAAACCCCGGATCTTGTCTACAAGCTGGCCTTTCAAGCATCCACCACAAGTCCGCTTCTTGCCTAAGGTAGAACATAGCTAACTCCACTTGGCGATCCTCCGGGCAGACCACTACTTGGAAGATCTTGTCAAACATCCGGATCCACTCTTCTAGCACTGTAGGATCTTCTTCACCGGCGAAGATCGGGGGACGGAGACTTGATACTTGGCGTACTACGTCCCGATTCCCATTCTGAGGAGGGTGTCTGTTGTTGAGGAGGGTGTGGCTCAGTGTTTGGGTGATCTGCGTCAACTGATGCAGGCTTTGAACTAGCTGATCGTTGGTGGCTGCTTCTGAAGTCCTTGCATGACGTCTCGATGGTGCCATTATTGACTTCTACAGAAACAGCACGAAAACGGGAGGAAACCTAGAAGCCCGCACCCTTACCCGGTGCCTTAACTTAAAAGATCCCACAACAGAAAGAAGAACAAAGCACAGGAAGCACAAGAAGATAAGAGAACTCACAACCTCACCGCGCGTCCTAAGGTTCCTAAGACTTAGGTACTTAAACACTTAGGATTCAAGCTTAACTTCTTAAGGTCTTACACTTGAAAGCACTAACCTAGGTTCCAATCTAGGTTCTTTAGGTCCAACTCTTAACATCCTAGGCTCAAACATATGCTCTGATACCAATAGTAACACCCCCGATTTTTACCAAAATTTAAAAGCTTAAACATGAGACATAAAGCTAAACATTAATCATTAAGCACCGGAAGCAACGTCTAAACACGGAGGTGTTGTGCCACACCTATATCACGCATAGGTGCACAGGCAGATACTACAACTAAAGCAGTCTAACAATTCAACTACATAGGCTCACAGACCTCAACAACTATTAAAGGAAGATCTCTAATCTATCTACAGGTCACTAGCGCGCTCTCCAAAGCTACTCAACCTATAAAAGATAAGGGATAACACCCGGTTAGCGAATAATGCCAGTGACCCATCAACACGCGTTAAGTATCATAATATACATAAATATAATCAAAAGCATTTGAAACTGGGAATACAGTATATATCATTTTAAAGTCGGGAGAGGAAACATCAATAGACTCATCAATCACTCACAACAAAGGTCAAAGACCAGCATACTCAACAAGACAATAGAACCACAAGCAACAAGCTCAACAACAAGGTACAACATGCGACACACAACGAAGGATTCACAATAGCCATGCTCTTAAGTAATGGAAGACCAGATTCACACCATAACCAGTTCCAAGTCCACGTAGGACACCATCACACCAAGTCATATACCATGGAGTCAGCACCATGACTCGATTCATAGAGGATCAGTGTGGAGGGCTCCAAATCATCAACAAACATGTATCACGTAGTCATCGCAACGACCCGGATCACATGCATAGTGTCATCGCAATGACAAGGACTGCAGCCCAATGGAAACACAGGTAGCAACTTTAAGTGTATACACCCCCTATTGAGATTCCAAGCTCAACGGGTTAGCTACCATCTCTGGCAACTGGAATGAGTTTCCCATGTTGCCCACAAGCCATAAGTATCCAAATGGCAATCCGGAGCTTTAAACCCACTACCGGATCAATTCACAAATAAGTCCCCACATTGTCCACTTTACCACCTCAATCATCTCATCACATCAATCCATCATCCCAACAAGAGTCAATACACACGGAATCTAGAGATACAACAACACCTAGATTCTACACAAATTGTGTACAACAACGGATAAGCTCAACAATAGCTTAATCAAGGAATAATCATACACACAGGATCACATCAATGGATTCAATCTAGGGGTTTCAATGAAGGACATGAAACGATACTTAACAACAACAATGGACCTCAATCCAATATCAACATGATTGGCAACACAAGTTGCCAATCCACAATAGAAAGGGACAAATAACACATACTAGCATCAATGACACCAGGACTAGCATGCATATCAAACGGGTAAACCAAAATGGTTCCAACGAACCTTCAAGACTCATATTAGACCAACGAATCACACACTACAAGAAAAATCGCGGTTTGCGACGAAAGAATTCTGTCGCGAAACTGTGAAATTCCGTCGCAAATCGCGTTTTGCGACGGAATTTTACATTTTCGCGACGGAATCCATTCCGTGGTGTCAAGGCTTGTCGTATTTCATTTCGTGAAGGAAATAATCCGTCGCAAGCGGTGGCGACGGAAAATGGTGACGGAATTGTCCGTCGCGAAGTAGGCGACGGAAGTCATCCCGTCGCGATTTTGGCAACGGAAATGTTTCTTTCTGTCGCCTTCGCTTGAAAAATATTCCGTTGTAAAACTCATATTCCGTTGCATATTTCTGTCGTGAAATATAACGACAGAAATAATTATTGTCGTGATTCCATCACTAACCTTTCCGTTGCATATTTTTTCTTCCGTTGCAAAATTTCGTCGTAAGAAAACGACGGAACAAATTTCCGTAGTGATTCCATCGCTAGATATTTGGTCGCAAAGTTTGTTTTCCGTCACAAAATTTTGTCATACAAAAATAACGGAACTAATAACTGTCGTGATTCCATCGCGTTTTGGGCAACAAAAATCTTTCCGTCACCAATTTCGTCGCTATAATGACAATGAATATTCCATCGCTAAAATCATATTTATCGCGATGCTGGTAAATTATTATTATTTTACTATTTTTTAATTTTGATTATTTTGTTAAAACTCTAATATTTGTATTTAAAATGTTAATATGCAAACTAAAATACAATATAATTTGTAATATAAAAGCGATACTACTTTGTAGTTCAAAAATTTAAATGTTATACTTAATACCAAGTTCATATCTAAACATCAATATAGTAATCCATAAAAAAAAAATCAATATCAAGTTGAATTCAGTTGTGATGATGATACACCAGCTTTCTCACTATCAAGAGCACCTAATCTTTGTTGTATAAAAACCATAGAAGCCTTCAAATTCTCAATCTCATCTTGCATCTTTGTAGAATTAGCATTGTCTGAAGGCACGAGGTTGATGTTATATTATCTGATGTGTTAGCATTTTTTGAACCACGAATAAAGGTACCATATGAGCCAAGCCCATAAACTCTTCTTTTCTTATTATATCCGCCAATTGCACCATAGTACAATCAACTCTCATCTACTTCATCTCCATTTTGTGTTAATACATCCAGTTGCAATGCAACTTATTCTGACAAAAAAAAAAACACAATAACGCATAATTCAAACAATCCAAACATAATCACTTATAATTTAAACATTAAGTTATAAGTTATAGCTGCTCTTTATTGATATGCACTTATAGTTGCTCTAGTTACAGGCTTTTATTGGACTAAAAAATTCCAATTATCCTTGCAATCTCTTTTGAACTTTACATGATTATGACTGTAAAAGTATTAGTCCCCATCTTATTTCTGATTAACTGTATTCATGAATTAGACCTGCCTCAATTGTGTAATAAATTAACAGACATTATCAACACTTATAGCAACACTACAACAACACAGGTATGTAATTAAACATCTCTTCTCTTTATCATTGTAGAGAAGATAGCCATATCAAATTACCAATAAGATAGAATGATACTCGTTTTTTAAAGAAATGTGGTTTTTAATTGAAGTAAAATCAAATTTCATGGTTGTGTTTTAAAAAGTTGTACACCAATCACTAACTATTATTTTTATTCACATTTCTAGTGTGTAAACCCATGAACCAAACACATCCATAGTATTTTCCTAAATCTACTAACAAATGGATTTAGATTGCTGATTTAGAATCAGGCAAGTAGGAAATCGGCCACCTGAAGAAAGGGCAAAACATAAAAACAAACTTGACAATACTTCATTTGGCTAAAAAAAAAAAAACAAAAAACAAAACATAATTAAGATTTAGTAAACACAAATGTTGCAAAAAGAAATTCCCACATTTTTACTGAAATTAATTCTCAATAGGAAAATCACATCTGCATAAAATTAATCCATCAAAACTCACATTCACAAGAAGAATTACACAGTGCAGGTACATACGCGTTCCCTCAAAATATGCCAATATCATCCATATCATTCTCAGATGATTAATTATAAAGTTAATTTTACCATTTTATTTCTTTTGTGTATATTTAGCAAACACATTCAATTTCTTCCAACCAACGAATTAAAAAAAAATCCTCTAATTTAAATCACAAATGTGAAAATTAGAAGAACAGAACAGACTCCTTAATACAACTAAACCATTGTCCATTACTAAACTAGAAGACAATCAAGACATACCTGCCGGTTGGTAACCGCCTTACCAGAAGTTGATGTCGCTGCTGGCTTTGATGCACGTAGCCACTCGCCAGTCGAAGTCTCAACTCTCAAATGAGTGTTGCAGAGTCGCAGCCGCAAAAAGCCAAAAAATACTTTTTTTTTTTTGTATATCCCAACAAAAAGTGGAGAATTGCAAAGGGTTCATCACCAAAAAGATACATTTACACCTAAATTAAAAGAATCACAAATCTGAATTACGAATGGTATCATCATTTGATTTTGATGTCATTTTCCTTTACTACCTACAAATAAGAATAATAATTTCACAAATTTACAAGACAGCCTTAAAATTTACCCCAAAAAAAACCCGGCATTGAATTCGCGAATTCCATATCAAACCTGAGCCGCAGTGGCCGGAGCGGCGGCAGCATTTGTGGCAACACCAGTCAACAAGGAGATGATATCCATGGCGTCGGAGCCTGAGCCTGTTGCTCGTCGAAGTAGAAATATTTGGGGACGCAGAAAGCTTAATGGGCGCAAACAATGGCGACGCTCTCAAGCAATGAGGTTACCAGAAGGGATCCCAGGTTGGTAAGGAAAAGGACGAAGACGGTGGAGAGAATGAGGGCGGCGACAAGGGGAGTTACTCTGAGAAGGAGGCGGCGAAGATTGGGCGGCATCTGTGGAAATTTAGAATTTAGAATTTAGAATTTGGAGGGAATCGGCATCACAGCTGTGGAAATTTAGAATTTGGAAGAGCGGCTATGGAAATTTAGAATTTAGATATTACGTAGGCTCTGTTTGGCAACGATACTAGGAGCTTATAGTTTATTTTAAGCTACTAATAAGCTATAAGCTCTGTTTGGTAATGTTCCTAAAATAAGCTCATAGCTTAAAATAAGAGCTTATTTTGGAACGCTACTTTAGGTAGCGTTTCAAAATAAGCTACTAGCTTCCTAACTTTTTTTCCATCTTTACCCTTATTATTTTAAAGTAATGACATATTTTAACCTTATGAATTAAAACTCTTTTTCTTCACCTATCCCAACTTTCACGTCAATCCCTTCATCTTTAGCTTATTATTATTATTATTATTATTATTATTATTATTATTATTATTATTATTATTATTATTATTATTATTATTATTATTTTTAAATTAGCAATATGGCTTCACGTCAATCCCTTCATCTTTAGCTTATTATTATTATTATTATTATTATTATTATTATTATTATTATTATTATTAAATTAGCAATATGGCTTCAACCAATGACAATATTGCTACTTCATTATGGATGCTAGACGATCATGATCATGCTAATAGTTTTATTTTAAAAAAATGTTTACTTTTTTTTTTGAAGACGAAATGTTAAATTTTAATATGTAAACAAACTAATTTAAATTTTATGAAGATGTCCTTTTTAGTCTTTTTACATTTATCAGCTTATCAAAAAGCTAATTTTACCAAACACTTTCAATCATAAGATCTAGCTTAACAGCTCTTCAATTTTCAGCTCCGAGCTTATAGCTTTTCAGCTTTCAGCTCCTTTTCAGCTATCAGCTCCTAGCTTATAGCTTTTCAGCTAGGTTTGCCAAACAGAGCCGTAGTTGTAATTTAGAATTTGGAGGAGCCGTTTGGTTCACAGAATCTTGGATTATCCACTTACAGGTGTTTGGTTGGAGGGATTTTAAATTCTCTTCCCACTTAATTCCCACATAATTCCAAAGACCATTAAATTCCGTAGTTTGGTTGGAGGGAATTGTAATTCCATGGAATTGCAATTCCCCCATTTTCATGGAATTAAAATCCCATGTCCCCCCTGGTATTTTAATTCCTGGGAAAAAAAGATAGTGATGAGTCAAAATTATCCCTTCCTTTTTTAACCTAAAATTAATGTCTAACAACAATAATGGACATTTTTGACTTTATACTACTTATTCCCTTTCAATTCCCATGTATACCAAACATTGGAATTGAAATTCCCAGTAATTCTATTCCTGTCAACCAAACACTGGAATTTAAATTCCCACTTTATTCTCAGTAATTCAACTCACATGGAATTACAATTCCTTTCCCACATAATTCCCCCCCTCCAACCAAACGCCCTGTTAGATGTTTGATTTGGATTGTGAAATATAATATTACCTTTTTTAATTAAGTTTTTTATTTTAAGTTATATGTTATTATTATTATTTTGTTTTGGTAAATTAATAATATTTCAATTCGGTCAATGATTAAAGATTTTTTAAAATTTTAGTTATCGATAGTTTGATTATAAAATACTGGTTATCTAAATTAACATATCAATTAAGTGTATAGTTAGTGTGTGTGTCTATAAATATATATATATATATATATATATATATATATATATATATATATATATATACACACACACACACACACACACACTAAGTGCAGTGAGTGAAGGTTGGTACCCCACACTCAATATTTCTATCAATTCATATAGGTGTGATTGAAGGTTTGTAGTCTCTGCATTTCTATACTTATTGAGTTGTACATCTACACTATAAATATTATATCATCATTTTTAACGGACAAAATTATCTTACACTATTAAACTTTGGTCAATATACATTAAATTATACCATAATTATATTTAATCATTTATCATATACTCCGTATAAATTTGTACGTTAACAATTATTAATTATACCATAATTATTAACCAAATTATCAACTATACTTTTAAATATATAATATGAATTCTACAACTACAAATTTTATGATATTATATATATATATATATATATATATATATATATATATATATATATATATATATATATATATATATATATATATATATATATATATATATATATATATATACATATATATATATATATATATATATATATATATATACATATATATATATATATATATATATATATATTAAAATAATTATAACTATGATTTTAACATTGAATACTAATGTTGGACATTTACTTTTGCGCATCACGCATAGAAAAGATGTAGAAATAATAGTAATAATTAGTAATATCCAACATTAGTATTCAATGTTAAAATCATAGTTATAATTATTTTAAAAATTAATATATATATATATATATATATATATATATATATATATATATATATATATATATACACATATATATATATGTATATATATATATACATACATATATATATATATATATATATGTATATATATATATACATATATATATATATATATATATATATATATATATATATATATATATGTATATATATATATATATATATATATATATATATATATATATATATATATATGTATGTATATATATATATACATATATATATATGTGTATATATATATATATATATATATATATATATATATATATATATATATATATATATATATATATATATATATATATATATATATATATATATATCAGACACGAAGTTAAAATAGGCAAATGTTTAGTAAAGTTTTAAATATAAAATAAAAATAATTATTTTTATATGTAATCAAAATGAGTATTTTAAACTTCTAGTAAAAGTAATACTAAAGATGAATATTGTTGTAAATAGTTATAATTGATAAAAAAAAATGATGTCTTAACAATTTTTATATTAAATTAAATTTATAATTCAA
Organism: Ipomoea nil; assembly: GCF_001879475.1. Classification (NCBI taxonomy): domain Eukaryota; kingdom Viridiplantae; phylum Streptophyta; class Magnoliopsida; order Solanales; family Convolvulaceae; genus Ipomoea; species Ipomoea nil. Next base: position 978,452 of record NW_017617524.1, on the reverse strand, counting down.
TATTGATTAAACAATAAAATTTAACTTAATTTTTGTTAAAAGTGAAATTTATTGTATTATAATATATTTATTGATATTGTGAAATACTACATATTTCCCTAATTCCTTGTCACATTTGCTTTTTGCACGATTTTTATTGCAACGAAACTAGTGTTTCTACCTTTCCAATTATGCCCCATAGAAGTAGGTGTCATTTGTACAAAGTATAATTGTACTTACCTCATTAATTGCCTATAAATTTGAACAAGTCAGTAGGTAAATTGAGAAATGTAAAATTATAGTTAAGTTCAATTTTAGAAAGAAAACACTATTTCAGGACTAACGAAAAATGAAAATAAGATAAGTAAAATAGGATGGATGATGAAGTGATTAAAAAAGCTATGCAATTTAGTTATAGCATATGAATTCATATGCAATTTTAATTTTACATTAGATTTTGAAAATTTTCTACTTATAATACCAAACCTAGTGCAAAATTTGATCATTAAAAACTTATAAATTTTACTTAAAAAAATTATATATTCTCGCGATGGAAAGAGATCGTCGCACGTTCCGTCGCCATACTCAAATGTGAAATCTATCTTTCCACCAAACATATTTGTGACGGAGTCGATTCTATTGTCTCATTCTGTTGTCAAAATAAACTTTACTAAAAAAATTAAATATTTTAGTGACGAAAATAACGATCATCGCAAGTTCCATCGCAGACCTCAAACGTCAAATCTATCTTTGCACCAAACATCGCAACAAAATTAATTTTCGTTGCTAGTTCCATCGTCGTAGCGCGATGGATATGTGGGGCATTGCATTTTTTATCGCCAATGTGCTAACATATTGGCGACGGAATCGATTATGTCGTCTCATTTTGTAGCGAAAATAAATTTTACTTAAAAAATTAAATATTTTAGTGATGGAAAGAACGATCGTCGCAAGTTCCGTCACCAACCTCAAACGTCAAATTTATCTTTGCGCCAAACATCGCAACAGAATTAATTTTCGTTGTTGATTTCATCGCCGTAGCGCGACGGAAATGTTGGGCGTCGCATTTTCTATCGCCAATGTGTTACCATATTGGCGACGGAATCAAGTCTGTTGTCTCATTATGTAGCGAAAATAACTTTAATTCAAATTTTAAATATTTCCGCGACGGAAAAAATACCGGTCGCAATTTTCGTCGTCAGCCTTCGTCGTCAATTCCTTGGTGCAAAGATTAATGGGAATATTTTCCACTTTGCGACAAAATACCACAACGGAATTTATTCTCGTTGCCAATTCTGTCGCAAAACCGCGACAGAACCATCAGTCGTTGCCTTTTCCATCGCCATTGTGGTGACAGAACTTAGTTCCGTCGCAAAATCTGTCGCCAAAATGTGGGCGCCAAAATTTTCTATATTTTTTCTCATTTTGCGCCAAAAATCACTATGGAATTGAATTCCGTTAACATTTCCGACGCAAAATCATGACGAAACACGTTCAGTTACAAAAACCGTCGCAAATCGACAACGGATTACAGTCCGTCGCAATTCATGATTTTTCTTGTAGTGACAAGGTTGGACCGTTAGCACGATTCAAGACACCAAATCCTACCATGGATTCCTAAAACATCGTTCTAGACATACGGAACATCAATAAGACTCACAAAAGCTCAACAATTCAACAACGGGAGGCCAAAACATCAAGTACCAAAAAGGAAAGGACCACGGGGAACAATTCCCCGCAGTCACCAAACATGTTCCCCGCGGGTGGAGCCACGGGTAGGCCCCCACCCGTGGTTCCACCCGCGGGGTACGTCCTACACCCAAAATTCAGCATTTACTGTTTTTCTTCTACAAGGCCAAGTTCAAGTCCAAATGACCCCAAATCTTCCACACAACAAAGATATGACTTGAACCTATGAATAGCTCAAATAAAAGCATTTAAGAACCCTAAATACAAGCTCTAAAATTGCATTATCACAAGATCATGCATCAATCACTCAAACACATCAAGAATGTCACATAGAAGCCAATAATCATTATTATCAAGTGAAAATAGGTTTTGTGTAGCATGGGTTACCTCTTGTAGACCAAGAACACCTTCTTCAACCTCAAAGCAAGACCAAAGCTCCTCTAGATCAACCTAGCACTTCACCCACCACTAGATCTTCTACACACCCCCAAAACCCACAAGGTAGAAGAAATATTTAGAGAAAAGATGGGGGAATCTTGTAAGGAAAAGGTAGGGAAGGATAGATCTTACCATTCCTAGCCTTTTAGTGTTGGAAAGTTGGAATCTTGGTGGAAGACTATGCAAAGCTTGGAAGTTCCCTTTTTTACTCGGAGAGAAAGCTAGGATTCTTTTAGAGAGAGGTTAAAGGGTTTTTAGAACTTTGGCTAGCATGGAATGAAGACAAGAGGTCTTGCTAGGGAAACATGAGCACCTCTCACTAGTGAAAAGACCAAGTTACCCTTACTAAGGTTTGGATGAATAAGAGATTGAGGTACAACACACAAGGCACAAGGTACACCAAGAAGACTCGTCAATTTCTAGTCCTTCGACTATGAAATTTCAGGATTTTAGGAAGAAGTTACCAAGGAAGGCTAGGATTAATTCCTTAATTAATCCCAATTAGCATTTAGATTTACAGGGTGTTACATAACATGTAATTAATATGTTAAATTCAAATGAATAGGATTTGAGTTCATCTAGTCTACTAGTTTGAAAAGATCAAGCCTGCGTAAGAAGACTTCAAACCGTTTACAATTTTTTTTTTCTACGCTTGACTTAAAAATATAATGTCGATCTTGAAAGAAACATAACTGATTGCTACTTAAAAAAAAATTATAGCTCTCAAGTCTCAACTAATAAATGCATGGAAGAAGGTAAAATCTAAGCGGTATGGTAATTACTAATCAATATATTAGTTAAATTTAATTTAGATAACAATTTAGTTAAAATTATATTTGTATTTTAAATTTGATTATGACTAAACGATTAGTTCTGAACTAAACATGCATGCCCTTAATGCAGCCAATGTGGAATGAACTAGTAACTAAGAGTTAAGATGGCGGACTCGCGCCCTGAGATGTCCTCGCCGGCGGTGACCGATCGGTCACTGGAGGATCAAGATTTGCTTGAACGATCTACCAAGAAGACGAAGCGAGGGAGAGATCACCTGGAGTTGCTAAGGTCAACACCTTGGAAGAATTAATGCAAGACACCCCAACGGGAGCAGGGTTAGCGTCGCTGGATTTCACCCAGTGGATAACCCTAGTGGCCACCCCATGCCAAACCTGGACGAGAAAAGAAACTGCCCCACCACCGGAAGAGGAGGTGGCCTCAGATGATTATGCCATGGACAAGACAGACAAAGGTCGAAATATCCAGTGATTCTGGTGATGAAGGAGGAGAAAGAGCGATTGAGGCGGTCATGGCGGAAGTCGTTGATCATTAGTCTTTTGAGCCAACTAAAAATTTTATTTTAAAAATCCAATTTTAAGAAATTCCAAATTAGCAAATTTTCACTCCGTAAAAATTTTTACGAGAAAATCGGTGTGGGATAAATTATTTTGAGCCAAGTGTAAATTATTCTTGTCCAATTCTTAAGCCCAACAATTATTTCTTGAATTCTAAAATGTCTAGCCCAATATTGTGATCCATTCTTTTACTTTTTGGATCCGGTGAGGTTACCTTTGTCAGGCGAGGTGGTGAGACTCAATCTTGTATGTTTGTTTGCATATTTGGACGTCCCAGATTTAATGAGATTTCTTGCTTTGTGCGCTGATTATTTGTAGATGTAGGGTCATTATTGTCTTTTTCATTGTATCTTTAATAGGTAGTAGTAATTATTTACCTAATTTTATGGGCTTGTGCAATTTAATTATGGTTAAAAATCGGGTGTTATTTTCTTGCAACTTTAATTGCAGACTATTCGACTTCTTTGTAGTTGGCTTTTGTGGGTATTCTCCGGTGGTCTCTTCGGTTCTTGCGATCTCCTCCGCGTCGCGTGTATTCTCCGTCCGGTCTCTTTAGGCTAGCGCCAACCCTGCTCATCTTTCTCTATGCCGTTCTATCGTGATGGCCGGTTCTACCAATCGTCGGTCCAAGCGTTTGAGGAGTAGGTCTTCCGATTACGATCCAGGTATTCCAGTAGCCGCGCTTTTTTTTTTTTTTCCTTCGTGTATGTGGGTTTGTGCTGGTGTTGCATGTTTCTGGCGGCGAGACGGATGGAGCGGTAGTTCTGGTATGTTTGGGTGGGTGGATTGTAGCGGGATGTTAGGGTTCTAAGTTTTTTGTGTTTTGGATGCCTGGGTAATGGTTTCTACGCATTATTTTTATTTTGTTGCTTTTTTAAGGACTTTATGTTTAGCGGGTGGTGTGTGATTGCCGTAATGTTTAGTAAGCGGTGGGTGCGTTATAGGATTTCAGCGTGTGCATCCTGTTCTTATTTGTCCGGGGTTTATTCCGTATTGTGCTGGGCTTTCTTCTTTTTTTTTTTTTTTTGTTTTGTTTTGTTTTTTTGCTGGGTAATGGCGTTGGCTGGGCTCTAAGGTATTTGCATGTCCTTGTATTTAGCCGGTTAATGGGGGGAGGGGGATGTGGGTGGTGTCGCCGTGGTGATTTTCGATGGGGTGGTGGGGGTACGACAATGGAGGTGTGAGTTGTTGCTTTAATTGTAGCTATTATTTTAATGTTTTGGGGTTCTTTTTTCGTGCATTTGGTCTATTCGTGCGTTCGGCTTCATATATGTGTTTTCGAAATAGTTTTGCATTGGAGTCTATTCTTAAGTCCGAGCATTTGATGGTGTGTGTAAATCCACTGGCCTTAGTTTTGCGTTGTTATTATGTGTGCAACTCCACTGGCCGCTGTGAAATGGTCATGTTTTTTCTCACGGTGCAGTGAAAGTATGGCTTCCCTGAAGTGAAAATGGATATTTCGGTGTGTGCGGGTGTGGTGATATGCGGTTGCATTACGTTGAATTGTAGTATTTAATTTAGCATTACGTGACATATGTACTGCGTGTGTTTGAATTTGCTATTGTATGAATCCGTCTATGTTTTCTTATGGTGGTGATGGGTGGTTGGTGATTTTGTTCGCGTATTTTTTTTTAAGAAGAATAATTTATTTTAGTCGGGGGTGGTGTGTTTGTTCGCCATTTGAGGCGGAGGGTGGTGGTTGCGTAATAGGGTTTGAGCGTGTGCAAATTCAATTTCTGTGTGCATTTGCTATTTGTGGTGGGTGCAACTTTGTATTCAACTGTAGGGTATGGGAAATAATTCATACACTTGTTTGCAAAGGACGTGTTGTAATTTTCTTATGTGCGTTATAAGTTCGTTTTCGTTATAAATACCTTTTTTATTTCATTTTCATTTTGGTCATTGGTTTTGTTTTTGTTTTTGTTTTTTTTTTTTTTATATCAAGTATTTGAGCTGTGTGCACTACAAGGTTATGGTGTGTGCGTCTTAATCAATTTTGTTTATTTTGTAATAGTTCGGTCTTCTATCTAACTATTTTATTTGTCAATGGCATTTTCTTGTTTTATTTTTCTAAATGGTTTTTCGTTCAAGAGTATACATTACGAACTATGTGCAATAGTTCGTCTAGGGTTGTTCTTTTGTATTTTTTGTGTGTAGTTCGTTGTTATGGCACGTGTGAATTACATTGGTGGTGAGTTTGTTTCATCTACTATTTTTTATGGCTTTAAATTTATCTAGTTTGGTTGTCTTCCTTGTAGAGAACAATTCGGAGTTGTTTGCAGCACCTCCTGGTGTGGGTTTTCCTACTGCCCAAGCAGCTCCACCAGTTCCTCCTGCGGAGGTGTCTACCCCTGCTCAGGTACAACCGGTTTTGGATGGTGTGCATGTTGGGTCTCCACCAGTTGCCCCCGTTGTGGTGCCCATCCCAGCTCAAGTTCAGCCGCCCTTGAGTGGGACGCAAGTGGGGTCCGGTGGTGATGGTGTGGCTGTATTCCCATCTCTGAACACTCGCGCATCGCCAAAGCATCTGGTTTCGCACCTAAAGCGGTTAAATGCATGCCAACGGAAACCCGTGAATCAAATTGGGTTAGGGGAGTTATTCAAATCCAGTTATTGCGACATACTTCTTATAGAATTGATATCCATCTTCCATTGTGTTAAAATGTTGTCCTTCATATGGTTTCAAGCCTGGGTCGCATTTCGTAAACCAATATTTCGTACCCCCAGGGCTAATATCCATACTGCAATCCTTTTCTGGTTCTTTTTCACCACTGGGCTCTGCACCGCACACACCTGTAACATATGATTCGTATTCGCTTACATATTAAATCACACAACATCATTTCATCAACTAACTCATGACTCTTCGTGTGGTTTAATAATAAAATTATGTCTATACATTTGCACATATCTTGCACTCTTGCACTGTCATTAAAAATAAAATGCACAGGCTCTACAGTAACTTGCACATGCTTAAACAATAACTTGCACACGCTAAAATAGTAACTTGCACAGGCTAAAACAAAAACGTGCACACGCAAATAAATTATCTTGAGAACGCTAAACACAACATACCATACATCTTGCACAGACAGTATAATAAGTTGCACACGCGTGATACATATAACTCGCACATAACTTGCACTCGTATTAAAAGTGAATTGCACATAGTACCTATTTTACTTAATGCTAATTCAACAAACGCCATCCGCATGCACTCTCTAAACACATGCCATCAACCGCACACACCATTTCGTACAAACGCACTCACTCAACATAATAACTGCACATACGTAAGAACATTCTCCAAATCAAATCTAGTTCGGTTGCACAAACCTGTAACCGTATCCGCCATCACCGTCGCCAGAAAATAGAACGCCTTCCCTTCGGGTGTGCTAAATGATTGTTTTACTACAGCTCTCGCCACAAAATTAATAACATATATTACCGTAAATATATATTTAATCATATTACATTATTACCATTCAGATGGAATATATTCTAATTTATTCCTCACCATAAATAGCTCCAATATTACAATTACTTATTCACCCTTATGCATAGACTACTACCTTAAATGGATAATAAATCTCATTCAATCTCACCCTTTGATATGTAATGATTTAATGGATGAGATGAGGCCTCATGATCTCATCCATTTAAGTGGCCTCATGGGATCCGGAGCCTATATATCTAAAAACATAATAAGTGTGAATGAATGTTATACCCCTGATTTATGTCCGTTTTTTCTGTTAAGTTTCTTTGTACATTATGCTATAAAGGTTGTACATTAAAATATTTTGGACAAACATACCCCTACCGTTATAACTTCCGTTATCTTTTCCACTATTGTTACCATGCACATGCATCCACCATATATTTTCTTATCTTCTTCATTAGTAATAATATATACACATTAAATATTTGAGTTATATGTTAATTATTTCATAAATATAAATATCAAATTTATAAAAATGATTTACATTATTATATTATTATTATTTAAAATAATTTAAATATCTAAAATCTAAATAAATTTAAATTTTTTATATAATGTATTAATATTGGGCACCTATTTTTTGCGCATCGCGCATAAAAAATACTAGTATATATATATATATATATATATATATATATATATATATATATATATATATATATATATATATATATATATGTTTATGTTTATGTTAGGATGAGGAGGTCAGCAACCAAACACCCCTTGTCTCTCGTCTCCCTCTTCTCTGTTTCTTATCACCATAGACAGCAGCAACATGAACCAAACAACCCTCCATCCTCATCTCTCTCTCGTCGCCCTTCTCTGCTTCTTCTCATCTCTAACAGCAGCAACAACATCACACCAACCCCCCCCCCATAGTCGCTCACTCTCGACGTATAGAAGCAGAAGCCAGAAGCCCCCTTCTCTCCCTCTTAGCTCACTCTCTCTCTCTCTCTCGCCAAAGAAAAAGAAGAAGAAAGAAGCAGCAGCTCTAGCTCTCTCTCTCTCTCGTCTCTGGTCTCTCTTCCTTCGCTCTCTACATCGGAAGCAGGGGTGGCGACTGGTGGAAGTTCGGACAGTCAACAAGGGAAGCCGGTGACCACTCCTTCTCTAGCTCCGGCGAAGCAGTGCACAGAGGTGACGAGAAGCGAGTAGCAGCAGATCTGACGGCAGTGGAGCTTGTTTGTGTTTTTCCAGCGACCGAGTGATGATGGACGTCGACGACGAGCAGTGGCGGTGGCTGAGATCATCACCGGTCTTCATCTCCTTCCGGCGGCGTGAACTGGACGAAACAGATATTGAGACTTAGTTAATAGTTGTTATTGTTTACCTAGTCTTTTGGTTCTGTTTAACTAGCTCCCTGGTTGTGTCGGGCACACCGCTAGTTCGCGGTCCGGTCGTGAATGACGTTTATAGCATTCCAGCTCAGAAGTGTCAAGTTAATACCACAACCTCAGTTTCTAAGTTGCATCATCAGTATGGTCATCCCAGCCACAGAGTTCCGGCTTCCATTCTCAAGAGTAATAATATGCACTTTGATCGTCGTGCACTCGAGATGTTTTCATGTACTTCGTGTCACGTAAATAAAACTCATAAATTGCCATTTTCGTTTAACTCTATGACCAGATCTAAGCCGTTAGAACTTATATATACAGATGTTTGGAGTTCGTCAATGGTCTCTGTTGATGCTTTTAAGTATTATGTTAGTTTTATAGACCACTACACAAAGTATGTCTGGTTGTATCCATTAAAACTCAAGTCTGATGTCCATAAAGTGTTTGTGCAGTTTAAGTCCATGGTCGAAAATTATTTTGGCCACATGATAATCTCTATCTTTTCAGATAATGGATGTGAATACACCAGGTTGGTTCCAACATTCAATAGTATGGGGATTTCACACTTTATGTCACCTCCCCATACCCCGGAACACAACGGTTCTGCGGAGAGGCGACACAGACACATAGTGGAAAGTGGTATGGCGCTCTTACACTCATGCATTTCATATCTCAACAACTTCTCATTGCATCAAAATAATGATATACCACATGCTCATGAATTTTGAAAGTAATACTTAGGCTCACGTTGGCCACTTATGCACTTTTAAAACATGTTATACTTGAAATGCAAAAATGCTATACAACATGCTTCAACTCCATATATATATCATAGAATTTCTCAAGAATACAATATCATGCTCGGTTTGCAACATATCAGACTCTATATATTTCTACCATCAAATATACTCCAAATCTCATTGATCAAACAACACATTCTAGTCAGACAATTTTTTGGAGAGGCAAAGAAAGAGATCAGGGAATCAACAATGGAATAGTGAGGCTTTTATAGGGTCCAAAACCCTAGGTTGATCATTAATGATTGGTTGAGGGCAAAGTGGTAATTTGGCTTGTTTCTAGCAAAGATCAGACAAAGGGGTTAGAGGGTTGTGGTCTACCAAGCTTCATGGACCAAAGTCTAGAAAGGTGATTTTAAATAGTTTAGGGGTCAAAATGTATTTTTCCAAAAATGATTTCCAAACAAACACTTGGTTCAGATTTCTCTCGGTCTCACTCAGATTGGTTTCTCAGTTTTGGTGTTGAATTAATTTAAAAAGTACTCAAAATAATTTATTCAAACACCAATTTATCGCAAAATTTTTTTTAATAGAGTGAAAATGACTATTTTGGAATTTCTTAAAATTGGATTTATAAAATTAAATTTTTGGTTGTCACAGACACTGCTCAGATGGCTCAGAATGGAGGCAGTCGGCTAGAATGAGTCGTACTGGGTTAAATGATGAATGTCTAAACCTAATACTTTTTCCTTGCATATTTTGGTATTTTTTGCTTGTTACTCATTATATTATGGAGTTATTTTGGTCACTTATGGAATTATTGTGTGTGTTAGGTGATTTGACAAAGAAACGATGTTTTGAGGCATTTAATGAAGTATTTGATCAAGCTTTTGGAGTCACCTTAGCACGAGAAGTACAATTGGAGGACTAAAGCAATGATTTTTGGAGTTTTGGGATGGACCAAAGCGAAACCCGCGGCCGAGGAGGGCATCGAAGCATTACCAAAGATCTTGGAGGGCATCGAAGCATTACCGAAGATCTTAGAGGCCTCCTCGACTTGCCACGGGTGCTGCCACACCCATGGCTAGTAGACAGTGAGCACTGTCTTGTGGCCACGGGTCTGGGCACGCCCTTGCCTGCACCCGTGGCCAGGACAATATTCATTGTCTTGCTGGGCAAGGGTCTGGGCACACCCTTGCCCGCACCCGTGCCCAGCCTCTGCAACATTTTAAAATACTCTTTCTCCCTTGTTTTAAATGAACTCTTTCCACCCCAAAAACTCACCTTTCATTTCTCTTTCACTTCATAGATAAGGTTAACTTTAGAATAGCTTAGATAGGTATAGATTGGTTGTTCCTTTCCATTTCCAAGCTCAAGAACATTGTAAATCTTGGATTTCAAAGTAGAGCATCAAAGATTATAAATAAGGAACTTTGTAAATAATTTTCTTGCATTTCTTTAAAACAAATCTAGGTTACGTTTTTTTTTTTTTTTTTTTTTTTTGTTTAATCAATCTGCTTTTGATTATTTAGAGTATGACTCAATATTTTAATTATACATTTGCATTATTAGAAATGATTTAAGTCATTATGATGTAATCTGCGCCTGGCCGATGTAATCTGCCGGAGACAAGTTTCCTTGGCACAACGATTGAAACTGCCCTAGCAGATAAAGCACCTAGTGCGCGTGCTGGAACCCAGAGCGGCGGTGATTAATGTCCTCGCAAGTGCACTGGTCGACATTGCTGTAAGAGGAAAACACCCCCTTGAAAACCCTTAAATATGAGTGTCTTTGGCACTTATCACTACTCAATGAAATCTAACATGTAACACCCCCGATTTTTACCAAAACTTTAAAAGCTTAAACAAGAGACATAAAGCTAAACATTAATCATTAAGCAACGGAAGCAACGTCTAAACACGGAGGTGCTATGTCACACCTATATCAAACACAAGTGCACAGGCATATACTACAACTAAGGCACTCTAACAAATCAACTACTTAGACCCACAGGCCTCAACAACTATTAAAGAAAGAGATATAATCTATCTACAGGCCACTAGCGCGCTCTCTAAAGCTACTCAACCTGTAAAAGATAAGGGATAACACCCGGTCAGCGAATCATGCTGGCAACCCACCAACACGCGTTAAGTATCATAATATACATAGATATAATCAAAAGTGTTTGAAAATAGGAATACCGTATATATCGTTTTAAAGTCGACAGAGGAAACATCAATAGACTCATCAATCACTCACAACAAAGGTCAAAGACCAGCATACTCAAAAAGACAATAGAACTACAAGCAACAAGCTCAACAACAAGGTACAACATGCGACACACAACGAAGGATTCACAATAGACATGCTCTTAAGCAATGGAAGGCCAGATTCACACCATAACGAGTTCCAAGTCCACGTAGGACACCATCACACCAAGTCATATACCGTGGAGTCAGCACCACGACTCGATTCATAGTGGATCAGTGTGGAGGGCTCCAAATCATCAACAAACATGTATCACGTAGTCATCACAACGACTCGGATCATATGCATAGTGTCATCGCAATGACAAGGACCGCAACCCAATGGAAATAGAACTAGCAACTTTAAGTGTATACACCCCCTATTGAGATTCCAAGCTCAACGGGTTAGCTACCATCTCTGGCAACTGGAATGAGTTTCCCATGTTGCCCACAAGTCATAAGTATCTAAATGGCAATCCGGAGCTTTAAACCCATTACTGGATCAATTCACACATAAGTCCTCACACTGTCCACTTTACCAGCTCAATCATCTCATCACATCAATCCATCATCCCAACAAGAGTCAATACACACGGAATCTAGAGATACCAACACCTAGATTCCACACAAATTGTGTACAACAACGGATAAGCTCAACAATAGCATAATCAAGGAATAATCATACACATGGGATCACATCAAGGGATTCAATCTAGGGGTTTTAATGAAGGACATGAAACGATACTCAACAACAAAAATGGACATCAATCCAATATCAACATGATTGGCAACACGAGTTGCCAATCCTCAATAGAAAGGGACAAACAACACATACTAGCATCAATGACACCAGGACTAGCATGCATATCCTCCGCCGAAAGCTTGCTGCGCTGGGATCTGTTAGAATTAATTCACGCAGCTTGCGCCGAATTGAACCTGTCAAACAGACTAATCCACCGTCAAAAACCAGAAACAACCGCCACTGAACCTGAATTTCTGCCCGGACAAAGACTATCCGGTTTCTACCTCTGGAATTGCGCTGGAGAAAACTGATGATGAATGATGAACATTAGCTTCATTTTATATTGTTCTGACCAAGCCACTTCTCCGCTTCTGTGCTACTATGGAGCATTTGTCTGCTACTCTATCGGATCATAGTCATGACCGAGAAAGAGTCTGCGATCACTTGCGAGATGGAGCACCTCGTCGGACATGGATGAAACGAGAAGCGAAAAGATGGACTGATCCTTCTTCACCCATGCTTTGTACTCTGGATTCGGCACTGGAACAACGGAATCCACGCCGGAAGTGGTATCGCCGGAAGGAGAGCCGTCGACGGTGGCCGGTGGACAAGGAGTTTCGCCGTCGACGAAACCTAGCAGTTCCTGACCCCGTAGAAATGGGACCAGTTGCGTACGCCAAAATAGGAAGTTTTGGGACATTAATTTGATCGACACAAAATGATGTGCCGAGGATAGAGGATTCGAGGTGGTGGCCGGAGGTGGGGCGGTGGTGGTGATGGTTCTTTCCAATGATTTTGTCGATATTTCGGGGTGGTGGGAGAAAAAGTAGGAGGATCTAACCTAAGGCTGAACTGATACCAGATGAGAAGAGGAGTTCAAATTCAGTTGAAACAGATAGATGTTACAATACTAAAGAGGTTTAGGAAACGTAAACCTCTCCTAACTAATAGGCTAGTCTAAGTCAAACAACTAGCACCACATAAATAATAATATAGAAATAATATATGAAATAACAACATTATTAACAACTATGGTATTAATAATTTTTGTCTGTATTTCTATAATGGTACAATTTATACTATTATTTTTTTACCGAACAAAATTATTTTTACATCATTAAAGTGTCATATGAATATATATATATATATATATTTATATATACATATATATGTGTGTGTGTGTGTGTGTTATAATTGTTTATTTGTATTGACTTATTATATAAGTTTATGTATCTTGTATAATTAGAATTGCATAATGGATTGAACTTCTTTACGGGCTAGTGCCTCAGTGATTCAATTACATTAACATCTCATTATCTTAGTTCTTTTTAATGAATTTTTATCTTTACATTTGTGTATTTATGGACGACGATCCATAATCATGCGTATAGTCCAATTGGTTATATTTGGAAACAAAAAGCGTAGGAAAGATAATTTTGATAAGCATTAGTTGTTGTCCTTATGGTTCTTTAATTTGGTTATTACTCTAGTTACAATATTTACTATGACAAACAGATTGCTTGCACGTACTATAGTACTCATTGCAGTCCATGTTAATTTGGAACTAAATTTGATTAATCTATCAATGTTAAAATACAAGATTTTTTAATAATTACATATTCACTTTTCTTTGACAACTATCTATATTGCCAGTTTTTGCAATTGGTCTTTTCAAGTTGTGATATTTTGGTAGGAGTAGAGAAATTTTAACACTTAAAAATATTAAAATTATTGTGTTGCATATTTGTTTGCAGGCCTTTAGCTTGCGAAGAACCGTAAGAATAGGGAGAAGAAAATAAAGAACAGAGAAAAATATATCTTATTTCAGCATCACCTTCTGTACAGGATTACAACGATATATATAATCTAGATTTGACAGCTATTACAAATCATTTCATAACTATCAAGCTGTTACAAATCAAAGAACACAAAGGAAACCTCTCAACCATAGCAAATGATAAAATTCCTATTGTGGGCTCTGGTAGAGCTTCACTTATTCTTCCTAACGGTACAACATTAGCTATCGACAATGCACTCCTATACCCTCAATCGAAAAGAACTTTGCTTAATTTCAAGGATATTCGGTCAAATGGTTTCCACATAGAAACTAAAACTAAAAACAATATTAAATTCCTTGTAATAACCAAAATGGTCAATAATTCGAAAAATGAAATCGAAGAACTTCCTTCCTTTTCTTCAGGTCTGTATTATTCTTATATCAGGCCCCAAATTTCCTGCGTTGCACTTGTGGTGAAATTTAAAGATACACATTCTTTCGGTCTATGGCATGACCGCTTAGGTCACCTTGGGCAAACTTTGATAGGCCGGATACTTTCAAATTCGACTGGACATAACCTTCTTAGGACAAACATTCTTTCTAGAAAAGGTTACACTTGTGTTTCCTGTTCAAAGGGAAAACTTATTATTCGTCCCTCGCGTCCTACGATTGGTTTTGAGTCACCTGTCTTCCTGCAGAGGTTACAGGGTGTGATATTTGTGGACCAATTCATCCTTCCTCCGGACCATTTCGATATTTCATGGTCCTTATTGATGCTTCCACCCAATGGACACATGTGTGCCTACTTTCCACTCAAAATATGGCATTCGCACAATTCATAAGACAAATCATTAGGTTGAATGCCCAATTCCCCGATTATCATATTAAGAACGTAAGAATGGATAATAATGCAGGTGAATTTACCTCGTCAGCTTTTAACGATTAGTGTATGGCCATGGAGATTAAGGTGGAACATCTTGTACCATACGTCCACACCTAGAATTAATTTTGATAAGCATGAAGTTTAGATGAATCCCTTATCAAAAGAATTATGCTAATAGCTAGACCATTACTACAACGGTCCAGTCTACCAGTCACTTGTGGGGGACAAGCAGTGTTGCATGCTGCAAATCTAATGCAACTCCAGCCAACTGCATATCATGAGTATTCCCCTCTACAACTTATATGTGGTAATCAGCCAGACATTTCTCATTTGCGTGTCTTTGGCTGTGCGGTTTACGTACCTATACCACCTCCACATCGTACTTCGATGGGACCGCAGCGTCGGTTAGGTATTTACGTTGGGTATGAATCTCCATCTGTCATTAAATACCTCGAGTCCATGACAGCAGATCAGTTTACTGCACGGTTTCCTGACTACATTTTTTATGAAGATCATTTCCCAGCATTAGGGGGAGAGAAAATCCCAGGTTTGAAAAAATGCCATGAAATTTTATGGGATGTAAAAGATCTTAAATATCTTGACCCATGTACTAATCAAACTGAACTTGAAGTTCAGAAAATAATTAATTTTCAAAAACTAGCAAATAATCTACCAGATGCGTTTACTAACTATAAAGGAGTAACTAAGTTTTATATTCCTGCAGAAAATGCTCCATCAAGAATAATTGTTCCCAAAGGACCAAATACTAACACTGATATTACCCAATGCCAGAAGACTGGAAGACCAATTGGTACAAAAGATTTAAATCCGCAGAAAACTAAAAACAATAAACAATCACAGTTACTCCAAAATCGTCCTAAAGACGAAAAACCCAGTGTTAATGCACGTGCTACAAATAAATCTAACACTGGGGATACAGAACACCTTCACCAAGATATAATAGCAAATGAGAAAGACTTTGTTGAAGTAAATATAGAATCTGCCATAAACTTTAGCGAAACAGGAGAAAATTATAATAGAAATGTAACAATCGTCAATGACCAATTTACCTTTACAATTGCTCTTCACATTTCTTTCAATAATATGGATCCAGAACCAAAAACTATAGTAGAGTACCCGAAGCGCTTTGATTGGTTGAAATGGAAAGAAGCAATTGAGGCTGAGCTCAACTCGCTAAATAAAAGAAAAGTGTTTAGTCCTCATGTACTTACCCCTAACGGCGTGATCCCAGTAGGATCCAAATGGGTATTTGTACAAAAGAGGAGCGAACATAATGGGGTGGTTAGATATAAAGCGAGACTTGTAGCTCAAGGGTTCTCACAAAGAGGCGGAATAGATTTTGAACAAACTAACTCTCCTGTCTTAGATAGCACATCGTTCCGTTATCTAATATCGTTGACAGTAAAAATGAATCTAGAAATGCAGTTAATGGATGTTGTGACTGCATATTTATATGGGTCACTAGACGCTAACATATATATGAAAGTACCCGAGGGAATTCAAAATCCTTTATGTAAAGGAAATACAAATAGAAATATGTTCAGCATAAAACTACAAAAGTCATTATATAGCTTAAAACAATCACGAAGAATGCGATTTTGTCGATTGAGTGAATTCCTCTCAAAACAAGGATATGAAAATAAAGATATCAGTCCTTGCATCTTTACAAACAAATCAACTGATGGTTTTTGTATTATATCCATCTAGCAGATGATATAAACATTATAGGAACATGCAAGGATTTCAAGAGGGCATGCTTATGTTTAAAGGAGGAATTTGAAATGAAAGACTTGGGAAAAGCCAAGTTTTGTCTTGGTCTGCAGATCGAGCACCTCCCTGAAGGGATATTCATACACCAATCCAAATACACAAACAAATTATTAGAGAGATTCTACATGGATAAGTCTCATCCACTTAGTACTCCAATGGTAGTCCGATCACGTGAAGTTGATAAGGACCCATACAGACCGAAAGATGATAATGAGGATATGCTAGGACCAAAAGTCCCTTACTTAAGTGCCATTGGAGCACTTCTTTATCTTGCCAATTGCACTAGACCTGATATTGCATTTTCAGTAAACATGCAGGCTCGATTTAGTGCTGCTCCAACCCGAAGGCATTGGAATGACATAAAACATATCCTCAGATATTTACAAGGTACAAACACTACTGGAAATTATAGAATTTCTGACCACCTAAAAGTGATTTTAAATCAATTCGAAGGCAAAAAGTGGTCGGAAATTGCAACAAAGGTTTTTCCGGATACCAAAAGTGATTGGAACAAGGCTTTCGACTTGATTTAAGATCACTTTCAGGTGGTTGGAAATTCCATAATTTCCAGCAGTGAAAGGATGTTGGGCTTCTATTTAAAAGAGACCAAGACACCACATTAGTGGGATATGCAGATGTTGATTTTATGTCTGATCCGCATAATGCTAGGTCTCAGACCGGATATGTATTCTTTTGTGGAGGTACTGGTATCTCATGGAAATCAGTTAAACAGACACCAGTAGCTACCTCATCTAATTAACCACTCTAAAATCATTGCTTTATACGAGACCTCAAAAGAATGTGTATGGTTGAGGTCAGTAATACACAATATTCAAGACTCGTGTGGAATAATGAGTATTAGAAAGACCCCCACTGTCCTTTATGAGGACAATGCAGCATGTATTGCACAAATGTGTAACAGATATGTTAAAGGTAATCTCACCAAACATATTGCACCAAAGTTCTTTTATCCACATGAGCTCCAGAAGAGTGGTGAAATACAAGTTCAACAGATTTAATCAAGTGAAAATCTAGCAGATTTATTTACTAAATCCTTGCCTACTTCTACCTTCGAAAAATATATCTTATTTCATCACCTTTTGTACATGATTACAATGATATATATAATCTACATTTGATAACTATTACAAATCATTTCATAAATATCAAGCTGTTACAAATCATGTTATTAATGCTAGAATAATGTCCATAATAAAATTTTTACAATAAAAATTATAATTGAACATTTATTAGTGTTCTTAATAAAAATAGTCATTAATTGTTATTATAATTATATTTGAATAGTACGTACAATTCATGCATGTTAAAAAAAAAAAAAAAAAAAAAAAAAAAAAAAAAAAAAAAACAGATGAAAGGAGGAAATGGTGCAGGATATTTTTCTTCCACGAGGTAATAGTTGATCGATTGAAGGTTAAGAAATTTTTATACATCACTTGATTAATTAACTAGATCATAATTGTTTTTTATTGTATAATAAATTATTTTGAATTATAAAATATAAATTTTGAACACATGTCAATTTAATAAATTTAAAGATAGAAATTAAAGAAGGATGACAGGTAATTCTATTCAAGTTAAAATTATTAGGCAAATTTTAGTGTAGACGATGGTGCATGTAATAGTGTGGTCCATGAAGTAAGTATCATTTTATACACTTCAGCTTCATTTGACAATATTGCATTATAATGTAGTATCTATTCATATACTGAGGCTCAAACTCACAACCTTCCAAATGGAAGTTCAACCCGGGTACCATTAGACCACATAATCTTAGTACCAAAGTATCATTTTAATTCTACTACAGTTTCATTTGACAATATACATTATTACATGAGCTATATTTTGTAGTTTCATTTTTCACACACTAGTTTAATTATAGTAATATTAAAATACTATTTTAATTACACTCTAGGTTCATTTGACTATATATGTTATTGTATGACTCTAAATTTTTATTTTTTTTTATGACTCTGAAATTTAGTTTCATTTTACATACACACTAGTTTCATTATAACAACATAAAGTATAATTTTAATTATACTATAGTTTCATTTTACAATATACGTTGTTAAATGAGTTTTTACTTTTTAATTTCATTTTCCACACCCACTAGTTTCATTATAGCAACACTAGAGAATCATTTTAATTCTACTACAGTTTCATTTGACGATCATGGTCCACCTAGCACTGTGGACCATGATCCACTATACGTATAACAACTACAATTATTATAAGACCACTAAGATCCCAACAGGGTAGCTCAAGTGGCAAATGAGCATTCTCTTTGTGAAAGAGAGTTTTGGGATAACCCGGGTTCGATTCCTAGAAGTGATGATTCCCTTTGAGCACACTCTTGTGCCTCTCGGAGCGAATTGGGTAGACTTGGATCGATAGAGAAAAACCTGACCACTTTGTGGTTTACACAATATATATATATATATATATATATATAAGACCACTAAATAAAACCTATCATGTATTAATCTGTCAACTAAAAAGACCACCATTAGATATTATCTATAGCCTACTTATTTGAAAAGATCAAGCCCACCTAAGAAGATTTCAAATCATTTACAAATTTTTTTTTTCCAAGTCAAGCTTGACTTAGAAATGAGAGTGTGTTAGGTGCTACTTCTCAACCAATAAATGCTTGGACGAAGCTAAAATCATATCATGTGAGATCGTTTTTTTTTTTTTTTTTTTTTTTTAAATAGACTAGAAAAATAATAATTAGTTAAACAATATTAATTAGTATTTAAATTCTGTTACAATTAACTTTCTAATATAAGAATTTTTTTTAATTAGTGTAATTAAGGAAGAGCCAGTAAACCAAAGAAAAAAAAAACTAATCAAATCAAATATAATTAAAATGGACAAATTAAATATGAAAATATTACTATTATCAAGGATTAAAATCGGAATTGACATATGCAAGAGGTTTTTGAAAATACTATGTAGCCTGCTATCATAGAAAGAGCTAATTAGGGGTGTGCAAACTTCAGATAATTTTCGGTTAACCGATCCGACCGAACCGACAAAGTTCGGTTAACCGTTTACGAACCGAACTTTTTCGGTTCGGTTAATGGTTAAAGGAATTTTAAAACTTCGGTTAACGGTTAATAAGGTTTTGAAAAATCGGTTAACTGAATCAACCGAACGGTTAACCGAAGTTTTTTATATATATATAAATAATAATATAAATATAAATACTAATTTGAAGTTATGGATGTTTGGAGTTTCTAATTAATGTTTTTTTTTAATATTTTGTTATGAATTTATTATGATATGTATTTTATTTTAATTAGATTTATTATTTTAGGTGTTATTTTTAGAATTTTAAATTTTACCTTTAAAAAGTTCGGTTAATCGGTTAACCGAAAAAAATTTCGGTTCGGTGAATTCGGTAGAGCAAACTTCGGTTCGATTAATGGTTAAAGGAAAAAAAAAATCGATTAATTCGGTTCGGTTAACCGAACGGTTAACCGATTGAACACCCCTAGAGGTAATGTAGCTCAAAGTTATAGGCTCTGTTTGGTAAAAAATTGGCCTATAGGTCAATTTTGGCTTATTTGACTACCATTAATTGTTTGGTTTACTTAAAATATCAATATAAATATTTGGTTAATTAGCTTTTTGCAACTCCAAAAGGCTAAAATTCAAAAAGTTACTCCAAATAACTTTTTCAATTAGCTTTTTGAGAAAAGAAATTATACCAAACAACTATCAGATCAGCTAACAGCTAATTTACCAAACACATTTCTACAATCAGCTAATATTATCAACTATTTATACCCTCTAATTAACACAATCAGCTAACAGCTAACAGCTAACAGCTAACAAGTACAGCTATCAGCTAACAGCCATTTTACCAAACAGGGCCTATAATGTCACAGGTCGGATGATGACTTCAAAGTAATTACATGATTATTCTGTTTTAAGCACTATTGCAAAAATCGGACTAGGCGCCCGCCTAGGTCCCGCCTAGGCGTCTGCCTAGCGCCTAACTCGGCCGACTTGGCTGCCTAAGCAACTGCCTAGCCGAGTTAACTCGTCCATTTCGGTTGAGTTATCTCGATCAGCTCGACTTTGCTAATTTTTTTCATTATATATATATATATATATATATATATATATATATATATATATATATATATATATATATATATATATATATATATATATATATATATATATATATATATATATATATGTATATATATATATATACATATATATATATATATATATATATTGTGTGTGTGTGTGTACACGCACATATATATACATATACATAGTATATACTTGTAGACTAGTTTGATACTTTGAATCTTTGGATGATTGAAGTATCTGAGTATTTTTATTTTTTAATATTGTTTTGATGTTATGACTTGTGAATTATCATTATTTCATTTATTTGGATGTGTAATTTAATTGAATGTTGAAAACAGCCTAATTAAAATTGTCAAACTGCAAGCCTACCACTGTTTTTTTGGCGCCCACCTAGCGCCGCCTAGGCAGCTTAGGTGCTAGGCGCTGCCCGGGCGGCCGACTAGCGCAGCGCCTACTGCACCCATGGTTTTAAGTCAATAAACGCGTGAAACAATCTAATCTCAACTAGAGGACAATAATTATATATCCATATACATACTAGAGCAATAATTTCTACAGAAAATTATTTATTATTGTTCAATCGTGTTTACAAAGTACAAGAAGCGATTTATTTATAAAGATACAAGAGACAGTCTTAGTTAGAGCATGACTGGTACAAGTAGAGTTATAGTAATATATAGAGATGAGTGAGCTAGAATCCTAAATCTGATAAAATACAGAGACCTAATAGAAACAACTTCACAAAACCTAAGCTCTTGATTAAATCGGAGGGGTCATCCATCAAAATAATATGGACTATAAATCATCCCCACCGGCCAGTATGAAGACTTCAAACCATTTGCAACGTTTGTTTTTTCTAAGTCAAGTTTGGCTTTTGGAACCATTTGCAACCATTTTCTATCAACTTTTCAATCATAAACGCGTGAAAATAGCTAAAACCATTTGCAACGTTTGTCTTTTCCAAGTCAAGGTTGATTTAGAATGGAAAATATTATTTTTGAAAGTAACTTAATTGAGTCCGCCTCTCACCTTAACTTTCTATGGACTTCTCTCAACCATAAACGCTTTGAAGTATCTAAAATGAGTTAATTTTATTTTTAGTTCTAGATTTATAGGTGGTAATCTACTTTTAGTCATTTTTTTATCAGAACATCTTCATTTAGTCCTAGTATTATTGTGGCATGACCATTTTTGGTCCTCCGTCAAGAAAATCATTGAAATTCCGTTAAATACAAGAATATTTCGATCTTTATTATACAAAGTAGGTTGATCCACTATATTTTTTATATTTATCTTTTAGATAGAAAAATCAAAATTGAAGACTGAAATACTCTTGTATTTAACGAAATTTAAACCATTTTGTTGATAGAGGACCAAAAATGGTCATGTCATAACAATAATAGGATCAAAAGTGGATGTTTTGAAAAAGGACTAAAAATGAATTGTCACATATAAATCTAGAACCAAAAATGAAATTAACTCTATCTAAAAGTATTTCACGTGCTTGACTTCATGAAATTTAAAGTTGTATACTAATTCAACAAAATTTTAGTTAGGTTGGATTTTTTTATTAGATTAGGAATTATTAGTTAAAATTATTGTCATATTGCTTCAAATTTTATCACAGAATTGTCTATTTTAAAATGCCGCATGACATTGATTTTTACAACTTGCATATATTAAGCTAATGTCTAAATTTTGTTGAGCTGATTTTGAACGAATAATATATACAATTTGTATTGTATTGAACATGAACTATAAAGTAAATATGAAATTAACTTTCACTACATGAAAAATTAAATTTACATATAGTAAAATATGAAGTTAAATCAATGAAATTCGTTAGTATATTTAATTTACCAATAATTTTTGTAGTCAATAATTAAAATCTTTTTGATAATTAAGCTATTCTTATTTCTCTATTTTCTTCTTGAATTTTCAGGTCATTTTGTCTGGGGAAGAAGTATTTGCTAATTGCTATCATCATGCTATTCATGCATGAGATTAAAATCCATTTTTTTTTTAATTTTTGTATTTATTAATTTTATTTATAAATTATTTTTATGTTTTACTTACTTAAAAATATTAAAATTATATTTCTCAAAAACATATTAAAATTATAACTCAATATTTATTAATCTTATTTATAATTGAATTTATTTTTCTATTCTTTTTTCTGTTTAAAGAAATAAAAAATTAATGTATAAAAATATATCATTAAAAGGCTTTAATTAAGATCTTGTAAATGACACCCATATATATATATATATATATGGGTTTGACGCACCTTAAGTACACACCCCACGCATCTTAAACACACAAACAAAGCACCTTAAGCACACAAATCACGCGCACCTAAAGCTTTATATTTATATGGGAGGGTTCCAATGATATCACTTGTTTAGGTGAGATCGTGAGATCAGATCTTGTGCATCCATCTAATATTTTTTAATGGTAATGATTGACAAACAAATATAGTTTAAAATGTATTTAAAGAAAGATAAGGGATAAATTAGTAATGTATTCAAGATTCTTTATACGGTTTAAATTTTAATAAATATTATGTCCATATTTGTAGGTGTAGTACACGTATTAATGGTAATAATTTATTCTATAATCAAACATCCTGTTGAAATGCAAAGACCAGGGTAACAATGGAGTCACCATCTCTGATTGAGAACGCAGGTACGCTCGCTCGTTGTTCATTTTTTTTTTCTTTATATTTGTTGATTAAGGTGCAATAGATGTACACGCACATATTGGTTTGTGTGTGCATTTTTATATTTCACTATGTGCATTGTGATACCCCGAAATCCAAATTCAATTAAGGGATTAATTGAGTAATTAACCCTATCTCAATTGATGGTTTAATTCCTAAAAATCCTGAAAATTCAATAGTCGGGGACTAGTAATTGACTAGTCAACCCCAAAATCAAAGTTGTACCTTAAGCTTTATAGGGAGTTCCCTTGTTCCCTTACACTTCCTTATGTTAGTAAGGGTATTCTTGACCTTTCACTTGGTGTTAGTATTGTAACCTAACCTAGTAGACCATCCTCATTTCTTTCCTTAGACTTTCTAAAAATCTAGCTCCACCTTCTCTCTAAAAAGGTAGATAGCTTTTCTTCCAAGCCAAGTTGAAGCCTTGCCAAAACTTCAAGAGTTGCTTCCAAGATTCAACCTTTCATATATTTGGGCATCTAGGAGGGTAAGATCTATGTTCATCTTGTGTTTTTAGTATTATCTAAGGTGTCTTTTCTTAAAGATAGGATCTTTATGATCTTTTGGTGTGTTCTTGAAGTGGGTTTGGAAGGTGAGCTTTGTGAGGAGCTTGTTGAGGTGTAAAGTGAAGTCTTTAGTCTTCAAGAGGTAACTCATGCTCTACAAAATCTATTTTGCTTACCTATATGTGATTTCTTGGATTCTACATGTGTTTTTGCCATGAAATGTGAGTGTTTATGCATTGTCTTGTGAAAATGCATATCTAAAGCTTGTGTTTAGGGTTCTTTTATGACATTGCTTGGCTATTCCTACGATTCAAGTCATTTTGTTGTATTTGGTGACATTTGGCATGTTTTGGACTTGAATTTGAGCTTGGAGTTGAAAATCCCTGAAGAGATTATTTGTGCAGGTATACGTACCCGCGGGCGGAACGATGGGTAGAGGTCCAACCCGCCGCCCACCCGCGGGGTACAAGGGCCTCGTGGGTGTGTACCCGCGGGCGAAACCACGGGTAGGGGCCTACCCGTGGGTCCACCCGCGGGGAACATGCTGTTGTTGTTGTGGGATTTGTTCCCCGTGATTTTTTTGACTCGGTATTTGGTCTTTTGACTTCCCGATGTTCTTTTGTGGAACTATTTGAGCGTCTTCTTGATGTTTCGTATGTCTAGAACTATATGGTAGGTATCCATGTAGGTCTTTGGTGTCTTGAATCGTGCTAAGTGTTCAACATTGTGTTTCGTTGATCCGTGATGAGTCTTGTGTGTTCTTCGGAACTACGTTTGGTTTACCCGTTTGATAAGCATGCTAGTTTGGTGTTTAAATGCTAGCGTGTGTGTTGTTTGTACCTTCCGATTGGTTGATGATAACTTGTGTTATTCATCGTTGTTGTTGGACTGTGATCCATTCCTTGATTGAGTATGGTTTCATATCTTCGTTGTGATCCGTTGATTGATTCCTGTTGAGGTGTGATGTGTGTGTGGTTGTACCTGGATTGCACGATTTCAGTTTATGGGGCCTTAATCACGAAGGTACGGCAGCGGTCCTCGTGGTGGCCGTGACGTGATTATGTAGTTTGTGACCTTTGTGTAAGGTTCACGTGTTTCTTGGGTGGCATGTGTTGCCGTGTGTGTGATCGGTACCCTCGTGTACTATGAATTGGTGGTTTTGTTGGCGGTTGTCGGCGGATGGGGACGACGGTCCTCGGAGGGAAAAGGTTGGACTTGGTTGTACAGGGGTCCTGGAAGTAATGGTTGGAAGAAGAAATAAGGTTGGGGGTAGCCATAAGGTTGGAACCGGGCATAAGGAAGGCATATCACCTCGTGATGGGTGATGTCACGAGGGCTTGTGTAGCCGTTGTTGTGAGTTCTTCTATTGTGAAGTGTGTAGTCACAAAGGCATGTGTTGCCTTGGCATGTGTTGCTGTTAGGTGTGTCCTATTCCTTTGAGTTATGCATGTCGGTGTTGATCTATTGTGTGATGATAGATCATACCTTGAGACTTCTTGTGAGTCGTGTTGTTCTTTGTGGTCTTGGGATGTGTTTCCCTGTTCTTGTTGAGAGTGTTGAGTCTTGTATTGACTATTACTCTTGGTTTTGTACTTATATACTTATGTATTCCGTTTCGAAAATGGCTTTACAACTTATATCTTACCTATGTATGTTATTTCACATGTATTGGTGGGTTACCAGCATTATTCGCTGACCGGGCGTCATCCCATGTTTATTGTGTTCTTTCAGGTGATGTTTAGACGAGTGCGCGGTCTAGTGCCTGCTAGTATAGCTTCTCCCTTACGTTTTGTGGCCTGTGAGCCAGCTTAGATGTAATACAATGAGATATTTGGTCTAGATTTAAACATTGCAGATGTTGCCTGTGCGTTCATCCCTTTGGTGAACGTGGCATAGCACCCCGTATTCCAGTTTATTTATATATATCTATCTTTTAGTCTTCCGCTGTGTTTTTTGTTTGGTTTAGTTATCTGCATGTTTAAGGCTTTAAAATAGCATGTTTTTTCGGGGGTGTTACAGTTGGTATCAGAGCCTAGGTTTGAGCCTAGGAGGGTTAAGTCTAGACTTCTTAAGTGGCTAAGTGTGGTTTGAGACCTTTAAGTGACCTTAAGAATCTAAGTGTAGGCTTAGGATTCTAGGTTGCGCGGTGAGCTGAGTGTTGCTTTCTGTTCTTTGCTTGTTTGCTATCTTTCGGTAACCGTGTTGTTGTTATAGAAGTTTGCAATGCCTCCTCGTCCCCGAGCACGCACCCCGGAGACCGCAACGAACGAGCAGCTCGCTCAAAATCTCCACCAGCTGACGCAGACGATGCAGACGCTTAGTGAAGCCTTGCTGAACAACAACCACTCTTGGGTGGCATGTGTTGCCGTGTGTGTGATCGGTACCCTCGTGTACTATGAATTGGTAGTTTTGTTGGCGGTTGTCGACGGATGGGGACGACGGTCGTCGGAGGGAAAAGGTTGGACTTGGTTTATGACACCCCAAAAATCCAAATTCAATCCATGGATTAATTGAGTAATTAATCCTATTTTAATTGAGGAATTAATTCCTAAAATCCTGATTTTTAATACTTGAGGACTAGTATTTGACTAGTCAATTCCAAAGTCGAAGTTGTACCTTGAGCTTTGAAAGGAGTTCCCTTTTTCCTTACACTTTCTAAAGTTAGTAAGGGTATTCTTGACCTTTCACCTAGTGTTAGTATTGTAACCTAACCTAGAAGACATCTTCATTCTACCCCTTACACTTTCTAAAACTTTAGCTCTACCTTCTCTCTAAAAAGGTGAGTAGCTTTTCCTCCAAGCTAAGTTGAAACCTTGACAAGACTTCAAGATTTGCTTCCAAGATTCAACCTTTCACCTATTTGGGCATCTAAGAGGGTAAGATCTAACTCCATCTTATGTTTTTGGTTCCATCTTAGGTGTCTTTTCTTAAAGGTAGGATCTTTATGATCTTTTGGTTTGTTCTTGAAGTGGGTTTGGAAAGTGAGCCTTGTGAGGAGCTTGTTGAGGTGTAAAGTGAAGTCTTTTAGTCTACAAGAGGTAACCCATGCTCTACTAAAACCTATTTTGCTTACCTATATGTGATTTCTTGGATTCTACTTGTGTTTTGCTATGAAATGTGAGTGTTTATGCATTTGTCTTGTGAAAATGCATATCTAGAGCTTGTGTTTAGGGTTCTTGTGTGCCTTTGCTTGGAATTTCCTATGATTCAAGTCATTTTGTTGTATTGGGTGAGATTTGGCATGTTTTGGACTTGAATTTGAGTTTGGAGTTGAAAATCCCCGAAGGGATTATTTTGGACACAGAGATGTACCCGCGCGCGGAACGACGGGCAGAGCCCTACCCGCCGCCCACCCGCAGGTACATTGGCCTCGTGGGTAGTGTACCCGCGGGCAGAACCACGGGTAGGGGCCTACTCGTGGGTCCACCCGCGGGGAACACTTCGGTGTTGTGATGGGATTTGTTCCCCATGATTCTTTTGACTCGATATTTGGTCTTTTGACTTCCCGATGTTCTTTTGTGGAACTATTTGAGTGTCTTCTTGATGTTTCGTATGTCTAGAACTATGTGGTAGGTATTCATGTAGGTCTTTGGTGTCTTGAATCGTGCTAAGTGTTCAACATTGTGTTTCGTTGAACCGTGAAGAGTCTTTTGTGTTCCTCGGAACTACCTTTGGTTTATCCGTTTGATGAGCATGCTAGTTCGGTGTCTAAATTCTAGCATGTGTGTTGTTTGTACCTTCCGATTTGGTTGATGATAACTTGTGTTATTCATCGTTGTTGTTGTGGGCAGTGACCCATTCCTTTATTGAGTATGTTTCATACCTTCGTTGTGATCCGTTGATTGATTCTTGTTGAGGTGTGGTGCGTGTGTGGCTTTACCTGGATTGCACGATTAGTGGTATGGGACACTAGTCACCATGGTATTGCAGCGGTCCTCGTGGTGGCCGTGACGTGATTATGGAGTTGTGGCCTTTGTGTAAGGTTCACGTGATTTTACTGGGATAACATGTGTTATCCAGGGCATGTGTTGCCATGTGTGTGTACGGTACCTCGTGTACTATGAAATCGGTGGTTTTGTTGGAGGGACTGTTGGAGGGGGAACGACGGTTCCCGGGGGAATAAGGTTGGACTTGATGTACAGGGGTCCTGGAGGTAAAGGTTGGAACTAGATATAAGGTTGGGGGTAGCCATAAGGTTGGAACAGGGCATAAGGAAGGCATATCAACTCGTGATGTGTGATGTCATGAGGGCTTGTGTAGCCGTGGTTGTGTTCTCTCTTGTGACGTGTGTAATCAGAAAGGCATGTGTTGCCTTGGCATGTGTTGCCTGTTGTGTGAGTCTTGTTCTTTTGCGTGGAACTTGTCGGGTTTTGATCTATTGAGTGAGGATAGATCATACCTTGACTCTTCTTGTGAGTCGTGTTGATCTTGTGGTCTTGGGATGTGTTCCCGTGTTGGTTGTGAGAGTGTTGAGTCTTACGTTGGCTTTTACTCCTGGTTTTACACTTATATATATGTATTCCGTTTCGAAATGATTTTGTATATATATCCTATCTATGTATGATACTTAACAGGTATTGGTGGGTTACCAGCATTATCGCTGACCGGGCGTCGTCTCATGTTTATCTTTGTGTTCTTTCAGGTGATGTCTAGACGAGCGCGATGTCTAGTGCCCGATAGTTTAGTACCTTTCCTTTGCTTTTTGGCCTGTGAGCCGATGTAGAGATAGACTTATGAGTTTGGGATAGTTGTGTACACAATGCAGATTTGACCGCCGTAGCGTTTATCATTGTTGGTAAACGTGGCATAACACCCCTGTTTTGGATTTACTTTTATCCAGTTACCTTTTTATCTTCCGCTGTGCTAGTGTTTTGTTGTGTTATCTGCATGTGTTAAGGCTTCTTATATAGCATGTTTGGGGGGTGTTACAGTTGGTGTCAGAGCCTAGGTTTGAACCTAGGAAGGATTAAGTCTAGACTTTCTAAGTGGCTAAGTGTGGTTTGAGACCTTAAGGTGACCCTAAGAATCTAAGTGTTAGGCTTAGGACTTTAGGACGCGCGGTGAGGTTGTGAGTTCTTGCGTTGTTTTCTGTTGTGTTTTATGTGCTTGTTTTCTTTTTAGCTTTGGTTCTCTTTAGTTAAGGCACCAGGTAAGGGTGCGGGCCCTAAGTTTCCTCCAGTTATCGCGTTGTTGCTGTAGAAGTTGAGGATGGCATCATCGAAACGTCATGCAAGGTCTTCAGAAGCAGTCACCAGTGAACAGTTAGCTCAAAGTCTCCATCCCCCGATCTTCGCCGGTGAAGAAGATTCCGCAGTGTTGGACGAGTGGATCCAGATGTTTGATAAGATCTTCGAAGCAGTGGTTTGCCCGGAAGATCGCAAGGTGGAGTTGGCTACGTTCTACCTTCGGCAAGAAGCGGACTCGTGGTGGATGCTTGAAAGGCCAGCTTTTAGACAAGATCTGGAGTTCAGTTGGGAAGACCTGAAGGTTAAGTTACGCGAGCGGTTCTATCCTGCTCAAGTCAAGGAGGCCTACCTTTGTGCAACCGACCTCTACCGAGTCAGCAAGTTCAAAAAGAAATCCGGGAGAACCGTAAGAAGAAGCTTGACGAAAGCGTTTCACCTGTGGTTAGGAGTTTGACGGCTACTAGTGTTGGATCAACAAGAAGCCTGCAAAGAGATGACTCTAAGAGAGGTAAGGATCCCCAACCAATCCGGAAGATCAAGGCTAAGAGAAGGCGCTCCGTTTGCAGGAAGTGTGGGAGTGACCACCCCGGCGTCGACTGCCACGGGAAACCGATAGAGTGCTTTGCTTGTGGCAAGAAAGGTCATCGGTCCTTTGAGTGCAGGGCTAAGAGGAAGACTTCAACGGACTCAACAACAACCTCGTCAAGGCAAGATCAACAGTTGTGAGAAAGATGTAAGTGGGAACCGTGGAAGTAAGTTTTGTACCCTTTTGTTGCACCTCCCTTCGTCTTTGTGCCTTTCCTGCGTGTTTGCTTCGGGCGTTAGCTTGTTTGAGTGTTGCCTTGACCCTCGTAAATCTCTTCTTTCCTTTAGACAAACCCTATCACCCTTTTTGCCAAGTGATCCTTTTCTTCCGAACCTTGTCCTTGTTTTCTTTCTTAACCATCTTGTGCATGGCGGCGGTGACATCAGTATATGAAGGAATCCGGCAAGGTCTAAGAGTTAAACCGCGCCCGAGTCGAAGTAGAAGTTGCCTGGAGTTGAGAATCCTTAACCCTTTTGTTGGTCCCAAAAGAGGTAGGGTGAAAGTCTAGAGGGGGGGGGGGGGGTGAATAGACTTTCAAACTTTTTCGCACAACACAACAATTGCTAAGACAGAGATAAACCAAAACTCTTAACTAGATTGTTAGAGTATGGTGCACAGCGGAAATAATTAAACATAAAGTGTGTGTGAGATTGTGTGAGCAGTATATCTTCGTGAGAGCAAATATATAAAGAGCGGTATGTAAAGAAAGCAGTAAAGAACACAAGACAATTATAGTGGTTCGCGAGGTGGTGTAATCCTCCTACTCCACTTGCTCTTTTCTCCAAGAGCCAATTCACTATATCCACCACTTCTTGCTTCCAAGATACAATGAATTTCTGTGATCTAGTGCTTTGATCACAAAGCCCGCACTAATCACGCCTAGTGACACCACACTGCTGCTTCGGGTTTCACGTCGCCGCGCTACTATCCCAGGATTTCACGACTCCGCGTTACTTTCTCCCCGTCTTCCACACTCCGGTAGAAACGTATCCCGTGATCTGGTGCTTTGATCACCAAGCCCACACCAATCACGCCCAGTGCCTCCGACACTGCTGCTTCGGATCTCACAGCTCCGTGTGACAATCCAGGATTTCACAGCTCCGTGCTACTTTCCTCCCTTCTCTTGTTTTGCTCCAAAACAAGTGTTGTCTTGCTTCCAACTTCTGAGACTCTGTAGATGATCTTCAATGATGCGCAGGTCTCTTTTATGAAGATAAACACTCTGGAATGATTTCTCCTGATAGCTCTGAGTGTTTTCTCTCTTTGAATATATCAAGTAAAGCACTTGATATTTTTGCTCTGCTTTGCTCTGTTTAAGAACTCTCAGAATATTTCTCTTTTGAAGCTCTCTGAGTTCTTTTTCTCACACTTGAAGATTTTAGCTCTTAGAATTTTTGCTTTCTGCTCTATTCTCGTATGTTCCCCTTTTTCCCCCTTTATCTTCAAGTCTTCATATCTTCATCCTTTTATAGCTGGTAATGAGAATCTGTCCGTTGGAAAGAGAAGCTCTCATTTTTGAAATCTTGTATCTTTTTGTCAGAGATCTTATCTTATCTTCTGCAAAAATGTCAGAAAGAGATAAGCTAGCCGTTGATGGAGTCTCATCTCCATGTAAATGAGCTCCCAAACTTCATCTGATATTTCCTCTGGTTTAACGTTGAGTGGGAATATCTGGGTCTCTGTTTTGGTGTAGAACGGCTTCTATGATTAGCTCTGAAGTGGTCCTTGTATCTCTGGGATTCAAAAATAATCTTTATTTTAATCCCATACTAGTTAGACTAGTATTTTCCTTGTGAGAATATTTTTCACTGTAAGTTCTGCTTCATCTTCTTCACTCTCACGTCTGGGTGTTCTCAGACTTCAAACTGGCTTTGAACTTCCACCCAATTTGAATTTCTCCTTTGTAATTGACACCCAATTTCAATTGGCTTGTAATTGGCACCCAATTGATTTTGACTTGCAATTGGCTCCCAACTGCTCCTGGTGCTTTCAATTGCTTCCCAATTGCAATTGGCGCTCCCAACTGCTCCTGGTGCTTTCAATTGCTTCCCAATTTGAATTGTTGACTTTGACTTTGAAATTGGCTCCCAGACTTCTCCTGGTATTGAATTTCATCTCAATTCAATTTTATCTCCATGTCTTCTTTGAATCGGTCCCCAACTTTGAAATTGCATCCCATACTACAACCTCAATTGGCTCCCAATTTCAATTCTACATTGGCTCCCATCTTGAATTGATTCCCATGTGAAACTTGCTCCCAATTTCAATGTGAAACTTGCTCCCAATTTCAATTTCTCTGAAACTGGCATATCTTCTTTGAATCGGTCCCCAACTTTGAAATTGCATCCCATACTACAACCTCAATTGGCTCCCAATTTCAATTCTACATTGGCTCCCATCTTGAATTGATTCCCATGTGAAACTTGCTCCCAATTTCAATTGATTTCAATTTCTCTGAAACTGGCTCCCAATTTCAATTGCTTCGAACTAGCTCCCAATTCCCAATTCCCAATTTCAATTTCTATGAAATCGGCTCCCAAGTGCAATTGCATCGAAGCAACCCAATTCCCAATTTCAATTTCTATGAAATCGGCTCCCAAGTGCAATTGCATCTCAATTGCCACCCAAGTGAAATTGCTTCCCAATTTCCACTTGTAATTGGCGCCCAAAGCTTTAACTAGCGCCCAACTCCATCAGATTAATTTAATTTGACTTCTCAAATTTTACCTTGTAAAATTGTTGATGGTGAGTTTTGAACTTAAGCCATTTCAAATAATATATCAAGCATCATCCACTTCGTCCGTACAGCTTTTAATTAAATCTCCAATCACATTTGATATACTTCTTTCTTTCCATAGATGCTTGATCTCCAAGTCAATTTCATGCATTCTTCCAATATTAATTTTCTTCACGAAAATTCTTCTGGGATATCTCCTTTGAGTAGCATTGACGTGATTTCATATCTTTCATCTTCTTCTTCAATTTTCCATTTTCTCCAGATAAATTCTTGATTTTCGGCTTTATATCTTCTTCTTCTATTTTCATCCATTTTTCTCTGTTTTTCTCTTTTCATAATTAAATAATTTCCCGATCATGGTCTAAGACTCTACTAGACCTATGAAATAAAATTGGGGGATCTACAAATACAAATTTGGCATATCAAAACCATTACACTTTATTCCTAACACCTTTTTAAGCCGTCTTTCTATCATCTTCTTGTCAAACCAATTGTCTCTTTTCGAGAAATCTTTCCTATCTCTTCGAGCGTCGTTCTCGTTTCCTTCTTAATTTTATTCTATACAAGATGACAACCTCGTTTTCCTAAGTTGCAACTTTGATAACTTTGATCCAACTCCTAAGTAACGTGGTCCTTGAGTTTCTGAACCTTAAAACCTTTCACTTTAATCCTTTCCATTGAACCGCATCTCTTCTTGTGAGCCTTCTTTCCCCTGAGATACCTTTCTCCTTTGTTACCTTTCCTGTTTTGAACCTTTCTTCCGGACCGAAGTTTTGAAGTTTCAAGCGTTGCTTTGTAGAGAGTTGGAGGTGGTGTGCTAATGCAAGTGTTGAGTAGGTAGCCAGCATCAAGTTAGCCCAAGAGAGAAGGGCATCCAACTCGTGTTTTGGATCTAGCAGTTGAAGCTTTTGTCAGAAGTGACGGATCAAGTTCAAGCAGATGCCGAGCTCAAGTTAAGTAGTGGGAGTACCTTGTTTCCTTTGGTTGAAGAAGTCAGTAGAGAGCAGTTGAAGATGCAACCCTGGTTCCGTGATCCCGAGTGATCTAGCTTAGAGTTTTTGTGGTGTCAGTTTCTGTTGTGGCTTGTTCCTTAGTTGAGCCGTCTCGTTTTGAGTAGATCGTTGGCTAGTTTTGAGCAGGAGTTAGGCTCGGTGTGAAGTTTGCTTTCCTTTCCGGTAAATCTTTTATATATCACCTTATCTTCCTTTCTTGTCTTACCTTGGTGAACCCTCAACCTATCTCTAAGTCTTGTCTCTCGTTTTGTTAACCGATGGTTTTGGTGTTGAACTTCGTTGTGACCAAGCCTATCAATCTTACTACCTTACTTTGAACCCTTGATTTCTCTAACTTTGGTTCGTGGCGATCACCTTTGTTGCTTAAAACCTCGTTTGCAACCCATCTCTTAAGCTTTGTCTTTCGTTTCGCAAGCCGACCGTTTCCATTGTGGAACCTTGTTGCGTCTCTTGCTTGTTTTGTTAGTAGGTTCGTTGGTAGTTGTTTCCTCAGTTGTGCGTTTAGTCGTTCCCTCTTGTTTTCCGTGGTTGTTAGCTTGTAGTTTGGGTAGTTGGTTTTGTTGCTTTGCTTTCATGAAGACGCAGTTCGTCGCCGTGCACCATAGGCTAGATCAGATCGAAGCCAGCTCAAGTCATAGAGGAGAAGATGATGAACAGTCCGAGGAGTCGGAGAGCGAGTCCTTCTAGGGTGAAGCTGTGGCTACCTTGTTCGCCTTCTTCCTTGTACTTGTTTCTCTTTAGCCGTTGTTGCCATTGTTAGTTGCTCGTTGTTGCTTTTGTGCTTGTTTTGCTTGTTGCCTTATGGCATTAGTTAGCCTAGTAGTAGTAGTGAGTGTTTTTGTGTTGGTTGTCTTGTTCTTAGTGTTTGGCTAGAAGTTGGTGTTGGTGTTAAGACTAGAGTTCGTGATGCTCAATCTTTCATTTGTTAAACTCTTGCCAATTCTTGTTTTGTTATGCCTCATTCCTTGTTTGGAATTCTAGTGAAATCTTTTGAGTTTTGACCAAAAGAGCTTATTCTTGAACCTCTTGTCACAATGTTGTTTCCTATCACCATTTGTCTAATTCGTCGTACCCAAGCTTCGGGGACGAAGCTTCTCTGAAGGGGGAGAGGATGTGACACCCCAAAAATCCAAATTCAATCCATAAATTAATTGAGTAATTAATCCTATTTTAATTGAGGAATTAATTCCTAAAATCCTGATTTTTAATACTTGAGGACTAGTATTTGACTAGTCAATTCCAAAGTCAAAGTTGTACCTTGAGCTTTGAAGGGAGTTCCCTTGTTCCTTACACTTTCTAAAGTTAGTAAGGGTATTCTTGACCTTTCACCTAGTGTTAGTATTGTAACCTAACCTAGAAGACATCTTCATTCTACCCCTGTAGGTCCCAAAAGAGGTAATGTGAAAGTCTAGAGGGGGCGGGGGGGGGGGGGGGGGGAGGGTGAATAGACTTTCAAACTTTTTAGCACAGTACCACAATTGCTAAGCCAGAGATAAACCAAAACTCTTAACTAGATTGTTAGAGTATGGTGCACAGCGGAAATAAATAAACGATACGATGTGTGTGTAGATTGTGTCAAGATTATTCTCGTGAGAAGCAAGCAAGAGCAGTAAGTAAAGAAAGCAGTAAAGACCACAAGGCAATTTATAGTGGTTCGCGAGGTGGTGTAATCCTCCTACTCCACTTCCTCTTATCTCCAAGAGCAATTCACTATATCCACCACTTCTTAGTTCCAAGATACAACGAATTCCGTGATCTAGTGCTTTGATCACCAAGCCCACACTAATCACACCCAGTGTCACCAACACTGCTGCTTCGGGTTTCACGTCGCCGCGTTACTTTTCCAGGATTTCACGACTCCGCGTTACTTTCCCCCCGTCTTCTACGATCCGGTAGAAACGTATCCCGTGATCTAGTGCTTTGATCACAAAGCCCGCACTAATCACGCCCAATGTCTTCCGACACTGCTGCTTCGGATCTCACAACTCCATGTGACAATCCAGGATTTCACAACTCCGTGTTACTTTCCTCCTTTCCCTTGTTTTGCTCCAAAACAAGTTTTGCCTTGCTTCCAACTTTGAGACTCTGTAGATGATTTTCGATGATGCTCTTAGTCTCTTGTAGTTGATGAAGATTCTAACACTCTTGGATATTTCTTTTGTAAGCTCTGTATCACTCTGAGTGTTTATCTCACAAAGAATATATCAATTTAAGCTCCTGAGATGGAAAGCTTTCTTTGAATTTTGTATGCTCTGTTTAGCTCTGTTCTTTTCGCTTCTTGCTATTTGCTTCTTTCTCCCCTGCTTTCCAAAGCTTCAATCTTCATCCTTTTATAGCCGGTAATGAGAATCCATCCGTTGGAAAGAAACGTTCTCATTTTTGAATTTCATCTAGCTGTATAGCCTTTTCAGAGGATAAGATAACGTTGCAGATATGTCAGAGATTCTCTGCAAGTTGAGGTAGAAGTTCTCGCAAAAATGGCGTCCCAAAAATCTTCATCTGGTGTAGATCACGCCTCTTGGGATTTTTATCTTCAAAATATAATCTCTATTTTAACCCCTTACTAGTTTAGACTAGTATTTTTGCTTCTGCAACTTCTTCTTGTATTTCCTCTGTACTTCACGTCTGGGTCTGTATTTCCTCTGTACTTCACGTCTGGGTCTGTATACTGCTTTTCCAGACTTCATCTTCTTAATTGGGTCTGTATACTGCTCGTTTTCCAGACTTCATCTTCTTAATTGGGTCTGTATACTGCTCATCTTCTTAATTGGCATGGGTCTGTATACTGCTTCCAGACTTCTTAATTGGCATGGGTCTGTATACTGCTTCCAGACTTCATCTTCTTAATTGACATTGAAACTTCTGCCCCTAGGGTGAGATGCGTGAACTTCATCCCTTCAAATTGAACTTCTGCCCCTAGGGTGAGATGCGTGAACTTCATCCCTCATCCCTTCAAATTGAACTTCTGCCCCTAGGGTGAGATGCGTGAACTTCATCCCTTCAAATTGCATCTCTATATCAATTTTGAGATACTTGGAATTGCATCCCAATTTCATCTTTAAGAAACTTCATCCCATAGTCAACTTGGAAATTGCTTCCCTTCGGCCAAACCATCGCCCAAACTTCATCTGATGGAATTAAACTTGGCTTCTTTAAAATAAGTGGGACATGAGATTCGAACCTATGACCTTACATATAATATTTCAAGCTTCATCCAACTCATCCATACAACCTATTGGTTATCATCTTGTTTCACTTGGTGTACTTCTTTCTTTCTATAGATGCTTGATCTTCAAGATAGTTTCATGCAAACTTCAAGTCACGTTCTTTCTTCTTCGGGATTTCTTGAGGGATTTCTTCTTGATTTCTTTGAGAGATTTCTTCTTGGATGATAGTCTTCATAACTTCTTCATACGCATACATCTTCCTCTTTTGTTTGCCATTTTCACTAGGCAAATTCTTGATTTTTGGCTTTATCTCTTCTTCATCCATTTCCTCAAGTATTGAATTTATTTTTCCCTTTCTTGGTCTATGACTCGACTAGTCTAACCAAAATAAAATTGGGGTTCTACGATTTACAATATGGCATATCAAAATCTATTACAATTTATTCCTAACAATTTCCCCCCTTTTGATAATGCCATAACTTATACTCAAACATTGGCTTTAAGTCTTTTAAAAAAAAATAATTTCATTTTTACTCAATTTTATTTTGACAAAGCCAAGATGAGTTTGACAAAAATAGTTCTAGGGAAAATGAAAATACTTGTGAATTAATTCAGACAAGTCCTAAACGCATCCTTGATTAATTTTTAATCAATTTTTATCTTTTCAAATTTTTGCATGCGTTTAACAATTCTTGTCTTTTAATTCACGAACTAATACATGATAGCCAAAATAAATCAAAACAGACTTAGATCAGACCATGGGAAATATGTATTCATATTAGTCGATTAGAGGAAATATTATTATAGCCAAAATCATTCCAAAATATAGATATTCAAAACATCATATTTTTGAGGAGTTCATATCTGATTACCTTCTGGGTTTCTTGACTCCCATGTCAGCTTTCAATATGTCCTTGATATGTTCTCTCATCTTGCAGATATCATTTTTGAACTTCTCACATTCAAACCTCTTTGTCACATTTCCAGCCATGTAGTGTCCAAAGGCATCTTTAATATTGGTGCCCGGAAGAGCTCCGGCTTCCCACCAAATTATGCATTCTTCAAAGCTTCTTTGGAATCCCAAACTTTCACCATTATTCTTGGTATAATCTCTAAGCTCATACCACATCTCGGTTTGCTTCCTTTTTGCTTCTTCTTCTTTATTCTTTTCAGATTTCCATTGAGCTTGATTAGCTTTGGGCCATCTTTTCACCATACTTGGCACATTCTCGGATGTCCAAATTTTCTAAGGTGTTATGGTTCCTTTTGAGCATTCGAACCAATTTCGAGTTTCAGCAACTTTCGATGAGCTTGATCCAAGACTCGAATTTGCAAATTGAGCGAAACCAACTTGGGATTGTTGACCACGTCCTCGGCCACGGCCTTTCGTTGGTACGAAGGTCAAAACTGGCTGTTGTGGTTGACTTCCAAGGATGAATTCTTGTTGTTGTAAAGCCAGATGATTGAGAATTTCTTCCCCCCCTAATGGCATTATCAATCAAAAAGCCAAGGGATTTGGAATCTTGTTCTTGATTGGCTTTAACAAGTTTAACACCATCATGTGTTTTGAGAGAAACATCCTGCAAATCAGATATTTTGTTAACCATAGAGGATAATTCTACCTCAAGGTCATTTATCCTTGTCTCTTGGTCTTGTATGGCCTTTATTTGTCTCATGTGTCTTTCATTGTTGATCTTCTCGGTAGCTTCTCGTTCCTTCTTCATGAGTTGGATTATCTCCAATAATCCTTCGGTGAGATCTCCTTTCAGATGTCTTTCGGCTCTGCCTATTTTTGTCTGCAGAGCATTTTGATGTTCCAATAGCTCATTCAAATTTGTTCGTGTGTCCTCAAAGTGTTGCAAAGAGAGATGTCCTTGCTCGGTAAGAGTTGTTCCAATCTTTTGACACACAACATCACTTGATTCAGTGACTTTTCCAAACAGTGAAATCAACAGATCATCTTCATCTTCTTCTCGGGTTCGGCTACTTTTCATGTTCGGAGAGTGTAAACTCTTGAATAAATTTCTTCGTGAAGCACCAAGAACTGGATTTTCAACAAGCTGCAAGTTTTCTTCTGGTGATTCGGCTTCTTGAAGTTGATTTCCAGTTTCTTCTTCAATAACCTCTGTTCTTGAAATAATCTCTGTATTTAAATTGACTTCTTCCAGAGAGTTATTTTGAAGAGACATCACAGAGTTGTTATTGTGCACTGGCGCTTCATACAAACATTCCCCCCCCCCCCCCAATTGAGGGTCTAATTTCACCATCAATTTGATCCCTTACTTCATCCCTTGTAGGGTCCATCCTTTGATTTTTGACCATAAGACGTGATGAGTAAGTTTGTTCGTTTCGTTTCTTTTTAAAGGGGTAGGAATCACGATTTGTTTCAAACACAGCCAACCAAACAATTTTTTATTTATTACTCCTTTAGTCAGGAGTACAAAAAGGATCACATAGACATTCTTGACAATACAACCACATCAACTGCGATTGGTGGAACAACATTCGTCTTCACTGTTGTCCTCGTTAGAGTGTGGAGGAGATGGGCAGTACCCTGGTCCTAAGTCTTCGCTATGCATGTTTGAGCTTGAGGACGAGTACGTTGCATTGAAGAACCTTGTATAGTCCATGGGTGGACGGATACGAGGATTCTCCGGTGGTGGAGCAGGTTGCAGAACGAGTTCAGGTGGAACTGGTGGTAGATCTTGTTCCACAGCTGGTGGTGCAAGAGGTTCTTGAGTATGCCCTTCAAATCCTGGTGGTGGCATGACCAGTCCGAAAGTCAGCTGCTTCAGATAGTGGAGGTATTCCGAATCACTCATGTTCAGAATTTCCTGGTAGATGTCCGGTTGAACAATCGGTGAAAACTTCAGAAAAGGGGATTCAGACCCTTTGGATTTCTCCGGTTCGGTTATGCCTTGACACTGAGGTGTTGGGATTTTCTTGACTTCTCCTTCTTCAGCATAAATAAAACCTGGTTCTTCTGGCAGAGAGATAGGTGCACCTTGATCAACTTTTTAAAGATTTTCTTCTTCAGATACAACGAGAGGGTCGTTTGCAGTATCCCCAACGAGATGT
Source organism: Ipomoea nil (assembly GCF_001879475.1). Lineage (NCBI taxonomy): Eukaryota > Viridiplantae > Streptophyta > Magnoliopsida > Solanales > Convolvulaceae > Ipomoea > Ipomoea nil. The sequence goes on along the minus strand of NW_017617524.1, from coordinate 938,865 downwards.
CCTCCAGCTTCTGTCCTTCTGGCTCGCAACTTTTGGAGCCGCACTTGATTCCAGATTCTTATGGATGTTCTCCTTTCTCCATTGTTCTTCTCTTTTGACACCATTGTTCTCCTGCAAAAAAAATAGACTACTTGCACGGTTGGGGTTTGGGTTGCTATCGCCAATATATAGGCTCGAGAACGTCCCAAGGCTTCAGGGATTATGGTCGACAGTTGGGTTCTGAACAGGTATGATTGACATCCATTAAATTTGGGTGAGTCGCTATTGGTTGAGGAGGACGGTGCTAGGGAGAGGATTAGACAAGTAACTACTGGGGTTTAAGAGGAGATTTGCTCAGGCATGGGTGACGATCGAGATCTTCGAGAGAGGGTGTCGATCAGAATTTATGAGAGGGGATCTGATTTTGTGAGAGAGAGGATCAGATTTTGTGGGATTAATTTATGGGTAGAAGTTTAAGGGGTGTGGGTTTTGAGAGATGGAGAGTTTTAATGGGATTGGGTTTTATGGGTAGAGGTTTAGAGGGAGGAGGTTTCAATCCAATCTGATCTCTTCCTTTTTCTTCTCAAAAACTCGTACACATCAGATAATCACATAATTCCACATAAATATGATCACACAAATCACACACATATTCGTATATCTCACATGCAATTTTCGAAACATATATGGAATTCTAAATGATTAGCAATTAAATCACATCCATATATAATCATGCATATACACGGTTATTCCCAAATAAAATAAGCACAAATTTAGAAAATTAGTCAATTTTCAATTTATCACCAAAAATATACATACACATATACGGTAGTTTCTAAAGCACACATATAATCAAATAATCAAATATTTAGAAACTAGCCAATTATTTTAAATACCAATTAAAATAACTAATTAAAAACACTTAGCATGGCAATTTTCACATAAGCAATTATACATAACACACGTATTATACCATAGCTATAATTAAAAAACTTAGACATACAATTAAATCAAATAAACACAGATTTTCGAAAATGAATTGCATGGCACATATTTTCACGTTAAATTTCACATGCAATTTTACAAATAGATACTAAACACATTGAACTAAATTATTCATGCAATTTTCTAACACATATATGAACGTACATATCAAATTAAAATTATTTGAGAACAAGTATCAAATTTAAATCATGAGATTAAGTCCAGTGATACTTAGCTCATTTCAAGCATTCCCAATTCATGCCTTAAGGTAGAAAACCTCGTTTCGCATAAAGGCTTCGTGAGGATATCTGCAACTTGGTTCTCCGTAGGGATATACTCGATTTTTAGATCTTTCTTTTCAACATGATCCCTTATGAAATGATGTCGTATGTCGATATGTTTGGTTCTTGAGTGAAGCACCGGATTGTGAGTGATAGCGATTGCACTTGTATTGTCACAAAATATGCTGACATCGTCGCAATTCACTCCATGATCCTTCAATTGTTGGTTCATCCACAAAATTTGAGCACAACAACTTCCTGCAGCAATATATTCGGCCTCGGCGGTACTAGTTGCGATGGAATTTTGCTTTTTGCTAAACCAAGAGACAAGCCTTCCTCCCAAGAATTGACACGTTCCGGAGGTACTTTTTCTGTCTATTTTACAACCTGCAAAATCCACATCTGAAAAACCAGTTAGCGTAAAATCTTTACCTTTAGGATACCACAATCCAACATTGATTGTGCCCTTCAAGTATCTTATGATTTTCTTTGTTGCGGTGAGGTGGCTTTCTTTTGGATTTGCTTGGAATCTTGCACACACTCCCACAGCATAAGAAATGTCCGGCCTGCTTGCAGTGAGGTATAGTAGTGAACCAATCATTACTCTATACTTTGTTTGTTCGACATCTTTTCCATCTTCGTCCTTGTCTAGCCTTATTGATGTACTCATTGGAATTTTGATCGATGATTTTCCATCAATGCCAAACTTCTTTATCAAGTCGCGGGTGTATTTTGCTGGATTGATGAATATTCATTCCTTCAATTGTTTGACTTGTAAGCCCAAGAAATAATTCAATTCACCCATCATGCTCATTTCGAATTTATTCTGCATAAGCTTCGAAAATTTCTCACACAAAGAATTGTTAGTGCTTCCAAAAATAATATCATCAACATATATTTGCACGAATAAAATATGATCACCATCTTGAATTCTAAAGAGAGTTTTGTCAACAAGGCCTTTGGTGAATCCACAACTTATCAAGAACATTGACAAAGTATCATACCAAGCTCTAGGTGCTTGTTTCAACCCATACAATGCCTTTTTAAGTTTGTACACTTTGTCACCTTCGCCTTTTACCTCAAAACCTGGCGGTTGTTCGACATAAACTTCTTCTTCGAGTAGTCCATTCAAGAATGCGCTTTTCACGTCCATTTGATAAACGGTGAAATCTTTGCGTGCGGCGTAGGCTAGGAAAATCCTTATAGCTTCGAGTCTGGCTACCGGTGCAAAGGTTTCATCAAAATCTATTCCTTCTTCTTGAGAGTATCCTTTTGCAACGAGCCTTGCTTTATTCCTAACAATCACGCCTTCTTCGTTTGCTTTGTTCCGGAAGACCCATTTAGTTCCTACAACATTGTGGTTCATTGGTCTTGGAACAAGTTCCCAAACGTCATTTCTTTTGAATTGATCGAGTTCCTCTTGCATGGCGTCAATCCAACTTGGATCATTTAGAGTTTCGTCCACTTCTTTTGGTTCAATCTGAGATAGATAACATGTGAACAATGCTTCCATGGTAGATGATCTTGTTTTCACGCCATCTCGAACATTTCCGATCACTAATTCTGGTGGGTGATTTTTGAGCCATCTTAAGTCTGGTTCAAAAGGGTGCATGGTGCTGGGTGGATTCACTGGTTGAGAAGAGGTAGCACTGGTTCGAAATTCTGCTTCATTTTCTAGATTTCCAACTTCTCCAGTAATTGCATCCAAGGGCTGATTTGCAATTTCCACTTCAACTGCATCCCTGGGTTGATTTGCAATTTCAATACCAACTGCATCCCGCACTTCATTTCTTACTGGATGAGAGATGGGATTTTCTAGAGAATTAATTTCCAACTCATCCATTCCCACGTGTATGGATTCTTCAACCACCATTGTTCTTTTGTTCAACACTCTGAATGCTTTGCTCGTAGTCGAATATCCTAGAAAAATTCCTTCATCTGCATGCTCATCAAAAGCTTTTAGATGCAATTTATCATTAATATGAATAAAGCACTTGCATCCAAAAATATGAAAATAACTAATATTTGGTTTTATCCCTTTATAAAGCTCATATGGCGTCTTCTTGTACTGCTTATGGATCATGCTTCGATTTTGCGTGTAGCAAGCAGTGTTGATAGCTTCCGCCCAATATCGTTTCGGGAGACCGGCTGCACTTATCATCACTCGTGCGGCTTCTTTAAGCGTCCGGTTTCTTCTTTCGGCAATACCGTTTTGTTGTGGTGTTCTAGGCGCAGATAATTGATGAGAAATTCCATGTGAATAGCAAAAAGCTTGTATAACTCCATTCACAAACTCGGTTCCACGATCCGTTCGTATTTTTGATATTTGCAATTCTTTCTCATTTTGTAGTTGCTTCAACATCTTCGGCAACACTTGTTCAACTTCATTTTTCTTCTTGAGAAACACGGTCCAAGTGTACCTGGAAAAATCATCAACAGCAACAAGAGTATATTTCTTACCACTTACACTTATTGGATCAACCGGTCCAAATAAGTCCATGTGTAGCAAGCTTAGCGGTCTTGATGTTGATTCGTGCGTCTTAGACTTGAATGATGATTTGATTTGCTTTCCGCGTTGGCATGCATCACACACTTGGCCCTTCTTGAAAATAATACTTGGTAGCCCTTCGACTAGATTTTTCTTTGCAAGCTGATTGATAGTCTTGAAGTTTAAATGGTTGAGCTTTCTGTGTCATTCCCAATTTGCTTCATTCGAATTTCTGGCCATTAAGCATACTGAATCCTTGCTTGTGCTCCAATCAACAACATACATATTCTTTCGCCTTTTTCCAGTGAGCACAACTTCATTTGAGAGCTCATTTTTTATTAGGCAATTATCTTTGGAAAATTCCACAAGATAGCCTTTATCACAAAATTGACTAGTGCTCAACAAATTGAATTTTAGACCTTCAACAAATGAAACATCTTCGATCTTTAAACCATTTCTTTCAATTGTACCAACTCCTTTTGTAGTTCCATAAGTTTGATTTCCTCCAAATATAACTTTTGGTCCATCGATTTTCTTGAAATTCACAAGACATGATTTATTTCTAGTCATGTGGCGTGAGCAACCACTGTCGATGTACCAAACATCCTACGAAAAAGATTAGTTGGTTTTAGGTACCCATACTTGCTTGGGTCCTTTGCTGTTAGTAATTTTTGGTAACCAAACCCACCTAGATCCTATTGAATTAAGATAAGGCAGTTTGTAACCATTTGAAACACGATAATCATAATTAACTCTTGAAAACACTTTTGGCGCCGGATTTTGAAAAACATTTTTAAACTTAGGCACCTGGGAAGAGGATTGTTGCTTTCGTTTATAAGAAGCATTAAAACAGGATTTACACAACCAATCCTTTTGAGTGGAATAGAATCTTCCATCTCTATTTCTAGAAAAACTTCCCTCTTTTCTAAAAATTCTTTTTGCACTTGACTCTTTGGCATATCTTTGCTTGAAGAATTTTTGTTGCTTTGCCGTAGTATTGAACTGTTTCGGCCTTTCAACAATCAACTTTGCTTTCTCATGATAGCCAAGTCCTTGTCTCATTGTGCTATTCTGACTTTTAACAAATTTTACCACTTGAACTTTATTACTTAAAGTAGCAGTAGAATTAGTCAGATTTTGAGGGGTTTGAGAACATGTGGAGTCATAACCGATTCCGGTTCTATCTCCTGATGGCTTTTGCATGTTTACCATTTTATCCATAATTTTGGACGAATTAGTAAACGTAGCAATGGTAGCCCGAAGGTTATGTTCTCTAACCTCTCTTGCTTTACACTCTTCTTGAAGTTGAATATTTTCACTCTTCAAGTTACTCACTTCAAGTAAAGCATCTTGCAATTTTTTATTCATCTCTTCTTTTTCAAGAATTAGAATATTATTGCGTTCCTTGAGTTGAGGGTGAGTGAGCATAATCTCTTGACAATCTCGCATTAGACTGCCAATAGATTCACGAGAAAAAGAGGAATTAACAGAACTGAAAGAATTAGATGTTACCTCTTCTTCCTCTGCTCCAAGAGCCATAAAACACTCTTATCTTGAACTCAACTCAATTGATTTGCATATTAGAGCCGTGTCATCTTCCGAACTTGAGCTTTCATCACTTGATGACAATCCATTCGACTCACCATTTTCATTTGGTTCGTTGCTAACGAGAGCTTTTCTTTTGTCGCGCTTGAACCTTCGATCTTTGCTTTCGGATTTATTTGGTGTAGATTCAACATTTATGCCCTTTATACTTGCTAACGATCGGATACAGACAATTTATTTTGAAATGTCCGGGTTTGCGGCAATTGTATCATAAATTGTTGTTTTCTTCGACTTTTTCTTCTTGTGTCGTGCGAGAGACAAATTTACCACGAGCAGAATTTTTGTTGTCTCCTTTTCGCATGAACCTTTTGAATTTTCTTACAAAAAGAGCAAATTGTTCGTCAGTTATAAAATCAATATTATCTACTGACCTGGAGGTTGACGGTTGTTTGGCCATTAGAGCTGGATTTCGAATTTCATGAACTTCATCATCTTTGGCCTTCATTTCGAACTCATATGCTTTAAGATCACTAATTAATTTGTCGGTTGACAATACTCTTAGATCTCGGTGATCTCGCATAGCCGTAACCTTCATGTCCCATGTAGATGGTAAGCCTCGTAGAACTTTGAGATTAATTTCCTTTTGGCTAATATTTTTGCCAAGGTCATTAATTTCTCCAAGGATTTTGATCATTCGAGCTTCCATATCAACAATGGATTCGTTTGTGAGCATTTTGAAGTCCTCGAACTTCTTCATAGCAATAGTGAGCTTGTTATCTTTTTCTTGTTCATCTCCTTCTCCGATCTTGATGAGAGTATCCCAAATTTCTTTTGCACTTGTACATTTTCGCACTTTTGGGAATATTGTATCATCAATGGCTTTGAACAGAATATCTTTGGAAATGTTGTCAAGATTGTTCCTTTTTCTATCATCCGATGTCCATTCCGGTTTTGGCTTTGGTACAAATTGTTGAGCATCCGGTGATAGAAGAAAAGCCGTATTTACTTTCAATATTTCGATCGGGCCAGTGGATATAACTTCCCACATTTCATCGTGTAAAGCTGATAGATGAACCTGCATACGAACTTTCCAATCATCAAATTTATCAAGCGAGAATAATAGATTTTGAGCTAAATCTTTATTCATCTTCTCGGAGGGTGCGAGAGATAAATAATCCAATTATACACACTGGGTAAGATGGATTTGCCTAGCAGTCAGAAACTGGTTGACCCAATTAGGCAACGTGCTTTGAAAGCAAATTGGCCTAAATAGACAGTCTGCTCTGATACCAATTGTTGGTCCCAAAAGAGGTAAGGTGAAAGTCTAGAGGGGTGGGGGGGTGAATAGACTTTCAAACTTTTTAGCACAGTACCACAATTGCTAAGCCAGAGATAAACCAAAACTCTTAACTAGATTGTTAGAGTATGGTGCACAACGAAAATAAATAAACGATACGATGTGTGTGTAGATTGTGTCAAGATTATTCTCGTGAGAAGCAAGCAAGAGTAGTAAGTAAAGAAAGCAGTAAAGAACACAAGGCAATTTATAGTGGTTTGCGAGGTGGTGTAATCCTCCTACTCCACTTCCTCTTATCTCCAAGAGCAATTCACTATATCCACCACTTCTTGGTTCCAAGATACAATGAATTCCGTGATCTAGTGCTTTGATCACCAAGCCCACACTAATCACGCCCAGTGTCACCAACACTGCTGCTTTGGGTTTCACGTCGCCGTGTTACTTTTCCAGGATTTCACGACTCCGCGTTACTTTCCCCCCGTCTTCTACGATCCGGTAGAAACGTATCCCGTGATCTAGTGCTTTGATCACAAAGCCCGCACTAATCACGCCCAATGTCTTCCGACACTGCTGCTTCGGATCTCACAACTCCGTGTGACAATCCAGGATTTCACAACTCCGTGTTACTTTCCCCCTTTCCCTTGTTTTGCTCCAAAACAAGTTTTGCCTTGCTTCCAACTTTGAGACTCTGTAGATGATTTTCGATGATGCTCTTAGTCTCTTGTAGTTGATGAAGATTCTAACACTCTTGGATATTTCTTTTGTAAGCTCTGTATCACTCTGAGTGTTTATCTCACAAAGAATATATCAATTTAAGCTCCTGAGATGGAAAGCTTTCTTTGAATTTTGTATGCTCTGTTTAGCTCTGTTCTTTTCGCTTCTTGCTATTTGCTTCTATCTCCCCTGCTTTCCAAAGCTTCAATCTTCATCCTTTTATAGCTGGTAATGAGAATCCGTCCGTTGGAAAGAAACGTTCTCATTTTTGAATTTCATCTAGCTGTATAGCCTTTTCAGAGGATAAGATAACGTTGCAGATATGTCAGAGATTCTCTGCAAGTTGAGGTAAAAGTTCTCGCAAAAATGGCGTCCCAAAAATCTTCATCTGGTGTAGATCACGCCTCTTGGGATTTTTATCTTCAAAATATAATCTCTATTTTAATCCCTTACTAGTTTAGACTAGTATTTTTGCTTCTGCAACTTCTTCTTGTATTTCCTCTGTACTTCACGTCTGGGTCTGTATACTGCTTTTCCAGACTTCATCTTCTTAATTGACTTGGGAAATCTCTTCCCATGTAAACTTCATCCCTTACTATATTTGGAAGTGAAATCTCATCCCTTACTTGATTTGACTTGGGAAATCTCTTCCCATGTAAACTTCATCCCTTACTATATTTGGAAGTGAAATCTCATCCCTTACTTGATTTGGAATTGAAACTTCATCCCTTGAATTGGAGATCCCTTACTTGATTTGACTTGGGAAATCTCTTCCCATGTAAACTTCATCCCCTCCCTTGAATTGGAGATCCCTTACTTGATTTGACTTGGGAAATCTCTTCCCATGTAAACTTCATCCCTTACTATATTTGAAAGTGAAATCTCATCCCTTACTTGATTTGGAATTGAAACTTCATCCCTTCTCATCCCTTACTTGATTTGGAATTGAAACTTCATCCCTTGAATTGAAGCCCTTTGCAAATCTCATCCCATCAAATTGAAACTTCTGCCCCTAGGGTGAGATGCGTGAACTTCATCCCTTCAATTTTGAGATACTGAGATACTTCATCCCTTCAATTGGGGAATTGCATCCCAATTTCATCTTTAATTGCTTCCCTTCGGCCAAACCATCGCCCAAACTTCATCTGATGGAATTAAACTTGGCTTCTTTAAAATATGTAGGATATAAGATTTGAACCTATGACCTTGCATATAATATTTCAAGCTTCATCCAACTCGTCCGTACAACCTATTGGTTATTATCTTGTTTCACTTGGTGTACTTCTTTCTTTCTATAGATGCTTGATCTTCAAGATAGCTTCATGCAAACTTCAAGTCACGTTCTTTCTTCTTCGGGATTTCTTGAGGGATTTCTTCTTGATTTCTTTGAGAGATTTCTTCTTGGATGATAGTCTTCATAACTTCTTCATACGCATACATCTTCCTCTTTTGTTTGTCATTTTCACTAGGCAAATTTTTGATTTTTGGATTTATCTCTTCTTCATCCATTTCCTCAAGTAATGAATTTATTTTTCCCTTTCTTGGTCTATGACTCGACTAGTCTAACCAAAATAAAATTGGGGTTCTACGATTTACAATATGGCATATCAAAATCTATTACAATTTATTCCTAACAACCCCTTACACTTTCTAAAACTTTAGCTCTACCTTCTCTCTAGAAAGGTGAGTAGCTTTTCCTCCAAGCTAAGTTGAGACCTTGACAAGACTTCAAGATTTCCTTCCAAGATTCAACCTTTCACCTATTTGGGCATCTAGGAGGGTATGATCTAAGTCCATCTTATGTTTTTGGTTCCATCTTAGGTGTCTTTTCTTAAAGGTAGGATCTTTATGATCTTTTGGTTTGTTCTTGAAGTGGGTTTGGAAAGTGAGCCTTGTGAGGAGCTTGTTGAGGTGTAAAGTGAAGTCTTTTAGTATACAAGAGGTAACCCATGCTCTACTAAAACCTATTTTGCTTACCTATATGTGATTTCTTGGATTCTACTTGTGTTTTGCTATGAAATGTGAGTGTTTATGCATTTGTCTTGTGAAAATGCATATCTAGAGCTTGTGTTTAGGGTTCTTGTGTGCCATTGCTTGGCATTTCCTATGATTCAAGTTATTTTGTTGTATTGGGTGAGATTTGGCATGTTTTGGACTTGAATTTGAGTTTGGAGTTGAAAATCCCCGAAGGGATTATTTTGGACACAGGGATGTACCCGCGGGCGGAACGACGGGCAGAGCCCTACCCGCCGTCCACCCGCAGGTACATTGGCCTCGTGGGTAGTGTACCCGCGGGCAGAACCACGGGTAGGGGCCTAACCGTGGGTCCACCCGCGGGGAACACTTCGGTGTTGTGATGGGATTTGTTCCCCGTGATTCTTTTGACTCGATATTTTGTCTTTTGACTTCCCGATGTTCTTTTGTGGAACTATTTGAGTGTCTTCTTGATGTTTCGTATGTCTAGAACTATGTGGTAGGTATCCATGTAGGTCTTTGGTGTCTTGAATCGTGCTAAGTGTTCAACATTGTGTTTCGTTGAACCGTGAAGAGTCTTGTGTGTTCCTCGGAACTACCTTTGGTTTATTCGTTTGATGAGCATGCTAGTTCGGTGTCTAAATGCTAGCATGTGTGTTGTTTGTACCTTCCGATTTGGTTGATGATAACTTGTGTTATTCATCGTTGTTGTTGTGGGCTGTGACCCATTCCTTTATTGAGTATGTTTCATACCTTCGTTGTGATCCGTTGATTGATTCTTGTTGAGGTGTGGTGCGTGTGTGGCTTTACCTGGATTGCACGATTAGTGGTATGGGACACTAGTCACCATGGTATTGCAGCGGTCCTCGTGGTGGCCGTGATGTGATTATGGAGCTGTGGCCTTTGTGTAAGGTTCACGTGATTTTACTGGGATAACATGTGTTATCCAGGGCATGTGTTGCCATGTGTGTGTACGGTACCTCGTGTACTATGAAATCGGTGGTTTTGTTGGAGGGACTGTTGGAGGGGGAACGACGGTTCCCGGGGGAATAAGGTTGGACTTGGTGTACAGGGGTCCTGGAGGTAAAGGTTGGAACTAGATATAAGGTTGCGGGTAGCCATAAGGTTGGAACAGGGCATAAGGAAGGCATATCAACTCGTGATGTGTGATGTCACGAGGGCTTGTGTAGCCGTGGTTGTGTTCTCTCCTATGACGTGTGTAGTCACAAAGGCATGTGTTGCCTTGGCATGTGTTGCCTGTTGTGTGAGTCTTGTTCTTTTGCGTGGAACTTGTCGGGTTTTGATCTATTGAGTGAGGATAGATCATACCTTGACTCTTCTTGTGAGTCGTGTTGATCTTGTGGTCTTGGGATGTGTTCTCGTGTTGGTTGTGAGAGTGTTGAGTCTTACGTTGGCTTTTACTCCTGGTTTTACACATATATATGTATTCCGTTTCGAAATGATTTTGTATATATATCCTATCTATGTATGATACTTAACAGGTATTGGTGGGTTACCAGCATTATCGCTTCCCGGGCGTCGTCCCATGTTTATCTTTGTGTTCTTTCAGGTCATGTCTAGACGAGCGCGATGTCTAGTGCCCGATAGTTTAGTACCTTTCCTTTGCTTTTTCGCCTGTGAGCCGATGTAGAGATAGACTTATGAGTTTGGGATAGTTGTGTACACAATGCAGATTTGACCGCCGTAGCGTTTATCATTGTTGGTAAACGTGGCATAACACCCCTGTTTTGGATTTACTTTTATCCATTTACCTTTTTATCTTCCGCTGTGCTAGTGTTTTGTTATGTTATCTGCATGTGTTAAGGCTTTTTATATAGCATGTTTGGGGGGTGTTACATGGTTGTACAGGGGTCCTGGAGGTAATGATTGGAAGAAGAAATAAGGTTGGGCGTAGCCATAAGGTTGGAACCGGGCATAAGGAAGGCCTATCAACTCGTGATGGGTGATGTCACGAGGGCTTGTGTAGCCGTTGTTGTGAGTTCTTCTCTTTTGACGTGTGTAGTCACAAAGGCATGTGTTGCCTTGGCATGTGTTGCCGTTGGGTGTGTCCTATTCCTTTGAGTTATGCATGTCAGGTGTTGATCTATTGTGTGATGATAGATCATATCTTGAGACTTCTTGTGAGTAGTGTTGTTCTTTGTGGTCTTGGGATGTGTTCATGTGTTCTTGTTGAGAGTGTTGAGTCTTGTATTGACTATTACTCTTGGTTTTGTACTTATATACTTATGTATTCCATTTCGAAAATGGCTTTACAACTTATATCTTACCTATATATGTTATTTCACATGTATTGGTGGGTTACCAGCATTATTCGCTGACCGGGCGTCGTCCCATGTTTATTGTGATGTTTAGACGAGTGCGCAGTCTAGTGCCTGCTAGTATAGCTTCTTCCTTACGTTTTGTGGCCTGTGAGCCAGCTTAGATGTAGTACAATGAGATATTTGGTCTAGATTTAAACATTGCAGATGTTGCCTGTGCGTTCATCCCTTTGGTGAACGTGGCATAGCACCCCGTATTCCAGTTTATTTATATATATCTATCTTTCAGTCTTCCGTTGTGTTTATTGTTTGGTTTAGTTATCTGCATGTTTAAGGCTTTAAAATAACATGTTTTTCGGGGGTGTTACATGCACCTTGGACCATACGCATTTTTATGTTTTTATATTTGTGTGCTCACATATCCAATTGACTATTTTTTTTTATTGCACAAACCTCTAAGCTAACACGCACAGTCAATGTTGTAAAAAACGTTAGGCGCCCCCTAGGCGGCAAGGGGGCGCCTAGCGCCTAGGGCGCCTAGGCGCCGATTTTTTTATTTTTTTTAATTTTTTTTAATTTTTTTTTATTTTTTTAATTAAAAATAAAATTAAAAATTAAAAATTTTTAAAATTTAGTAATAAAACATAAGGTTTCCATAGTTATTTCTTAGAAATTATTTACGAAAGTGGTTGTAAAAGTGTTCAAAAGATTGTTTAAACCATCTAAATACATAAAAACTAAAATTAAGAGCTAAAGAAGCATTTTTTTTTTGAGAAATTAGTGGACCAAACCGCCTTCGGCCGTTTGCGATGGATAGATCTCGAAAAAATACGCAATTTGAAAAAAAAATTGTCCAAAACGGACAACCGAGTCAAAAGTTATGCCTTCCCGAAGTTTTCGCAATTTAAAACGCAAAAAAAAAAAAAAAAAAAAAAAAAAAAAAAAAAAAAAACGGTTCGGCGCCGGTTCAGCCGGCTAGGCGGCCGCCTAGCAGGCCGGCCGCGGAGGAGGCCGATTCCGACCTTCTTCGCGGCGGCGGGCGGGCGCCTAGCGCCTAGGCGCGATTTTTGCAACCATGCGCACAGTACTAGAACAAGCATTATAGGACAAGAACACAATTGGTTTTGTGTGCATTTTTTTTTTGGTAAAGGTTTTGTGTGCATTTTTATAATTGCGTGTGTAGTGTTCAAAAGCGTTGATTAAAAGTATCGTGGGTATATGGGCGTTGCTACAGGATGCACAGTCCTCGACTATAATATGCACACAACACAAGTGTGCAACTGAGGATACTTGAAAAGGTAGGTTGGCTGCATAATATTTCTCAAACAAATAATACCCGGAGTATCATGTTATCTATCCACAGGGAAGTGGGGTATTAAGCACTAGCTGGCTACTAATTTATTCACGAGAAGCTAATCCTAACGAAAGACATGATTGAGCAATGGAAAAAACTAAATAAAAGAACAGGTATGCAAGTTTGTGGAAACAATTGAGAAAGAGTGAGATTCCTGGGATTTAAGTATTTAATCCCCTAGAGCCAATCCTAAGAACAATATTAAAATCTGGGTTCAACAAGTGTGAGAATGCAAATGTGGTATAGAGTTACTCCCGTAATCTTTAACCTAAGTGAATATTCGCTCATGCGATATAAACACACAACAATGAAAGAACAAGCATTCATAATAAATTCCTAATTACTATCATCTCCCGATGTGCAACAATCCAGAATTAAATTCCATAACATATTTGCCATCTCCCAAGGTGCAACAGTTAAGTGCAATTGTGTGTGCCTTAAATTATGCCCAACTCCGTTGTGACACAAACAAAGCTATGAAGCGAGTAATTTGGGCCCTAAACTACTAGCAACAACAATATGAAACACAATTGCAACACAAGTTAAAACCCAAATAATAATATATTAAAACATTAAAGAACTAGATCTAGACACAAAGGTTCATAAAATACTTTCACCCAAGAATATCTAAGAAAACTTAGCCACACATGGCTAAGGTGGAATACATAACAATAATTAAGAGTTTACAAATAATCAAAGGAGTACAAGAATTAAACCAAGCGATTCTCCCAAATCTCCTTATCTTGCTCCTTGCTTCCCAAGACAATTTTTGGCTCTCAATTCTCTTCTTTCTTGTCTCCAAAACTGAGCATAATCCGATCTAGGGTTGAGAAGGTGTCATTTTATAGCAGGAGTCAAACTGTGCCAAATTAGGAATTTTCCCGCAACAATTCGGAAACTGCCAAAACTTGCGCCAAAGAGTCGCTCGACGCGTCGAGAAGAAGTCTCGACACTTCATCCGCAACGAACCGAGACCTTATGTAAAATCTCGACGCATCGAACTTGACGTCATTTTTTCCAACACTCGGCTACAACTTCTTGACACGTCAAGAAGCTTTCTCAACGCGTCGAGTTATTTGGGCTCGAACCGCGACCTTACTGCAAATTTTGCCTGTTATTGGAACATAGGGTCCACTTCGGCTCCAAACTCGTCCTAGAACTTCCCTTGCTCTTGCACTTGACCTATAATGGTTACAAACATTAACCAACACCGTAAAACATTCAAAACAAATGTAAACCATATCTAAACGATAAAATAAGGGAATATGCAATTAAAGTAACATTTTAGTGAATTAAATCCTAACAAATATAATCAAACTAACATTAGAAACATGTACAATTTGACTCACATCATAGGCGTTGCATACATTTGAATTCTATAGCGATGGAATCATGGGAAATAACGTAAATAATACAAGTCGTATAATAACCACATGTCTAGAATATAATAATAATCCCTTGTGTAGAATATAATAATCTCGAAGTAATACTGCTTAACAAAACCAAAACACCCAAATTAATCAATGAGGAAGCTTGCCACTCCGGTTTAGCCTGCAACCGTCGCACCTTAAGCACACAGCACAAAAATCACGCACTTTAAAAAATAAAATCACGCACCTTAAATTTGACCTAGATGCAAAAAGACCAAATTGTCACCGCATTTTTTTAATATCTTGGCAAGATCAATGGATCTCATCTCACCCCACAACCGTACCTCAGGTAGCCAACTGCACGGGAACCTACTTCAATATATATATATATATATATATATATATATATATATATATATATATATATATATATATATATATATATATATATATATATATATATATATATATATATATATATATATATATATATATATATATATATATAGAAGAGCGCTCATATGCGGCGGGATCTTACGGTGCGGCGGTGCGGTCAAATTCCAGAACACACCAACAGTGTTAACAATATGCACCAATAGTGTAAAAAAAACACACCCCAATGAAATGTAATAAAACATCACAAAATACACTACAGACTCAAAAAAACACACCATATAACTCACCAGCCCCAATGGTGTATTTCCGAACAGTGTATGGTGTTTTTACTCACACCTAATGGTGTGTGTTTGGTGATGCAGGGCTCTGTTTACTCTGTTTTGTGTAGTGTATTTCCTAACGTTGATGGTGCATATTTGGTGAATTATTGGTGTTGCCGCACCGTAAGAAATAACCGCACCGTAAGACACTGCCGCACCTGAACCCGCCTATATATATATATATATATATATATATATATATATATATATATATATATATATATATATATATATATATATATATATATACATACATACATATACTAGTTTTTTCTATGCGCAATGTGCAAAAACATATGCTCAATATTTATAATTTTAAAAAGGCACTAGTGTCAAATAGGCACATCCACTACTTCGAAGTGCTCAATTCCTCTCATCAACTAAAACATAATGTAATTGGACATACTTACCTCTAAAAATTTGTCGATTAGCTTTTTTTGCAGGTTACCTCTGGGTTACCACTCTACACTGCTGACATGTAATTTTATTTAAATAAAAATGGTTATGATGTGGAATTTCCTTCCTAATCTCCAACGAGAACCCTAGTCCAACGAGCGAAATAATTTTCGTTCTTCAGTTCTTCATAATCTCCGTTCATTGTCCGTTCGTTCATTAATGGAACATGGAACAAGGAACCATTAATGGAACCGGAATGAGAATCCAAGAAGAAAAAGAGAGGAGTAGAAGTAGAATCTGCAAAAGAAGAAGAAGAGAAGAAGAAGAGAAGAAGAAATGCAAATGCGGTAGGGGTTTTGGCAGCTCTCGGCCACTGGGAGGACACAACGAAATAATACACGCCGCAGCATAATAATAACACAAGTAATGATAATGATGAAAACCAATCAATTGGAGTTGACCGGAGGGTTGAATCTAGGCGGGTGCAGGTTGCGTCACCGGAGATACCAACGCCGGCAGCGGTCAAAATTCCAAAGGTTCTGAGGTTTTATATCATGAAGAATGAACGGAGATTATGAAGAACTGGTGATGTGCGAAGATGTTTTTTGATTATGAAGAACTGAAGAACGGAAATTATTTCGCTCATTGGACTAAGGTTCTCGCTGGAGATTACGAAAGAAATTCCACATCATCACCATTTTTATTTAAATAAAATTACATGTCAGCAGTGCGGAGTGGCAATCCGAGGTAACATGGAAAAAAAAGCTAATCAACAAATTTTTAGGGGTAAGTGTGTTCAATTATATTATGTTTTAGTTGATGGGAGAATTGAGCACTTCAAAATAGTAGATGAACATATTTTACACTTGTTCCTTTTAAAAATAACTAATAGATTTTTACTAATTAAAATCTAAGTGAAATAAAATTTATTTATTATATTAATTCAATATATAATGAAAATATAATGTCATACAAATATTATTATCATTAAAGAATATAAGAAAATATATAATGGAGGCATGCGCATGGTAAAAGTAATGAAAAAGATAACGAAAGTTATAACAGTAAGGGTATTTTTGTCCAAAAAATTGTATAGTACAACTCTAAAAGAACAATGTACAAAATGGTTAGCATTAAAACACATTGACATAAATGTGGGATATAACTTTGATTGAGACTTGTTGTGTTATTTTATATATATATATATATATATATATATATATATATATATATATATATATATATATATATATATATATATATATATATATATATATATATATACACACACATACACACACATAAAGTTATTGTTTTAGTGTAATGTTTATATACATTAATATAAGTTTTAAGTTTATGGAGATATAAAACAAAAGTTATCCTTCATCCTTGTCTTGTTGCTCGGGAAGCTATTTTTGTGTCAGGTTGCGGAGGGTGATTTGATATCCTTCCTCCTTTGTCTTGTTGATTGTTTTTCTAACAATTTAATGAATTAATCTTTTGTATTCAAAAAAAAAAAAAAAAAAAAAAAAAAAAAAAAAAAAAAAAAAAAAACAAAAGTTATGCATATAAAACGTTCTCAGTACTAATTGAGTTGAAATTTCTCAACAATTGCCCAACCTCAACTGATCGGTCCCCATTACGAAATATATAAGGTCATCATGTCTTAAGGTATCAATTTGCTATTTTAATTCCAAGCATTCTTAATTTTATGATTTATTATTTATTATTTGAATTACGGTTTTGAAACTTCAAGTCATTTTGTCCGGAGGAGGCAGTCTAACGTTTACTATTTTTATTAAGAGCAATTTTGATCCAAAGACTACTATTTATAACCCGGGGCGGTAGCTCAGATGGTAAATGATGGCAAATTATATCGGGTACCAGGGCACACAATGCATTGTGCGCCCAGGCCCAAAACGACGTTGTTTTGTACCTTTTTTTGCGTGTCTGGCTGTCTGCTATTAACCCCTTAAAAAAATCATGTTTCGAATGTACAGAATTGTATAATAGGAAACAACGAATTTTATACCTGAAAAGACAGAATTTTTATTGCTAAAAATCGCCATGTTTCGAATGTACAGAATTATATAATAGAAAACACAAAATTTTATACCTGAAAACAAAGAATTTTATACCTAAAAATTCACATGTTTCGAATGTACAGAATTATATAATAGAAAACACGGAATTTTATACATGAAAACACATAATTTTATACCTGAAAACACATAATCTTTTTTAAAAGGATAAAAATCCCATGTTTTGAATGTACAGAATTTTATACCTGAAAACACATAATTTTATAACAGAGTACAAAACGACGTCGTTTTGGGAGGCGCGGAGCACACATTGCTATGTGCGCCCTGGTGCACGGTATAACGATTGGAAAATGAGCTTTCTTCGTGGGGGAGAATTTCGGGATAATCCGGTTTCAATTCTCACAAGTGATGATTCCCAGCCTCTCGGAACGAACGAGGATTAATTAGGTGGACCTGGACCGTTAACTGAATAGAGAATGATCTGGACCACCTTGTGGTTTACACCTAAAAGAAAAGACTACTATTTATTATTTATACAAATGTATTTCATTTTTACTTACTTAAAAATATTACAATTATAATTGAATATTTATTATTTTTATTTATAAAATATTCATTAATTGTTTTTTTTTTCCAAAGCTGTACATTTATTTCATCCAAAACCAAGCGTCTACAATCAAACGCCATAGCCCCAAAAGTGGGCTATGGCTCAAATGTGTCTAAAGTCCATTCGGCCGAACTAAATATATACCAATCGTTATGCGTTGGACCCGTGTCCAGCCTGCTTGCTGGACACGGGTAACAGTGCCGTCAGGCACTGTTATCTCCTTTTTTTTTCTTTTTTTTTTTTTTAATTTCAGACCGCTTCATTGTAAGAGTATATGTTCATAATTTTATTACTATATGTTAATAACTATACATTCATAACTCCATAACTGTACGTTCATAACTCTATAACTGTACATTCATAACTCTATAACTGTACATTCATAACTCCATAACTGTACATTCATAACTCCATAATTGTACATTCATAATTTTCGAAGCTCTATGTTCACAATTTTAGAGCTCTATGTTCATAATTTTATCACTATATGTTCATAATTGTAAGTTCATAATGTTAGAGCTCTTTGTTCATAATTCGATCAATAACTGTACATTCATAATTTCATACTGTAGATTCATAATCTCATAACTGTAGATTCATAACTCCATAACTGTAGATTCATAACTCTATAACTGTACATTCATAACTCCATAACTGTACATTCATAATCTTCGAAGCTCTATATTCACAATTTTAAAGCTCCATGGTCATAATTTTATCACTATATATGTTCATAATTGTAAGTTCATAATGTTAGAGCTCTGTGTTCATAATTTCATAATTGCATAACTGTATATTCATAACGGCATAACTGTACATTCATAACGGCATAACTGTACATTCATAATCCAAAAAAAAAAAATAACGCCGTTAACGCCGTTAACGGCAAAACGCGCGCGAATTTTTTTTTTTTTAACTAAATGACGCGTTTTTTTTCAAAACGACGTCGTTTTGGGCCCTTGTCCACAATTCAATGTGGACACGGGTCCAGGGCATAATTTTCCAATATATACACCACAAGGGGTGACCCAAAAGTGGTCACCCCTCCAAATGAAATTCTAGAGCTCCCAGCTCCTAAACTAAGACATGTAAAATGGCCAAGGCCTACAACTAAAAGAGACCCACTAAGTGAGTTTCCCCCTTAAAGACACACTATTCTCCAAACTTCCACATACCATAGTCATTGATAGGCTCCCCGTCCCACACAAGTGATGGGAACGATGCCTAGGCTTTATGAATCCAATCTAACCCTGCTACCCTCAAGCCAAAGTCCAATCCCCTCCGGCACGGCGCACCGTGTTTTTATCCGGGGGGACTTTGAAGGTCCCGACTTGAGCAATAGCAGTCACCTCATCCACCCTCATGCCCAAGACCAACTCCCCACGGCATAGCGTACTATGTCTTATCCGGGGGAGCTTTTGAGGTTCCGACATGAGCAATGGCTCCCTCCCCAGCCACCCTTAGGCCCAAGGTCAGCTCCCGCGGCACGGCGTACCGTGTTTTATCCGGGGAGCCTTTACAACCCCGACCTAAGCAATGGCTTATCTCCATCACTCCCTTCCCTCTTTTAACTTTTCATTTTTCCTTTCTCATATTCATCAATTCCTTGCTCTTTTTTCATCAATATTCATCCTTATTTCTCCCTCACTCCCTCTTAACTTTTTCACTTGTCTCAATCAATTTTTTTTTTTTTTTTGTTTTTTAAAGATTCATTCAAGCCAAAAGCACTCCCAACTCCAGGTGTGTGCTATACGTGGAGCCTATCAAG
This sequence comes from Ipomoea nil, assembly GCF_001879475.1. NCBI lineage: Eukaryota > Viridiplantae > Streptophyta > Magnoliopsida > Solanales > Convolvulaceae > Ipomoea > Ipomoea nil. The sequence goes on along the minus strand of NW_017617524.1, from coordinate 919,071 downwards.
ATCCCACCTTTCATAACACCAACTCGAATGAGCCATTAAGGAAGAAAACCACCCTAGAATCCCTTCTTGTTGTGATCCTTATCCTTCATGTCCATATAAAGAGCCGGGAGATCCACTCTTCCAATCTTCAGCTTTCCTCTACCTGCAAAATTTAATGGCTTCATTCCTACCAAAGTAGGTCCACCAAACAATCACCTGCCCAGCAATTGTTAATAATTATATTTGAATAGTATTATATATATTCATGTTAAAGAAAAGTGACATCAAATGAAAGGAGGAAATGGTGCCAATATTTTTCTTCCATGAGGTAATATCATCTAGCCTACTTGTTTGTAGAGATCAAGCCCACCTAAGAAGAAACCTGTCGTTATATCGCGGACCGCGGTGCATAATCGATTATGCACTTCGCGTTAAAACGGCGCCGTTTCTGTAGTTATAACGAAGTGACACTACAGTGTGTCTAAACCGACATTGTCTCACATATTATTTTTATATTATCAAATGAAACTGCAGTTATATCAAAATGATATTGTAGTTGTGGTGAAATGAAACTACAGAGTATGTAAAATGAAACTGAATAACATTTCACATATTTGAGTGTATATAGTACAAAGAAGCTGTAATTATATTGAAATGATCATGTAGTTGTGTTTTAATGAAACTATAGTGTATATAAAATAAAATTAAATAACATCTTCACATATTTGAGTGTATAAATATTGAATGAAACTGTAGTTATATCGAAATGAAACTGTAGTTGTGTTGAATTGAAACTGCAGTGTATACAAAATGAAACTAAAGAACAGAGTTATTTTTTGCGAAGATTCCATTTTTTTTTCATTAAATAAAATGACATCGTTTGGATGCGCGGTGCATAATCGATTATGCACCGCGGTGCAAGATATAATTTGCCAGAAGATTTCAAACCATTCGCGTGCATTTTTTTCCAAGTCAAGCTTGACTTAGAAATGAGAGTGTCAATGTCGAAAGAAACATAATTGAGTGCTACTTCTCAACCAATAAATGCATGGACGAAGCTAAAATCATATCATGGAATCTAAGTTTGGTTTTTATTTATTTTTATTTATTATTATTTTTAATTAGACTATCAAATAATTAGTTACAATTGTATTAATTAGTATTTAAGTTATATTACAATTAACTTGCTAATATAATGATTTTTTTAACATTAGTGTAATTAAGGAAGAGCTAATAAACCAAAGAAAAAAAATAATCAAATCAAATATAATTAAAATGGACAAATTAAATATGAAAATATGACTATTATCAGACATTAAAATTGGAATATAATGGACAAAGGCAAGAGGTTGTAGCCTGCGATCCTAGAAAGAGCAGCTAAGGTAACTCAAAGTTATAATCTCACCGGGCTCTTGATGATGACTTTAGGATTACAAGTCAATGAACGTGTGAAACAATCTAATCTCAACTAGAGGCCAATAATTATATATCCTAATAATAACTAATAAGCATGTACATACTTAGAGCAATAATATATCATTTTCATAATTTTTGAACTATTGAATTATTGCATCATATATGTATATAACAAACAACATAAGTAGTTGTCATATGCACTAAATATCTTCTTATTTAAGAGAGCTAAGGTTAGACAAGAATCCGTGTAGCCTCCTCAGTTACAACACTCACACAATATTGAGTCTATAGTTATACTTCTTTTAGTTCATCAAATGGGGAAATTTTTATTATGGGTTTTGATTTTGGTGATGGTAGTGAACACTTTGAGCTGTTTAGGGTGTCTCGAGGAAGAGAGGATTGCACTCTTACATGTGAAAACTCACATACTGAACAACACATATAGGAACTTTCTAGATTCATGGGTTGAAGATAAAATGAGTGATTGTTGTAAATGGTCAAGGGTGACATGTAGTAATATTACGAGGAGAGTGATTGAACTAGATCTCTCTTTTGTAAGGGATGAAAGATTTGGGAATTGGTATATCAATGCTGCTGTATTTCTCCCTTTCAAACACCTCCACTCTCTAAACTTGATGGGAAATAACATTGCTGGTGTGGTTGAGAATGGAGGTAAGTCACCTTTTTAAAACTATTTAAATTTTCATTTATTATTAGTAGTATTTAATTTTATCTATCATATCAGAGGATCAATTTGAAATTTGAAAACATTAAATTTAAAGTTTAATTTGTTAATGAGTATTTATCATATGTTCAATTCAAACAACTCAACGAACTATCTATATCAGACTTGAGACATTGAATTAGATTATTTGGCTGGTTGCAAATGCAGGTCAACTCTAAAAAACTCTATTATTTATTATTGTTATAACTGAGTACAATTTTCAATTTTGGAGGATAAATTTAAATTTCTAAGCAAAAAATTAAAAATTACAAATCATAATAATGTCAAACTACAGGAAACGAAAATAATTAATAATGGGAAATGTTCTACCCACAAGAAAGGAAAATGGGAGTAGATTTCAAGACTTAATTAAAGTCATATATATATACATATCCTGTTCAATTATATTATTATTTCATTGATATTTAATGGTATGTTAACAGGTTTTGATAAACTGTCAAAACTTCCCAATTTGAAAGATCTTGATTTGAGGTATAACAACTTGAATCGCAATATATTTTCTTCTCTCAGTCATCTTTTGTCTCTCAAGGAACTTTATTTGGATGAAAATCCTTTGGACTCACCTCATAATAATTCAGGTATGCTTATTTAACAAGTCCTATCAACTTACTATGTAAGATAATGAGTTCATTATTCAATTGATGTTGTTTAATTCGATCACGCATGCTGAATTTTTTATTATTTCATACTATAGACAATATAGGTCATGAAAGACTCTCCGGATTAAACAATTTGGAGATCCTCCGCATGAGATCAACCAAGATGGAAGAAAACAATGTCTTATCGGCTTTGAGTAAACTAATCTTTTCAAATATTATTTATATTTATGTTGCTTATATATGTCTCTGTATTATACTTAAAAGAATACAATTTAAGTGAAATAAATTTACACCTGCATCCCATGATGGGTTTTTTCTGAGTATTCTTTTTGGGACAGATTTAAAAGACTTCATCAGCTTAAAGGATCTCGACATAAGCGAGAACAAATTCCAAAGCTTTGAACCAATTAAAGGTATTGGAGGGAGGGAAATGTTTTTGAAGCATTTATGTTGACAAAATTTATAAAATATACTTTGTAAGTTGGAGGGAGAAAAATGTGTAATGACTTAATAAGCTTACTGTAATGAATTTGTAATATTGACTTAATGAATATGTAATAATATCTTAATAAACATGATAGGCTAATTAAATAATATATGTGCAGTTTTCAAAAAAAAAACAAAAATAATATATGTGCAATTTAAACATCCTAAAGCTTTTTAATGATATATTTTTTATACATTAATTTTATTTGTACCAAAAAAATAAAAAAAAAATTATGTTTAAAAATAATTTAGGGGGAGGGATATTAATTTATTAAAATTAAAATTAAAATTAAAATTTTCCAACCACTTAGTAAGTACTCTTTCTTGCAATGTCTTTGACAGATTTAAAGGACTTGATCAATTTGAAGGAGCTAGACATTAGCTACAACAAATTTAATAACATCATATTCCAGCTGGTTAAAGGGCTTCCTTCACTCAAGATTCTGTATTTGAGTGAAAATGATATTCACGGACGACTGCTCATACAAGGTGCATACCATATATAACAGCAAAATTGTACTGTTTCATATTATACCTTCAATTATTTGTCAACCTAAAATGTGAATGATTTGCCTTCCGACTTATTCTACAGACATAAATGCCTTAAGCAATCTGAAGGAATTATATTTGGATGACAATTATATTGAGGGCTTTGAGACCTTTGCAAGCTTTTCAGGTCAATTAAATTAGTTTTATCTAATTAAATTTTTTCAAAATGATCTTACTTGTATTTGTTATTCTTGCCTTGTGACGTATATTGTTAATTTTTTTATTGAATTTATTTTGAGGATATTATTGAAGGAAAAGTATTGATAAATGTTGTTAAATAATTCTTGGAATAATCATATCATAAGTTGTCTAACTTAAGTTTTTGTACAGATGGAAGAAGATTAATGAAATTGGAGAGATTGAGTTTGGACAACAATAGGTTTAATAGCAGCATCTTCAAGTCACTTAAAGAGTTCCCTTCACTTAAAATTCTGAGTTTGAGAGAAAATAATTTTCACGGATCACTGCATATACAAGGTTCCTTCATTCAATCTCTATCTTCAATTAATATTTGCCGATCTACAACGTGAATCATGTACCCTTCAACTTTTTCTGCAGATATAAATGCTTTGAGCAGTTTGGAGGACTTAGATTTGAGTTATAATTCATTTGAGGACTTTGAGACCTCTACAAGCCTTTCAGGTCAATTAGTTTTACATAATTATTATATTTTTTCCTAACATATATCTTTAACTTAACCTTTTATATTTTGTAATGTGGAATTAGGAGCATCAAGTCAAATTAAAAACAACAGTCATCATCTCCAGTTGCACTTAAATAGCATCAAGTGTAACATGACAAAGCTATTACAGTCTTTGGCAACACTTCCATCCATTAAGAGCCTCAGTTTAGAAGATAACAACATTACAAGCATTGGTGCAATTCATGGTGAGGAAAATGAAAGATCTACTCGTCTTACTTGCATTCTGCTCACACCATTTCTTTTCTCTAATTTTGTTTTATGTGTATGTGGCATTTAAGCATTGAGGAATCTAAGCATGCTAGAAGAGTTGGTTCTTGACTACTCTTGCCTACATAAGGACTTTCTTCAAAACATTGGACCAATGAACTCGCTCAAAGTATTATCAACGAATGGAGCACAATTAAGAAGTACATTACCTAATAAAGGTAAAATTATCGTTTCTTATCAATTGTTATTCCTTTTATGGCTATAACCATACACTCCATAATAACTAATTAAGTGTATGTCATTTCATTTTTGTAACTTAAATTTTTTGTGATTACATCGTTATAGGTTGGTGTGAACTAAGGAGCCTCCAAGAGCTTTGGTTTAGTGAAACTCAATTGGAGGGAACACTGCCGCCATGTTTGAAAAATTTAACATCTCTTAGTTTAATTGATCTCTCTCAAAATGGGCTTATTGGAAACATTGGTTCGTCTCCGCTTTCAACACTCAAGTCACTCAAATATCTATTAATTTCGAGTACTTCTTTTGAAGTCCCAAGCTCATTCAGATTTTTTGCTAATCATACTAAGCTTAGAGGCATTTTTGCTAATGGAAATAAGGTGATTACAGAAACTGAGTTGCAAAGCTGGGTGCCTAAGTTCCAATTAGAAGTCTTTTATATGTCAAATTGCATCGGCCTTCTAAAGTTGCCAACATTTCTTCACTACCAGCATAATCTGAAGGTTTTTGAGATCTCCAATAACAATTTGGAGGGAGAATTTCCCATCTGGTTGCTACAAAACAACACGGAACTCATTTATTTTCTAATGAATTCCAATGCTTTCACAGGAGTCTTTAAGTTGTCGTCACATCGTAACACTGACATGACGATAATTGATGTCTCCAACAACAAGTTATGTGGAGAGATTCCTAACAACTTAAGTTCATCCTTTCCAAATGTTGTTGCATTGAACCTCTCTTATAACTTGTTTGAGGGTCAGATACCTTCCAATCTTGGAAAATTGAAAGATTTGGAAATTTTGGAGTTGTCAAATAATTCATTGACAGGGGCCATTCCTAAGGAGTTGCTGATAGGTTGCTCTTGGTTGGAAATGCTAAAACTGTCAAACAATAAATTGGAAGGAGAAATACTCCAAGAATTTATTCACTTGGATTCACTCTGGTACCTTCACCTTGATGGTAACAATTTCACAGGCACCATAAAAGATAGTCTTTTGAATATCAATTTGATATTTTTGGATATTAGTGACAACAAATTTGTTGGAAATATTCCAAGATGGATGGGTCACATGAGAAGTTTAGAACAACTCTCTATGTCCAAGAATCATCTTGAAGGTTCTATCCCTATTGAGGTGTGTAGCCTGGAATTACTCTCTATTTTAGACTTGTCAGAGAACAACTTAACAGGGTCAATTCCATCTTGCTTCAATCCATCCTCAATAAAGCATGTTGATCTGAGTAAAAATCACCTGGGAGGTCAACTTACACGTGCTTTTTTTAATAACAGTGCCTTGATAATATTGGATCTTAGTTACAATGATTTTGTTGGAACAATTCCAGAATGGATAGGCAGTGTCTCCAAATTGAGCATTCTTCTCCTCAAAGCAAATCGGTTTGATGGTAAGATTCCAATTCAAATATGTCAACTTATGAGACTAAGTATATTGGACTTGTCTAGTAACCAACTGACAGGTTTAATCCCCAAATGCTTGGGTAAGATAAGTTTAGAGGTGACCAATGAAAAATCAAAAGCCATGGTATATATGTATAGAGGTTTCAACATTGGATCAACAATTCTATTTTATTCCTCCGATATAAATGATTTCACCATTGATATCTCACCAAGCAGTGCTCCTCCAGAAGTGGAATTTACAACAAAGGGAAATTCATATTACTATGAAGGTAGCATCCTCACTTATATGTCTGGAATTGATCTCTCTGCTAATAGGTTAATTGGTGAAATCCCATTTGAGTTGGGAAATTTGACTGAGATACGTGCATTAAACTTGTCACATAACAACCTTAATGGCACGATCCCAGAAACATTTTCTAAGTTACACAATATTGAGAGCTTAGATCTTTCCCACAACAAGTTGAATGGGAAAATTCCAAACACACTACTCAAGCTCTACTCATTGGAGGTGTTTAGTGTTGCATACAACAATTTAACAGGTGCCATACCAAAACAAAATGCTCAATTTGGAACTTTTGATGAAAGCTGTTATGAGGGAAATCCTTATTTGTGTGGGCCACCATTACAAGTCAGCTGCAGCAGCATTAAGTCATTGCCATCTCCATTGCCGACTAACACAAATGGTGAGAGTGAAGAAAGTACTGGTATTGATATGGAGGTTTTCTACATCACTTTTGGTGTATCTTATGTTGTTTTTTTGTTGGGAATAGTGTTAGTGTTATATATAAATCCTTACTGGAGAAACACTTGGTTTCAACTGATTGAGTCCATTGTATATAAGTGGCATGGCTAAGGAAAAAACTAAATACTCATAGATCAAATGTATTGTAATTTGTAATAATGTAGAGACTTACTCATTTGCCAAGGCCACTTCGAATCTTACTATTTTATCACGTACTGTTCTTATGTTTCATTTTTCAGTATTTTCTAATTTTTATTTTTCAGTAAAAATTAAAACAAAATGTTCATTAATAAATATGTCAAGGTGAAACCAAAGAAGTTGTTGCGGACCTAACATTGGTCCTGGTAGGACTTGTAGCTACGACGAAACCGGTCAAGTTCATAATTATGAGAGACACCCTCGCATTCGTTTGGAGACCAGCAAGAGGAATGAGTGTCAAGGAACTCACTTCAAATCTCTTCTTGTTTCTGATTTTTTTCATGAGTTTGATCTGAAACGTATTCTTGAAGATGGGCCATGGACTTTTGAGCAATCCTTGCTAGTGCCGAAAAGGCTGAACCCGGATGAATTTGGTCATTATGTCACCCTCAATAAGGCAGAATTCTGGATCCAAGTTGATAAACTTCCAGTGAGCTTATTCACGGAAAAGATGGCAGAGGCTATTGGAAACTTCTTGGGAGTGTTCGTAAAAGCCGATAAGAAAAATTTTGACGGAATTTGGATGTCATTCTTGAAAGTTCGTGTCCTCGTTGATTTTACCAAACTTATGAAAAGGAAGCTGAAACTAAACAAAGGAGGGCACCAAAGTTGCTAGGTGGAATTCCAATATGAACGACTCCCCGATTTTTGTTTCCTTTGTGGTGTAATAGGTCACACAGAGAGGTATTGCAATAAGATTTTAGAGGGGGTTGACAACACAACGGAGAGACTATTTGGGGTGTGGCTGAGAGCGGCGAGTCATCGTCCTGTGGCGGAGCAGTGCAATCCGTGGCTAGTCTCAGAATTTCCGGTCCAGAATGAGACAAAACTGACGAGGCATAAGGAGGTGGTGATGACAAGCGTAGAGTAGAGTAATATAGGGACGGTTACCAGGGACAGACCCAAGAATTTCATTGAGGGAAGCGAAAAAGTAGAGACGGATCCATAAATTTTTTCTAGTAAAAGCGAAACGTTAAAATAAAAGATAGAATTTGAAAAAAAAAATATCTAAGAAATATAGGTATAAATATTGTTGGACATGAGCAAAAAATAAAACACATCTAAACTAAATAAAAATATTCATTACAAAATATGAAACATGATTAATTGGATAAAATAATTTGAATAAAAAACACATAATAAATTACACATCTCATTATTATTAATATAAAAGAATGTTATATGTGTGTATTAAATATTAAAAAAATTATTAAAAATGTGATTGTGTTGAAGCCAAAAAACCATGACAATGTCTTGATGCTAAGATTTGAACCTAAAATCTTCATTATTATAACCAAATACATGTTTTGCCAACTAATCTAACTCACTTTTTGTTAACATTCATCTGTTTTTATACTAATACTAAAACTTATACTATATATACATATATACATATATACATACAAAGGTTATATAATGGGTGGGGGTGGGGTGAGGGGGGACAGCTACCCCCTTTTGGCTCTATCCTTGACGGTTACAAAACATTTAGATATATTTATAGGAACAGTTACAAAACATGGTATATTATTATCTAAGAAAAAATATGAGATATTTAAAAGAAGAGATTGTGTTAAAAGGAAAATCAGAATAGAGAGATAAGGGAGAATCATCTGTTTTATTCATCATCTGCTGTCTGATACATGAAATACACTTTTATATATAACTAATACAAAAGGACATAAATAAACATAATGAGCCATAAAATCATTCGTTATGTCTGTTACAAATAAATGTCCATTGAATATATTTATAACACTCCCTCTTGGACATTATTTGTCTGCAATCTTGCTAGGAAAACCCTGTGGGGAAAACCTAGACAAGAAAAAAGTACAATAAAAAATATATTCATGCCTCATTAAAAACTTCACTAGGAAAACCATGTGGAAAAAAAACCTAGTTGAAGAAAAGAGTACATGATATATGTAAAAACATATATTGTATTGGTCGCCTCATTAAAAACCTTAACTATTAACTATTAAGAAAAACCTTGTGAGAAAAACTTAGTTAAGGGAAAAAGAGTACAATCGTGAGCCTTCAAGGCATAATTGGCATAATCTTCAGGATTTTGGGGTTTGTCTACTGAAGCAATTAGTTTGCAACATTTTCCCATTACATTATTATATCATACTCATGCCTCGTTAAAAACCACACTAGAAAAACTCAATGGGAGAAAACTAGTGAGGAAACAAGTACATGATATTTATATATTTATGTGTTGCAAATAGTGCGCAAATGTTAGTCTTTTATGACTTAATCTTCAGGATTTTACGTCCAATCTTCCGGATTGATTCGAGTAAATGTTCTTCCTGTCTCCCTCTGAAGATAACAATCTTCAAGTTCTACATGATAAAATGTATTTCAAAATTTGAAGAAATGGATTGGACAAATCTTCTGGATTGTCACTAGAGTAAATATCTTGTACAATAATCTTATGGCTCTTCTAGAGCTCATCATATAACCTTTGTGCAACACAAGTGTTATTGTCCTCATTTTGATCATTTAGGGAAATTCATTGTATAACCAATTTGGACTTGGCATTACGGGGATCAAACAAAATAGCCAGTACCCAAGTAGCCTATTAAAATTGTATCATAGTTTATTACATAAATGTCATGTCTTTGTATCTCAAAGATACCAGAGGATATCTTAATCATTATTCAAGTACTTCATTGTAGGAGGAGCACTAGATTTTGCTAGCAATTTCATCGCAAATATCATGCATGTTGCGATTATGGAACTTCTGGTTCTAAAATGGTGCTCCAACAATAATGAAGTAAGGGACTTTGAGTCCAAATGGTTCCTTATCTGCTTCAAGAGATTATTATGCAACCTTTAGTTTGATAAAAACATGACACTTATGCATATAGACATGTGAAAAACATTTTTAGATGTAGGCTGACTGGTGTATAAAAAAATTCTTCAAGGTAAAACTCGATCTTCAAGTCGAGATAATACTTATAGCTTTCACAAGTTTTTTATTTCAAAAATCTCAGTCTTTAAACATGAATTGACATCATCAAGCTCTTTATATATTTCATTGATGTTTACACCATCAATATCTAAACTTATTATTCTGTCAATTGTATTACGTAGCGGAACTTAATGCCATTTACCGTGGGAGAGTATATTTGATAAAAATCAATTAAGGTCTCGGCGTGAACTCATAGGCTACAAACTCGCTTCATATCTTATCACCTTGTTATTCTTATTTCTCTTTCATGCACACACCTATTTGTAACCGTCAGGGTTAACGCTCAACGGTGTATTGTTATAAAGAGAATTATTCATTTTAGCGAGGCGAGCTATGCCGTAATTGCTCCTTTATATGTTAATAAATAGTCATAGAACTTCCGGTGCCCAACTCTGGATCCAGATTATCATATAACGAGCAATTTGTAATGGCAATTGTATTGTCAACAACTATAACCTTTTTATAAATGTCTCCCATATTTGTAAAAGTTAATGGTGATTTCTAAACCAACCAGATTCTAGACATTTTCCCAAAGATATTTTGATCTGGTCGTTCCGCATCCCTAGTATTACGTTTGTTTGGTGCACCTATCAATTTTACTAGGGTTTTTCGTCATCTGGACGAATGTCTGCGGACATAATTATTCAATGCTATTTCAAGAGTGACAATGTTTCTTTACTAGATCTAGTATTATGATTCATATCTCTTTCACTGATAGATCTCCTCCACTTCTAATGTCAAGGAGTATCGGTAGATATATTTGGTCCAAGTTTGGGGAAGGTATATTGGACCTAGTCACTCTTTTTATGATCAGTATGATCAATAGATATATTTGGTAGATTATTTGCTTCTAGTTCAATCTAACTAATACGTGGATTTAAATAGTGAAGATCTTTTCATTTTATGAAGATTCTCGGCATTCTAAGAACCCGCCAATGTCTTGAATAACTGCCTCCGATCGGAACCCAGTAAGAAGGTTGCGGATTTGCACCAAAAAATCAGCATGTTTCAACACTACCTCCTCTGGATAAACATCTGGAGCCAACCTTTGCACTACAAAACTCCATGGGTCGTCGTCTATAACTCTAGTTATGTCTGCTTCATGGAAATATCGTATCAAGAACCGGTGTGGCTGAAGTTGACGCATAGTGAGGCCCAACCCCGATCTCCAAACACCAGCCATGGTGTCCTGAAAGAACTGAAACTTGATAGGCTTATTGGTGACTAGTCTGTCAATCGCATAGAACCCCACTTCCTCATCTATTCGCTCAACAGGAACGTCCTGGAGATGTGTATTACCATCCTCATCGTCCACATCCGCTAAGGTGAGATTAGCGCAGAGATTTGAGAAATCGAAACGCACCATGATCAACAACGACGAAGAGATGTCGTTCAAAAACTGTAATAAAACCGTTCAAAGAAGAAGAAACTCGCGAACCATCGAGAGGAAAAGAGATAGTTATATTTTTTTAGTCAAGAATTATCAGTATGATTACTTTTTTATTCCTCAATTTTTTTTAAAGATCAAATCTGGTCTAAAATGTCCAAAATGCTCTATTTTCATTATAATTTATCATTCATGACATGAAAATATTTAAGATATTTTGAACCAGATATGATTTATTTTAAAGTTTTGAAAAAAATAAAAATGGTTAACATAACCGTCAATGATTAAAAATGAAAGTGAACAATATTGAACAAAGTTAATACTACGTATTAGGGAGTTGAAATATAATCTGTCTGTTGGTTTTTGAACATAGTTTGGCTGTTATGAAGAGATTGCAAGATAATGAAAACCACCCACTTGACACATGCTGAATTCACAACCCACCAATTGGTTTCATGTTAAAAAAGGGAGCCAAAGTCATTATAGGGCCATTTGCCCGCACACTTAGATATTACGAAGGAAGATAAAGTTGAAATGTGAAGGGGTGAGTGATTAAGGTGAATTTCAAATATGAATATCTTCCTTCAACATTATTATTATTGGGAATAAGGGTCAAATAGGCCATTGAACTGCACCCAATAATGCAATTAGGCCACTGAACCAAAAAAACAACAATTAGGCCACTAAACTAAGCAATTTCATTCAACTATTCTAATTTACAGGTTTTGTAGGTTACTAAAAGGTCACCCAAACAATTTAAAATATTTTTTAAAAAAAATATTATTTAAAAATAATAAATTGAAAAAAAAAAAAAAAAAAAAAAAAAACTCGTCTCTGCCGGAGACGAAGAAACTTTCTTCGTCCATGGCCGGAGACAAGAAACTCGTCTTCGGCGGAGACGGTTAATGTTTTTTTTTTTTTTTTTTTTTAAATTTTAATTTATTATTTTTTAAATAATAATTTTTTAAAAAATATTTTAAATTGTTTGGGTGACCTGTTAGTAACCTACAAAACTTGTAAATTAGAATAATTGAATGAAATTGCTTAGTTTAGTGGCCTAATTGTTGTTTTTTTTAGTTCAGTGGCCTAATTGCATTATTGTGTGCAGTTCGATAGCCTATTTGACCCTTATTCCTTATTATTGGGGTCGTAAGACACTTGCCCTCACAATTCCACACCCTACCCAACAAGATAGCAAAGACCAAGCTAAGGTTTGAAACTTGACAGCGACATCGTGGATTATGTCCAAAATAGACAATTTTTTTGTGCACACTGACATTTAACCATGTCTATTGAGCCACTGAATTACCATGATTTACATCCTAAATCAGAATATGGAGGGCCCTTAGCGACTCATTATGCGAAAAAATTAGTATCTGGTTCCCACCATATCAGATATAACTTCCACACTAATCATTCCGCTACTATCCCAAAGTTTTTGATTGGATGAATGGCTCCTAGGTGGGTAGAACCAGTGCTCCGAGATTCTCTTCACTATGGTCTTCCTTAGCTTTCGGGTAGGGGTAGATCCTCATCAATGAAGGTGATAGCCCATGCCCAAGTGCTTCCCTTTCTAGCTTAGTTGGGATTTCAAACTCCAATTCGGATAATATAAATAATGCCCACCCTCAAAAAAATAACCATGCTCATGGCTACATAATATATATATATATTCAGATTCTTTTTAGTACATCCCAAGAGAGAGTGGGGTTTAATCTATATTCACAGGTCACTAGACTACAAAGTCTAACCCACAAAAAAAAAATTAAAAAAAAATACAAATATTGAAGTTCTGTTTCCACTGTTCAGCGAATTATAAAACTTTGATGAAGCTTAACCAGGATAAGGGAGATTAGATCTCATTCAGCAGTAAGGGTATAAGGCTAAATTCATGGACACAGAGAAGATCTTTATTTACTTAATTTCCTTCTCACAAGCCCCTTGAAGAAGTCAAAACTGCAGTAAAAATGATTACAATCTTTTTAAGTCCAAACACACAATTTACTTGAAATGAAATTCAAATATAAAAAGGATAAGATTGGTTTATAATCTGTCAAATTTTTTTTAAAAAAAAAGTAAAACTAAAATTATAAATTTAAAAAAATACAATTGCAGTGATATTATCAAAAAAGCACATTTATACTACATTTTCTCCAGCACAAAATTTTCCTTAATGATAAACATCTACAAATCAATAAAGCACACAATAACAAAAGCATTCATACGAGCACATATATACTGGGTATGTAGCAAATTGATTAAGTGTCTAAGGGAGACGATACATACAATCAACTGTAAGTGTACACAACTAACAAAATCATCATCGATCCACAATTCTTATGCAAATTAAAGATATAATAATAATAATAAATAAATAAATAAATATCTAGTAAACTTAAAAATGAATACTTTGTGAAACAATCACCATATGCTTTTATCTGATCTTTCATCACTAGGGTAGCTTCGCCTTCTATTAACAGGCCGGCTGTCCAGCTGAAGACGTTGTGGTACCATCAAGGTAATTTGGTTCAAAGAGAACTAATACTATGAGGCAAGTTTCGTTGTGCTAGTGATTGGTAGGGGGACTAAAGATGGGACCAGACTAGCAATGCTTTTTTCTTATTGAGCATGATTATATATTAGTAATATTGCAATTGTTTGAAAGCAAAGAGTGGTGATGGACTTAAAGGATGGATTGGAGTAACAATCCTATGCTTGGTTGGAGGACTAATGATTGTAAGTAAAGCAATCCCAGGACATGATATGATGTAAGGGTGGGGATTGGAGAGATTGAGATTATGTATGAATGGTTATTTTCTCCAAATCCAAGAGAAAAACAATCAACCACACCCTAGAACTTACTCTCCCAGACCCTAGTCAAATTTGGTTAGTGAGAGAGTGGACAAGCTTTTTGGTTTACGTAAAAGATGTTAGTGATACATCAGAGAAACCTTAGAACTTTACCTTCAAATCATCCCAGATTTTGTATACATCAGAGAAACCTTAGAACTTTACCTTCAAATCATCCCAGATTTTGTATACCTCTAATTGTGCAGAGACTCAAGATAACTTTTGTAATAGAAGCACAACAATGTGCTGTACGCTAAACCAGAAAACATAAAATGCGGGTAACGAGGTTTTCTGGCTGAAATGTTAGCATTTCCCAATCTTATCACTACTTAAAACACATACAAGGCTGATAATGAATATGAGAAAATATGATACCTGTTGCCATCGGGATGAAGTTCACATGTTTGACCATCATCAGTTATGGCTAATAAGTAACCTGAGGATGATAAGCCCTGAATACAGAAAATTAATTTAGAAATCTCAGCATAAAGTCAGAGAAAAAAAAAGAAAATGGCACCTAATCAAATTGGAGAAGTTGGCCAAATAAGAATTTATAAAGACCCTTTCATCCCATATATTTATCTGAAGGGAAAATATTAAAGGAGTCAGCTGACCTGAATGGTCACAAAATTCTCTACAAACTGATCCTGGTTTTCAGTTTTCTCCTGTACAATAACTCGCTGTCCACTGTAGTCAAAATAAATCAGAAGAAAGAATACTAGCAAATCCATAAAAATAATTCCAAGCAAATTTAAACTTCACAGATATCAGCACTTGTTAACCAAATCCAGAAAAACAATCCTTTAAACTTGAAAATCAAATACTGAGTTGAAAGCAAAATAGTGGAAAAACCTCTCCCATATTATGTTAAACAGATGCACAATCATGTGTAGGGATGACTGTCATATATATATAATAAGTTTGCATTGGGCATAAATCCAACTGAAATAATTCCAGAAGCAAGGCATTTTTAAACACAGTAAATTCAAATGCATTTACCTGTGGAGCCAAGTCTTGTAGTACAACTCCTCAAGAGGCTGAAATCCTGCATAGACAGAAAATTACAATAGAACTATAATGATAGACATGATTAACACACAGAAGAGGTGTTTTCAACAACAAAAATAAAAAACAAAAAAAAAAAAAAAAAAACAGAAGAGGTATAGGACTAGTACTGCATGATCCATTACCACTAAAATCGAGATGATTGTATAACAATTAATGGACCTGTAATTCTAAAGGTTGTTAACATCAAATATGTAACATCAGTTAAAGAAAAACAAGATCTTAGAACACTATTATAATCACATCTCCAGGCATCATGACAAACTTGGAATAAATGAGCCAAAACCAAAGGGATGGAAGTAAAGGAGGGAGATAGGCATTACATTCTCTGGTTACAGGGTACAAAGAGGAAAATTGGAAGGGTGGAGTATACAGCCTTCATAAAGTCTTGATTATTGTAAAATGAGCGAAAAGAAGGAAAAAAAATTATTTTTCTTTACTTACAATTCCTTTGAATGAAAGGACAAACAAATATAATTTCCTAACACAACAAACTAAGCAATTAAGTTGGGTGTAGAGGGTCTATCATTCTAAAGTCTATAAACACTTCAGCAGTGTACTTACTAGATCTCCAAGTAAGCATGTGATGAACAGGGAATAAATGAGCAAAAATTGGAGGAAATGAAGTAAAAGAGGGAAATCTGAAATTACAGTCTGGCTAGAAGGTACAAAAAGAAATCAAAAGGGCAAATGTTACAACCTTACTAACCTTTATAAAGCATTGCAAGATGGATAAAAAATCAGTTTCCATTACTTAATATCCCCTTGAATTTAACAACATGAAGTGGAAATAATTCTCAGAATAGAAAACCTTAGAAAGTCACCTTGATACCCTAGCTTAACTTCTTTGGTAAAAAAAAAAATGCCAAACTACTTTATGTGCCCCCAACACTTTTTGTTAAATACATAAGGCATATCTGGGAGCTTTATTGGAAGTGGCTACAGTCTTAGTTATTGAGTTAAAAAGAAGTGGATTCAAAAAGTGGCAAGTATGTGTCTTATTATCCCATGATTGCTCATATTCAAAGGAAAAATATCTCACCTTGATTAAAGAAAACATCAATGAAGGTCTCAAACTTATTGAAAAAGGCTGCCATAATATCTTCCCTTTTAAATATGTTTGGAACAGAAGTTGATTTCTGCAGAACAGCATTCAAGCATGTTGTGGGCTTTTCATTATCTACATTTATGCCTATTCCTGCATAACAACAGTCGGACGTCAAAAAACCATTGAATCAAGTTTTTAAAACCCTCACACTGATAAATATATACACCACCAAGAAAATCCCAAAGTCCTCTTGTAGTCTTGTTGGAGATTTAAGCAGTTCAATAAGGCAAGCAACTGAAATTTATAAAAAGTCCCAATGCACAGATCCAATATTATGACAAGTTTAAGTAGATTTATTTTTAATATTAGCAACGCACTAACTCCTGTGATGTGGAAATCAAGAAAATTAATAGAAGGAAGCATCTCCCCTAAACTCTAACCACCTTGCTCCCAAAAGGAAAAACACAAAGAGAATACAAGAGGAAGAGAAATTGAAGAAAAAGGAAATGTATTATTGTTAGTTCATTAAGTGAATGAACTCAATAAGAAAATCTTTTGTTAGAAAGTTAAGACTGTTTACCAGCACTGATATTAAACTTTTGTGACTTATATGTTGAAGTGCACAAAATGCCACCAACTTTAAGGCCACCTAAATATAAATCATTTGGCCACTTTATTCTTACATCAAGATGTGGTATACCCTGAAATGAAATACATTATCCAAAACAATGATATTTAAAAAAATCCAATAGAAGCAAATATTGAAATTTGGAAGAGTTAAAGCATTAAACTAGAATACATTTAAATATCACTCAGCCAAAATTCAGCAATCAACTTTAACGCATAAAAATCAGTTATAAAGAACTTACACATCACTACTTCACATTTCCTTCATATAAAAACCATTGATGAAACCTAAGGGAAATACTACTAAAAGACTCTCCACAAGCAACATAAAATTGCAGTATGTTTAAAGAAACTAGAGTCCTTAGGATGAATCTTATACCACATATCAGAGGTTTTATCTCAATAAGTGTTGCCCAAACTTTTTAAAGCGAAAAAGCGCGACGATGCCAGGATTAACTTAAAACCGAAATTTACTCTTGTTGTTGTGCCTTGAGAAGAGGATTAGGTTTTTGGGATAGTTTAGCATTTATTGTGTACTTTTCCAATGCCTTTTGTTTGCCTATATATTTGGTGTGTAATCTGAAGCTTTATATGGAATAATAAACATCATTTCTGCTTTCCCCTTCTACTGTTCTACAGTTGTAATTTGATATTCATTGTATCAAGCAAAAATAATATTGCAAAAATAATATCTCAAAAGTGTCATTTAAAGAATAATCATTCATCTATTTTACATGCACTTACCGTATTTAGAGGTGCTTGCATCCCCACTTGTTATTTTGAAAACTTAACCAGATTTGATGCTATTAAATAGGTGCAACACATCCAATTTCTATCTTAAACTGAATTCTCTGTATTACATTTAACCTACAATTTCAAAATGCAACAAGACTAGGCAAATAAATTTTGCAATGCACTTACACATTGCTTGCAGAGATCATTAATAGCATCTGTCATGGCAAGACTGACTACATACTGAACATGTGGCACCATTCGTCCATCTTCCATTTGTAAGGTAAAGGAAAACAGAAGGGAACCCTTTGGTGATTCCCACACATTCATTGAACGACCTACACAGATAAGTGGTCAGACAAAAAGTATCATAAACTTAAACCATTTATTGAAACACAAATACCTCGCCCCTTGAATTGCACATCAGCGACGCACGCTGCACCAACTGGCAGCTCACAGAAATTTCTGCCCAACAAAGAATAATTTCAATGGTGAAATTGTAGTAGGGGGCAATGCTTGGATTGGGACAATTCTTATCATATTTAAAGTCGAAATTTTAACCGATTCATAAAATTTAATAAACCCTATAGGTTATTAGTTTCAATACTTTTAGTCATGTTATATCCGGATATAAATTTGATCCAAATATATAAGATGTTAAAATGTCACATAGACTAGCCTCCAAAATAAAAGTATATACATTTCACTCAAGCCACAAACACATTTGAAAACATTTTGAATACCGAGTCTTAAAAAGCACACAATTTTTTTTAATGTAATTAATTTTATTAACATTATAGTCCAAAAAAATTGAGTTTGGAAAACGAATGTGAAAAATTTCTACGCATTACAAATTTTCTAAATTGAAAAATAGAATAAAGAGAATGGGAAAACTGGAAAGTAAAAAATGGAAAACGGAAAACGGAAAACGGAAAACTAGATAATTGAGGTAAATGCACCCTTAAATTTTCAAATCCTAAAGTTATCGGCTAGGATCAATTCTATTGAAGCTAAGTATGATCTTTAAAATAGGAATTCAATCTACTTTTACTTTTGGCTCTAGTTAGTTCATAAAAATACTAAACAACTATACAATTATTATAATCATTATACAATTTATTTACTCAATAATACAAAATAACATAACCTCTTTTGTTCTATCCATGATTACAAAATATCATTTTTAAGTACTCTAAATTTAGTGATAACTGAAGGTAAGAAATAATGAATATTCTCATTTTCAAAGAATTTCTTGATTGTTTTGGTACAAAGGGTCACTAGAAAAGATTAAAACCCTAATAAATAGTTACTAAACCCATACATACCGTGCAACGACGTCCTGTGTTGAAGGCAATCTAGGAGAGTAAACAAGGAACCTCCCGAGGCTCATCGTCAAAAGGGATTTAAAGTAATCTCTAATGTGAAACCCTTCGTTTCCGAGGCTATCTTCGACCTCCGGATGCAAAACAACTTCGACTTCATCGTCCCCAAGGAGTTTCATAGCATTGTTATTCTTCAATGACTTGGCCAGTTCATTCTCAGCTGCAGATTTCCCGCATAACACCAAAAGTGAAGGCGCTGATGATTCTGATTCCATATCTAACCCAAAAAATAAAATAAAAAGTTCAAGTTGTGTAAGATGAAAAAGTATTAGTAATTAATTAATTATACATACATACATGTATACATAGAGGGAGAGAGAGAAATGGTGTTTACAGAGTGTAGGGGAAGAAGTGCGGAAAGCCAAGTGAGAAGAAGATGCAAGTTGAGGAAGAGAGCGA
Source organism: Ipomoea nil (assembly GCF_001879475.1). NCBI lineage: Eukaryota > Viridiplantae > Streptophyta > Magnoliopsida > Solanales > Convolvulaceae > Ipomoea > Ipomoea nil. The sequence goes on along the minus strand of NW_017617524.1, from coordinate 899,335 downwards.
AAGCAAGAGGAGGATCGATGGTGAGAGAGTAGAGGGTGGCTGGTCACTATCATCAAGTTTTGTATAGTCCGCTTCAGTTCAAGGGAGAGTGTAAATGGTGTCATGTTCTACTGGCATTGCTTATTAGCGGCACGCTCCACTTCGGGCATTGGAATCTCCTTCCAATTTTTGCGGCTACATAGATACACAATATTCAAAATACAAGATAATTAAACGAAATGCAACTACACTCATACATAATTAAATATTTAAATTAATTGTTGTTTTTATTTGATGATTTTATCGATACTAGGTCCACCATAAACAGGTAAAAATGTACATAATGGGGGTAAAAAAGTAGTAATATTATAGCTCAGGGTGCCAGGCCCAATAGCCCAAGGTAATGGTCCAAATAATAAATAAATAATAAAGTTGTAGCTCAAGTAGTGAGCCAGAAATAATAAAGTGGTCAAATCAAGTCCTTAACCTAATGTCAAAATATCTTACATATCCAAAGTTCCAAAATCCAAACACTAAATGCACAAATCTCAATTAACATGATTTCTTCATCCCTTCAACCAATATTAAGCCTAGTGAACAAAGAACAAATTTAAAACCAGAACTACATTTTTCTGAGAAAGTTACCCAGGCAAGAAGATTGACATTTTGGCCTAAAGCTGCAGTAATTGCACAAAATGACTTAGCAGAGAACGCGCAACGCAGGGAGAAGGAAACTCGAAAAGCATGAGCTTAGCAGGAGAATGCGCCAGTAGGAATATCATGCGGCTAACACTCTTCGCGCGTGTTTTGCCATTCCTCCATTTAGAGAAGTTGGTTTTGGTATTCTCCAAATTTCTTAAGAAAGTTGGAGATTGGAGAAGGAGTAAGCATTTAGAAGAAGAAATTTAATAAACTTCTCCAATTTTTATTTTTTCCACTTCTCAATTCTCCATTTTTCTGGAAAATTCTCCATTTTTCCAAGTTAGTAAACGACCCCATATTATTTTTTACAGTGCACAGTAGTAAAACATCAGTACATTCTAAGTCTTTAAAGCTAAGCAGTAAGCACAACTACAGAAGCAATCAATTGGTCAAAAAACGAAGAAATTGAAAATCAAAGCAATAAATCAATAATTTCATTAGTTTACCAGAATCAATAAACAATATTTGAATATGAAGTTTGAACTGCATAGAATAGGAACAAAGGCTAAAGCAAATCACCTATTGGGTTTGGCGGTGGTCGACGGATGGGAAGTGGCAAATATAATAATTATTTATTATAGTTCTTCTCCGCTGCCTCTTGTTGTTGAGAATTCTCAGGTTTAAACGAACGACCTATTAATCAACGAAGAGTCCCCACTTTTCCCAGATCGTAGAAACAATCCTTTATTAATTATTAGAGACCCAAGTCTCTACAGAAAACAATACAGAACAAAAGAAAATAGGTTAATCAATAATCAATAATCAATAATACTAATAACTATAATACTCCGTAATTAGGGCAAAATTCCGCAAGTGACGAAGAGGAAGAACTGAAGAAGACTACCGTTCAAACGAAGGTTGAAGGACTGACCGCTGACGGAGCTGCCGAGCTGTTATGTTGTTCTACTTCCCAGAGACGGTCCGGACAGAGCTGCCGTCCACTCGTCCATCAAGAACGGCCAGAAGTACACCTCGTCTGACGTCTTGTTCAGTTGTTCTTCTTCCCAGGGACGGTGCTGCCGAGCTGGTGTGACGGACCGACCGCTGACTGGCGACTGGCGAGGCACAGCCGCAGAGGAGAGACCAAGAGAGGACGGAGGCGACAGAGTGCGGCTAGGGAGTGGTCTACTGGTTTAGGAAGAAATGAATTAAAAATAAATAAATAAATATCTCTACTATATATATATATATATATATATATATATATATATATATATATATATATATATATATATATACTATCTACTATATATTATTATATATATCTATCTACTATCTACTATCTACTATACTAATAAGAGCCCAAGAGAGTTAGGCCTATAATGGATAGAAAAAATGGCGGTCAAGTTTTTTAATCAAATGAATGGTTCAGATTGATCAGATTTTAATTTTTCCTTGAGATTTCCTAATTTATCCTTAATGAATATGATTATCCGTTAACTTTTCCGTTAAATATTAACTTTTCCGTTAGTTTCTGTTAGTTCACCGTTAACTTACTCATTGATTTTAATAAGAAAGGTCTCAGGTTCGAACCTCATACCAATCAAATTAAAGTTGGCATAATTAGTACTCTATTTTACTTTTATTAAATTAAATTAATAATTTAGTAGCTACAACAAAAAATAATACATATGCATTTCTTTAATTTAGAATTATGTGTGTACTATGTCTTTATTCAAAAAAAAATTATTCATTATCAAAATAAATTAAATAAGAGAAATAATTTCATTAGTTATATTGTCTTTATTTTTTTCCAATGTAAAAATTCTTTACATTAAAATTAATCAATTAATTATATTCACTACATTGTCTATTATCTTTTTTGTGCACTATTTTTTAATTAAATATCAAAGTTATAATACCAAATAATGCTATATATTTATTTACCAAATATTTTATTAATACCATGAAAAAATTAAAAATTTTAAAAAACATAATAATTAATAAAGTCAGTCATATTAACTACTTGAGAGATTTGTTGACAAAGAGAGTATTCAAATCACACAACAAATTGAAGTGAGAACTACATCGCAATGTCCTTGTTTGATAATCAGCAGTTAGCGGATAACGTTAGCGAATTTGACCAGCGAATTATATTAACGGTTGGTAAAAAGATATTTGAAAAAATTAGCCGTTTAGATTAACATGTAAAATGACCTAAGGGTATACATATATTTCATAATAATAATAATAATAATAATAATAATAATAATAATAATAATAATAATAATAATAATAATTGTTATAACAAAATTAAAACAAAAAGTATAATTAAGCCAATCATATTAACTACTTGGGGGATTTATTGACAAAAAAAATATTCAAATCATACAACAAATTGAGGTGGGAAACTATCTCCCAATGTCCTTGTTTAGCAATCAGCAGTTAGCCCTTCAATATTAGTATATATTTAATATTTTATGCCCTAATTTTTATTTGCTCTCCCTTATTTCCCGTATTTGGTTTCAACCATACGCATACAACTATTTTATTGACAATTATAATTAATCTTCTTCCATTATAATTAATTTTGACTATATTATCTTGCATTTGTAAACTTAGAATTACCTATTCAAATACGCAAATTCAACATTTAATTATCTATGCATGAACAATTCTAATATAATCTTGCATTGATATATTTTATAGTACTTAAATATATAAAAAAATAAAAAAAATATATAATTAATAAAGTCAATCATATTAACTACTTGAGAGATTTGTTGACAAAGAGAGTATTAAAATCACACAGCAAATTAAAGTGAGAACTATCTCGCAATGTCCTTGTTTGACAATTAAAAATTAGCGGTTAGCGTTAACGGATTATATCAACGGATTTGACCAGCGAATTATATCAACGGTTGATAAAAAGATATTTCAAAAATTAACTGTTTAGATTAACATGTAAAATGACCTAAAGTAGTTACCTTGATATACTTTATAGTACTTATTTAAAAAAAACATTGGGCATTATCTCAATCGCGCAATGCGCGTAAAAAAAACTAGTATCTACTATACTAATAAGAGCCCAAGAGAGTTAGGCCTATAATGGGTAGAAAAAATGGCGGTCACAGATTTTAATCAAATGAATGGCTCAGATTGATTGAAAGATTGATCAGATTTAAATTTTACACTAAAATTTCCTAAAATACCCACACACCGTTACTAATTCCGTTAAAATTTTAAGAATTGCCGTTAGTTCACCGTTAACTTACTCATTGATTTCAATAGAAAAAGGTCTTAGGTTCGAACCTTATCCCAATCAAAGTTGGCATAATTAGTACTTTATTTTACTCTTATTAAATTATATATATATAAATAATAATTTAGTAGTTACAACAAAAAATAATACATATGTATTTCTTTAATTTATAATTATGTGTCCACAATGTCTTTATTCAAAAAAAAAAAAATTATTCATTATCAATAAATTAAATAAGAGAAATAATTTTATTAGTTATATTGTCTTTATTTTTTTTTCAATATAAAAATTCTTTATATTTAAATTTATTAATTGATTATATTCGCTACATTATCCTTACAATGTCTTTATTCAGTGAAAAAAAAAATTATTAATTATCAATAAATTAATTAAAAGAAATATTTTCATTAGTTATATTGTCTTTATTTTTCTCAAATGTAAAGTTTTTACATTTAAATTCATCAATTGATTATATTCACTACATTATCTATTATCTTTTTTGTGCATTGTTTTTCTAATTAAATATCAAAGTTATAATACAAAATAATGCTATGTATTTATTTACCAAGTATTTTATTAATACCATAAAAAATAAAAAAAATATAATTAATAAAGCCAACATATTAACTATTTGAGAGATTTTGTGACAAAGAGAGTATTCAAATCACACAACAAATTGAAGTGAGAACTACCTCGCAATGTCCTTGTTTTACAATCAGCAGTTAGCGGATTATACTAGCGGATTTGACCAGCGAATTTATTTAATTATTAACATTGGGTAGAAAAAATGACCGCCAAATTATTAAATCAAATGAATGGTTCATATTGTTCAGGGTTTAATTTTTTTTCTTTTAAGATTTTCTAATTTATCCTTAATTATATGATTATCCATTTAATTTTTCCGTTAATTCACCCTTAGTCTAATTCTAATATTAAAGTCTAACATAGAATTATAACTACACCATTAATCTAATTCTAATATTAAAGTCTTAATAGAACTTAACCACAAATCCTAATATCGGAATCTTCTCAAACAATATTAGTATATATTTAATATTTTATGCCCTAATTTTTATTTGTTCTCCCTTATGTCCCGTATTTGGTTTCAACCATACCTATACAATTATTTTATTGACAATTATAATCAATCTTGACTATATTATCTTGCATTTGTAAACATAGAATTACCTATTTAACCCGCACAGGCTTAGCTCAATGGTTTAGTGGGTAGTATTTGGGAGAAGAGACCAAGGTTTGAACCTCGGCGGTGGCAGTGTGGGAATTATGTCCAAAGTGGACGGATTCCTTGTGTCTAGCAGCATTTGACCCTGTCTGCTGAACCATTGAGTCATCGTGATTTACAACTTCCCACAATGCTCTGTCGGGCCGGAGTGTGGGGGGCCCTTGGGGTTGGGGACTCAACCTTTGGGAGAAGAATTACCTATTTAAATACGCAAATTCAACCTTCAATTATCTATGCATGAACAATTTCAATATAATCATGTCTTCATATACTTTAAAGTACTTATTTAAAAAAAAGCATGGGGCATTATCCCCATCGCGCAATGCGCGTAAAAAACTAGTATACTAATAAGAGCCCAAGACAGTTAGGCCTATAATGGGTAGAAAAAATGGCAATGAATGGCTCAGATTGATCAGATTTTAATTTTTTGTTAAGATTTACTAATTTATCCTTAATGAATATGATTATCCGTTAATTTTTCTGTTAAATATTACATTTTCCGTTAATTTCTGTTCACCGTTAACTTATTCATTGATTTCAATAAGAAAGATCTTAAGTTTGAAGTTCGAACCCTATCCCAATCAAAGTTGGCATATTTAGTACTCTATTTTACTTTTATTAAATTAAATAATAATTTACTGTCTGTTTGGAAACCTGGAAAATGACTTCTGGAAAATGACTTCTGGAAAATGAGTCATTTTCCAGAAGTCATTTTCCTTTCTTGTGTTTGGCTGCACAATGGAAAACTGTCTTTTGGTGTTTGGTTCATTTTCCAGAAAATGATGGAAAACTGTCTTTTGGTGTTTGGTTCATTTTCCAGAAAATGAACAGAATGGCACACTTATTTTTATTAAACATTTTAATTATTATATACCGAATAATATATTTTTATTTTTGTTTGTAGAATATAACAATTTTTATTACAAATTATATGCAACATAAATTTTGATTGTATTTAATTCTAATGTCATTACTCTCTATCTTTGTAGTACTAAAACTATTGTCACAATATGACAATTTGAGATCACAATTACATGTTAGAAACATCATAAACGCATAAGTAATCAAGTGTTGAAAATTAAAATCCACAAAGTGTTAGGATCCAATATAACAAGTACTAAGATCCAACAAAAAAGACATATATAATTTAATCCGTAGAAGAAATAAATTTCTCAATCCATTTTCTCTTCAAACTTGCATTCTTCGCATTGAAAATTCGCGCCTGAACCTCATTTGTCATCAAGTATTCAAATACCTTACATAGGTCATCTTCATGAAAGCCATCACCTATGCTCATCACATCCGCAAACAACTGATTTTCATCAATACCGGTATTCAAAGATTTAATTGCCGTGGCAATGCTACCGAGCTGTTCAGCAATTTCATCCACCTTCAAGTCAAGTGTCTTTCGCTTCCGACCGGATCTTTGAGACGACGCAGTTGATGCAGATGTTTTTCCCTTACTAATTTCTTCATCAATGTTATCAGGCAGGGTTTCATCAATGTTATCAGGCAATATCTCATCATGAGGACCATCTAAATTAACATTGTGACCTATTATATGTAAAAATATTAACACTTGTTCCTTAATACTTACGGCTCTAGTTGTGCGTAATAAGTTCTTAGTAGCAAAAATGTCACACAATTTATAGAAGGAAATAGGTCGCATTCTAATAACGCTAATGCATTTGTTATCACCCTCACACAAGATACTATTTATGTAACTCTCTCGCTCATCATCTCTATTGAGGATGCCATGTTCTATTTGGTTTGTATTCCTAAGTTGTTGCAATAGAAGGACTCCCATAGCTAGTATAGCACTTGCTGCACCCATAACAGTTGCACGCACATGATTTCTATCCATCTATACAATCAAAATAATAATCCAACAAATAACAACAATTAAAATTAATACATAACCACAAATTAAGCAAAGCATGTTATTATATAATCAATAAAAAAAAATACCAGCAACAACTTCACGGTTTGGCATAAAAAAATACAAACAAAAAAAATTATAACTGGTTTCGAAACCAATTAATAAAACCATTCACTGGTTTCCGATCGGAAACCAGTGAACAACACTGGTTTCCACCGATCGGAAACCTTCACTGGTTTCTGATCGGAAACCAGTGTTATCGGAAACCAGTGTGTCACTGGTTTCCAATTGGAAACCAGTGACGCACTGGTTTCCACCGATCGGAAACCTTCACTGGTTTCCGAGGCACTAGTTTCCGCGGAAACCAGTGGTTTCCGATCGGAAACCAGTGCATTGGTTTCTGATCGGAAAGTGACTGGTTTTCCGCATCGGAAACCATATCTGGTTTTCGATGCGGAAACCCACAGCCATAATATTTAGAAAAAAAAATTAAAATATTAAAAAAACATACCTTGTAGCTTTTCTAGTGTTGGTGAAGCTTTTGTGGATTGTTGGAGGAGATGTGTGGGTAGGTCTTTGTTGAATGTTGAAGAAGCGGTGAAGGGAGAAGAACCAGTGAAGGGAGAAGAAGCGTGTCTCGGATGTTGATTGAAAGATGGAAAATGACTTCCGCCAAAAAAAAGGGGAAGTCATTTTCCTGATTTCAGCCCTTATTTTCCATTGACTAGAAGTCATTTTCCTTTGACTTTTTCATTTTCAACCTTCCCAAACACCAAAAACTTGGAAAATGACTTCCAGAAGTCATTTTCCGGGTTTCCAAACAGACCCTTAGTAGTTACAACAAAAAATAATACATATGCATTTCGCTATTTAATTTAGAATTATGTATCTACAATGTTTTTATTCAAAAAATTTATTTATTATCAATAAATTAAATAAGAGAAATAATTTCATTAGTTATATTGTCTTTATTTTTCTCCAATATAAAAATTCTTTACATTCAAATTCATCAATTGATTATATTCGCTACATTATCCCTACAATGTCTTTATTAAAAAAAAATTATTCATTATCAATAAATTAATTAAGAGAAATAATTTTATTATATTATATTGTCTTTATTTTTCTCCAATGTAAAAATTCTTTACATTCAAATTCATATTGATTATATTCACTACATTGTCTATTATCTTTTTTTGTGCACTATTTTTTTTAATTAAATATCAAAGTTATAATACAAAATAATGTTATATATTTATTTACCAAGTATTTTATTAATACCATGAAAAAATTAAGAAAAATATAATTAATAAAGTCAATCATATTAACTACTTGAGAAATTTGTTGACAAAGAGAGTATTCAAATCACACAACAAATTGAAGTGAGAACTATCTCGTAATGTTCTTGTTTGACAATCAGTAGTTAGCGGTTAGCGTTAGCGGATTATATTAGGTGATTTGACCAGCGAATTATATCAACGATGGGTAAAAAGATATTTGAAAAAATTAGCTTTTTAGATTAACATGTAAAATGACCTAAGGGTATACATAATAATAATAATAATAATAATAATAATAATAATAATAATAATAATAATAATAATAATAATAATAATAATAATAATAATAATAATAATAATAATAATAATAATAATAATAATAATAATAATTGTTTTAAAAAAATAAAAATAAATAATTAAGCCAATCATATTAACTACTTGGGGGATTTATTTACAAAAAGAGTATTCAAATTACACAACAAATTGAAGTGAAAAACTACCTCGCAATGTCATTGTTTCAACAATTAGCTCTTCAATATTAGTATATATTTAAAATTTTATGCCCCAATTTTTATTTGCTCTCCCTTATGTCCCGTATTTGATTTCAACCATACCTATACAATTATTTTATTGACAATTATAATCAATCTTGACTATATTATCTTGCATTTGTAAACTTAGAATTACCTATTTAAATACGCAAATTCAACATTCAATTATTTATGCATGAACAATTCTGATATAATCCTGCCTTGATATACTTTAAAGTACTTATTATAAAAAAAACATTGGGCATTATCCCAATCGCGCAATGCGCGTAAATAACTAGTATATATATATATATATATATATATATATATATATATATATATATATATATATATATATATATATATATATATATATATATATATATATATATATATATATATATATATATATATATATATTGATAGTGCTAATTTCCACGTAAGCAATAAATAAATGAACACAAGACCAATTAAAGCAAGTAAATATCTTTTATTGATCGAGGTAAAGGCCCTAAGTACAATCTAAATGGTTGTTCCGAGTACCGATTGACTGCGGTCGGGATGCTCTGATAACAACCTGTCGATCGTCCAAAAGTCCCTCACACTGTCGCTATCGCAGGTATTTATAGCCGCTGGGCCAGAGACACAAGTCCGGCCGTCCGACATGCCTCCCACGTAGCAACCACGTGTCGCCCTCCCGCGTGCCCTGCCTGTCAACGCGTAGAGCCGCCACATGTTTCTCGTCGGCTCTCTCGCTAAAGGGCTACCGCTCGGTGGTCGACAACGCCGGTCGGGTAATGCCCGGTCGGGAACCGACTGGGTTCTTCATGAGAAATCCGACCTGTAACCTGCATAAACAAGAAGAAAAGGACAAAGGCATGTCGGTCGGGGTATTCCCTACCATATATATATATATATATATATATATATATATATATATATATATATATATATATATATATATATATATACACACACACACACACACATATATATATATATATGGAAGGGATCAGGTGCATTTGTGACTTCCCATGCGGTTGTGCGGTGAATAATGTGCGAGAGATTTATACTTAATGTGCGTGAGTGTTGTACTTAATGTGCCTGAGATTTGTACTTAATGTGCGTAATGTTAATATGCGTGAGTTTTGTACTTAATGTGCCTGAGTATTGTGCTTAATATGCGTGAGATTTATGCTTAATGTGCGTGAGTAGTTCAGAATTACGAGCTCAGAAGGAAGCAGAACAGAAAACTCACGCACATTAACGCCCAAACTTCTTGTTACTTCTTTCTTCAATTTAGCCATGGATTCTGGATTATCAGCTATCTTCAGTGCAGTTGAATGTTTATATAGATGACGCACGCACAACAAAATTTGCACACCAGCTAAGTGTAGATTTCTGTTGTATTATTCCCATAATTCTTAACCACCATAGCCCGCCTCGGCATCATCATCATCAGGAGGGGACAATGGCTACTGGGGATGGGGAAGAAGTTGACATCCATATTTTCTGCTGCATTTTACAATTCACGCACATTAAGTACAAATCTCAGGCACATTAAACACAACACTCACGCACATTGAATACAAATCTCACGCACATTAATCCACCGCACAACCGAACGGGAAGCATTCACCCGCACGGGAACCTTTCAATATATATATATATATATATATATATATATATATATATATATATACTTCGAATATGGTGCAACCCCTATACTATATGAGATCATTAGATCTCATGATATCCGTTGATTCATTTTCCATAAATGGTTGAGATTATAAGAGATTGTGAAAGTAATTAAGGATATATTTAAATCAAAAGGATTAAATAGTAATTGTAGATATATGTTTAATTATGGATATAATTCAATTGGAATCTTAAGCATTATATTAGGGAGATTATGAATGGAAATTGATATTTTAAATTATTAGGGATCCTATCAATAGTAATAATTAATTATATTTTGTACATCTGAAATTTTAAATTATGGGAAATTTTACGACGGTGTGTGCGTGGGTGTGGAATGGTGTGTGCGTTTTATAGTTTGTCATGGTGTACACCTCCTGTTACAGAAAAGCGCACACACCCATTCCACACCCGCGCACACACCATCGTAAAACTTTACACAATTTAAAAAAAAAAAAACACACACACACACAACAAGCCCAATACTATATCTACCCAAATTAGATTCTTATATTTTTGTTTTCTTTTGGATACGATTCGCACAAGCCCGAAACTAGTAACACACAAACCAAAATGTACATGCCTGTATCACGAAACGCACATACCAAAAAGTATAATTTTATGAAAAAAAAAAAAACAGCACGCCTACGAGACCTGTTACAGTAAAACGCACACACCATTCCACACCCACGCACACACCACTGTAAAATTCCAAAGAAAATCCGGGGAGGAAAAAAAATCTGGAAAGCGGACAGAGACCTCAATTTCCATGAAATTCATTCCTAAGCTTGATCACTAAGAAAGAGAGAAAAATATTGATTAAGGAGAGCTGGAATAATGCTACAAATTTTTATAAACATGGAAACAAATAAAATAGAAAGTAATAAATATAGTGCTTAAGGACAAAAACACCCATGCTTCATCTAAAATCAATATAACATGGGATCCAAGTGGTAATCAATCTGAATCGTCAAAAAATTAAAATCAACGATCAAGGAGCGTGCTCACGGACTCGGCTGACTAGGGGGTGTGCACCAGATTCAAAAAAAAAAAAAAAAAAAAAAAAAAAAAAAAATATATATATATATATATATATATATATATATATATATATATATATATATATATATATATATATATATATACACACACATATATATTGTTGCAAAAATCGCGCCTAGGCGCTAGACGTTCGGTCGCCGCCGCGAGGAAGGCCGGAATCGGCCTCCTCTGCGGCCGGCCGACTATGCGGTCTAGCTGGCCGCCTAGCCAGCTGAACCGGCGTTTAATATATTTTTTTTTGGTGTTGTAAAGTGGGAAAAGTTTGGGAAGGCATAACTTTTGACTCGATTATTCGTTTTGGACAATTTTTTTTTTCAAATTGTGTATTTTTTTTAGATCTATCCACCGCAAATGGTCAAAGGCGGTTTGGTCCACTAATTTTTTTAAAAAATGCTTCTTTAGCTCTTAATTTTAGTTTTTTTATGTATTTTAATGGTTTAAATAATATTTTGAACAACTTTACAACCAATTACGTAAATTGTTTGTAAGAAATAACTATGGGAACCATAAGTTTTATTAATGAATTTTGATAATTTTTAATTTTTTTAATTAAAAAAATTTAAAAATAAATAAATAAATCGGCGCCTAGGGGGCGCCTAATGTGTTTTGCAACATTATATATATATATATATATATATATATATATATATATATATATATATATATATATATATATATATATATATATATATATATATATATATATATATATAAAACGTTTATTTGCATCTTTGGACGTCTTGGATTTAATCTAACATATTACGGTGTGCGGTGCTTAATTTGTAGAATTAGGGGTAGTAATGTCTTTTTGTTTGTATTTTTATTATACTGCAATAATTACTACCCAATTTTGCGGGCTTATGCAGGTTAACTATGGTTAAATCAGATTTTAGGATTTCTAGTTTTTATTCCCGTCTCTTTGTCTTCTTTTCTTTGCGATTTGGGTATATTCTTCTCGACAGTCTGTCCGCATCATGCGATCTCCTCTTCGGTGCGATTCTTGCCAGTCCGTGCTCTATAGGCAAGCGTCGACGCCGGTCTTCTTTCCTCGTGCCGTTCACGCAGTCGTCATGGCGGGTTCTACCAACCGGTGGTCCAAGCGTCAGAGGGGTGGGTCTTCCGGTTGCATTCCAGGTATTCCGGAAGCCACGGTGATGTGTTTGTTGTTTCTTTCCATATTTGTTTTTTGTGCTGATGTTGCATGTCTATGGCGAGGGGACCGATGTCGGGGGGTTTGGTCTGTTAGGTTCCGGGGTTTGGCGGGTGGGTTTTAGCGGGGTATTAGAGTTTATTTTTTTGTGGTGTACTCCGGCTGGTGCCTTGCTAGTTTTTCCTTCTTTTTTCTCGGGTAATGGCGTTTTCCGGCATGCAAGGTCTGTGCATGGCCGTGTTTTTTACCGGTTTAAGGGGGCAGGGGGATGTGGGTTTTTGTTGGGGATGATTGGCGGTGGGTAGGGTTTGGCAAGGGAGGTGTGTGTGTTGCGTTGATTTTTTTTCGGGTTCTGTCCGGCTGGGGTGGTAATTCCTTTTTTTTCCCTTTTTTGTGCATTTGATGCCTTTGGCGTCGGTATTTCCAGTTGGGTTCAGAGGGGGGGGGGGGGGGGGTGGTCATTGTGTGTGGGTGCTAGGGGATGGTGCTGGTGTTTCTTGGTGCTCCAGGATGGTGGTGATGGCTGGTGAATGGTTTCGGTCCCCGCTTGTGTTTTTTTTTTTTTTTTTTGACTTTATTGTTGTATGGGGGTTGTGTGTGGTCCTCGTGAGGTTTAGGAAGTGGTGGGTGCGGTATAGGGTTTCGGCCTGCGCAATCTGGTTCTGTCCGGGGGAGAGGTAACACATTTTTTGTTTCCCCTTTTTTTTTTTTGCCTTTTTGTTCGTTCTGCGTCGTTGTTTCCAGGTGGGGGGGGGGGGGGGGGGGGGGGGGGGGCTTTTGTGTGGTGGGGTGGGATGGTGCTGGTTTTTTGCGGTGCTCCGGGATGGGGGTGTTGGTTGGGGATGGTTTTGGTTCCTGCATTCTTTTTTTTCAAGATTGTATTTTAGTTGGGGGTATGTGTGTTAGCCGTTATGTTAGGGAGTGGTGGGTGCGTTATAGGATTTCGTGTGTGCAAAATCAATTGCACTATGCATTTCACTATTATGGTTGGTGCAAATTAATCAATAGCTTTAGAGTGAATTCCATTTTTGGTCCTACTGTTATATGGACGTTTCCAATTTTAGTCCACCTTAATTTTTTTTGTCACTTTATAACCACTATTATTGAATGTGTTCCACTTTTAGTCCCACCGTTAGTATTTCCATCAAGAGGCCATGTAATCTATGGATATTTTGACCTTTCTTCTCATCCACGACTATGTTTCACTAAAGAAATGAGAACATTAAACCTAAAACCTAAGAAACCTCGCCGGCCCATGTTGGAATGAACGAAACGATGTAGCTTTGGCTTCCCATTCTCGTTGTTCGAAGAGCCATCTTCGAATATCGGAGGAGGAGGACGAAGCGCCTAGATTAAAAGAGAAGAGAAACATAAAAAGAACAAAATACCCTTTGATTATACGGTCTCTTGACGAAAATATTAACGGTGGACTAAAAGTTGAACACATTCAATAACAGTGGTTGTAAAATGGCAAAAAAAATTAAAGTGGACTGAAATTGGAAACGCCCCTATAACAGTAGGACCAAAAATGGAATTCACTCATAGCTTTATGTTTGTCTCATTTGTGTCGTGTGTATAATTTTTCACGGGGCGACATTGTGTTGAAGTGTATGGTATAGGAATTAATTTGTACACTTGTTGCAAAAGCCATGTTATTTTATTATGTGTGCTATAAGTTTGAACTGGTTGCTTCATAGTCCATGATGGTGATTGCAGTACCAGAACCCACTGCCACACATCCTCAAGTCGCCTCTTCTTAGGCTCAACGACCCCTCGGGCAGCGTGGTCATCACCCATAATATCCTTACCTTTTGCATTTCCAAATGCTCCAACTTGATCATCGCACTGCCCCTCAAACGTCGGCGCATTCCAACGCTGTCATTTTGCAGTTGTTGCCGGGGCTACAAACCGGTTGCCAGCAGAAGCCAGTCGGGCGTAACCCTGCACGTAAGTAAGACCCATAAGGCTTCTCCCCAAACAAATCAACACCCCTGAACACATTGTGGCAAAACTTCTCCCCGTGGACGATTAATCCACAGAGGAAGCAGAATATTAGCAACGGCTCATAGCGAAAGTCGATATACGCCCAGGCATCATTGTCGCGTTTCAATTTCATCTGTTTCTTGAGGGGCTTTGTGACGTCGATCGCCACGTGCACCCGAAAGTCGGTGTGCATGGATCCATCATAATTACGTTCGGCCACCTTCACACAAATGTACCCAAGAACCCGCCAATGGCTTGAATAACTGCCTCCGATCGGAACCCAGTAGGAAGGTTGTGGATTTGCACAAAAAATTCAGCATGTTTCAACACTACCTCCTCTGGATAAACATCTGGAGCCAACCTTTGCACTACAAACATGCTTTGTTCAAAACTCTATGGCCCGTTGTATATAACTCTAGTTATGTCTGCCTCATGGAAATATCGTATCAAGAACCGGTGTGGCTGAAGTTGACGCATAGTGAGGCCCAACCCCGGTCTCCAAACACCAGCCATGGTGTCCTGAAAGAACTGAAACTTGATAGACTTATTGGTGACTAGTCTACCAATCGCATAAAACTCCACTTCCAAATCTGTTCGCTCAATAGGAACGTCCTGGAGATGTGTATTACCATCCTCATCATCCACATCCGCTAAGGTGAGATTAGCACAAAGATTTGAGATATCGAATCGCACCATGATCAACGGCGGCGAAGAGATGCCGTTCAGAAACCGTTCAAAAAACCGTATTAAAACCGTTCAAAGAAGAAGAAACTCGCGAACCATCGAGAGGAAAAGAGATAGTTATATTTTTTTAGTCAAGAATTATCAGTATGATTACTTTTTGATTCCTCAATTTTTTTTAAAGATCAAATCTGATCTAAAATGTCCAAAATGCTCTATTTTCATTATAATTTATCATTCATGACATGAAAATATTTAAGATATTTTGAACCAGATATGATTTATTTTAAAGTTTTGAAAAAATAAAAATAAAAATAGTTAACATGACCGTCAATGATTAAAAATGAAAGTGAATAATATTGAACAAAGGTAATACTACGTATTAGGGAGTTGAAACATAATATGTCCACTGGTTTTTTAACATAGTTTGGCTGTTATGAAGAGATTTCAAGATAATGAAAATCACCCACTTGACACTTGCTAAATTCACAACCCACCAATTGGTTTCATGTTATAAAGGGAGCCAAAGTCAAATATTACGAAGGAAGATAAAGTTGAAATGTGAAGGGGTGAGTGGTTGTGGTGAATTTCAAATATGAATATCTTCCTTCAACATTATTATTATTGGGGTTGTAAGACACTTGCCCTCACAATTCCACACCCTACCAAAAAAGATAGTAGAGACCAAGCTAAGGTTTGGAACTTGACAGATCGTAAGGATTATGTCCAAAATAGACAAATTATTTGTGGACACTGACATTTAACCATGTCTGTTGAGCCACTGAATTACCATGATTTACATCTTAAATCAGAACATGGAGGGCCCTTAGCGACTCATTATGCGAAAAAACTAGTATCTGATTCCCACCATATCATATATAACTTCCACACTAATCATTCCGCTACTATCCCAAAGTTTTTGATTGGATGAATGGCTCCTAGGTGGGTAGAACCAGTTCTCCGAGATTCTCTTCACTATGGTTTTCTTTAGCTTTGGGGTACGGGTAGATCCTCATCAATGAAGGTGATAGCCCATGCCCAAGTGCTTCCCTTTCTAGCTTAGTGTGGATTTTAAAATCCAATTCGGATAATATAAATAAGGAATAAGGGTCAAATAGGTCACTGAACTGTACATCAAGTTGCAATTAGGCCATCGAACTCAAAAAAATACAATTGGATCCCTGAACTACACAAATTCATACAATTAGTTCTAAAATGACTTGTTTACCTAATACTTTGCTGACTTGGAGGTTGCAGATTTTAAAAATTATTTTAAAAATAATTTTAAACAAAAAATTAATTAAAAAAAAAAACAGAACGGCCGGAGACAAAATCGTCTCTGGTCGTCCTTCGTCTCCAGCCATGGAGACGATCTTCGTCTCCTGCCATGGAGACGAAGACCTTAGTCTCCATGGCCTGGAGACGAGGACCTTCGTCTCCATGGGCAGGAGACGAAGGTCTGTTCGTCTCCCTGGCCGGAGAAACGAAGAGACCTTCGTCTCTCCGGCTAGGGAGACGAAGAGACCTTCGTCTTCATGGCTGGAGACCTTCGTCTCCTGCCATGGAGACGAAGGAACCGCCGGAGACGATTTCGTCTCCGGCCGTTCTGGTTTTTTTTTTTTTTTTTTTTTTTTTTTTTTTTTTTTTTAATAAATATTTTAAATTTAATTAATTTTTTATTTAAAATTATTTTAAAAATTATTTCTCAACCTACATAGCAGGTAAACAGGTCATTTTAGACCTAATTGTATAAATTTGTGTAGTTCAGGGACCTAATTGCATCTTTTTTGAGTTCGATGGCCTAATTGTAGTTTGGTGTGCAATTCAGTGGCCTATTTGACCCTTATTCCTATAAATAATGAATGCTCACCCTAAAAAAAACAACCATGCTCAAGGTTACACAATATATATCTATATTTAGATTCGTTTTAGTACATCCTAAGAGAGAGTGGGGTTTGATCTATATTCTTAGGTCACTAGACTACAAAGTCTAACCCCAAAAAGCAAATATTGAAGTTCTGTTTCCACTGTTCGGCGAATTATAAAACTTTGATGAAACTTAACCAGGATAAGGACGACTAGATCTCATTCAACAGTAAGGGTATAAGGCTAAATTCATGGCCACAGGGAAGATCTTTATTTACTTAATTTCCTTCTCACAAGCCCCTTGAAGAAGTCAAAACTGCAGTAAAAATGATTACAATCTTTTTAAGACCAAACACACAATTTACTTGAAATGATATTCAAATATAAAAAACATAAGATTGGTTTATAATATGTCAAATTTGTAAAAAAGTAAAACTAAAATTATAAATTTAAAAAAATACTAGATCTCCAAGTAAGCATGTGATGAACAGGAAATAAATGAGCAAAAATTGGAGGAAATGAAGTAAAAGAGGGAAATCTGAAATTACACTCTCGCTAGAAGGTACAAAAAGAAATCAGAAGGGCATACCACAGTCGGACGTCAAAAAATCATTGAATCAAGTTTTTAAAACCCTCACACTGATAAATATATACACCACCAAGAAAAAACCAAAGTCCTCTTGTAGTCTTGTTGGAGATTTAAGCAGTTCAATAATGCAAGCAACTGGAATTTATAAAAAGTCTCAATGCACAGATCTAATATTATGACAAGTTTAAGTAGATTTATTTTTAATATTAGCAACGCACTAACTCCTGTGATGTGGAAATCAAGAAAATTAATAGAAGGAAGCATCTCCCCTAAACTCTAACCACCTTGCCCCCAAAAGGCAAAACACAAAGAGAATACAAGAGGAAGAGAAATTGAAGATAAAGGAAATGTATTATTGTTAGTTCATTAAGTGAATGAACTCAATAAGAAAATCTTTTGTTAGAAAGTTAAGACTGTTTACCAGCACTGATATTAAACTTTTGTGACTTATATGTTGAAGTGCACAAAATGCCACCAACTTTAAGGCCACCTAAATATGAATCATTTGGCCACTTTATTCTTACATCAAGATGTGGTATACCCTGAAATGAAATACATTATCCAAAACAATGATATTTAAAAAAAATCCAATTGGAGCAAATATTGAAATTTGGAAGGGTTAAAGCATTAAACTAGAATACAGGTTTATGGATTAGATAGCACATTCGGTTATGGTACTCAGATTGTTCAGTAGACACCAATACACCATATAGGGTTCTGAGTCAGGTCTGAGGCAAAACATGGCTAACGGTTTACCGTTAAGAGAGGCAACACAACATGAACATCAACTGTGGCTGGAGATCAACACGACTATTGCTTCCGCTCATACGAGGTCAGATCTCTCGTATACTATTGTTCAGTATTAGTTAGATTATTCTATATCTAACATTTGGTATCAGAGCCTTTATAATATCTGTCTAGTTGATTGAGTTGCCTGCGATCAACATACATGAGATTTTTTTTTTGTATATGGTTTAGTTTACAAATACATTCAGCCTATGCATCAAAATATGCACATAAAAATATATCTCTTGATATAATTAGGCATTTTAGCATGTATATTTTGAATGAATTAAATTGTAATTGGTTTTGGACTGTTGAAATTTCTTTTCAACCTTAAGCATAATTTTGATATGTTTTTCAAAATTATTGAATCTGGAAACTATCCACTGCCTGCCTTCATTGAGTATTGCCGGATTTTGGTTGAAAATATGGGGGGGGGGGGGGGGGGGGATGTGAATTCGCCGGTTGGGAAGGTTTTTTGAATGTGATACAAAAGTAGGACGTTTTTTTTTTTTTTTTTTTTTTTTTGGGATACAAACATAGGAAAAGTTATGTTGAGGAATGCATGTTTACTTTTTTCAACATGCATCTCAGGAATGCATTAATAGCTTTTAATAAAATGTATTTTCATAGAGAGTACGATACATTATACGTAGATAGTACGGGGATAATATGGTAAATGTATTCACATTAATAAATACAAAATTATGTATTAATAAATTGATAAAACCCTACTTATTTCATTATTCCCCCCTTCCCCTTTTTACGTTCTCTGCCGCATAGAAGACACAGACGACTTCTAACGCATCAATCTGATCTGCGTCTATTTGTGCGGTGGACGGTAGCATTGTGTGGGGAGGACAACGGCGGCGTGCGGTGGTCTGCGGTGGTCGACGGCGTGCGGTGGTCGACGGTGAAAAACGGCGACATTTACACTTCTTACTTCAAACTGACAGAAACCTATAGGTAAGCTCTAAACTTCACTTTTGTGCAATTTAGATTCTCTCCAAGACCTTGATTTGTATTTTCCTCTGAAATTGAAGCTTCATGCACATGTTTCTCCATATTCTGAAAGCTGTAGGATTTTGAATTTTTTCATACTATCTGGTTTTTCATCCCACTGGAAACATTCTGCATATAAAAAACATTGTTTAACTAGTCAAAAAAAATTATTGTTTAAAAAAAATGAAGTTTAGCATTTTTCTGTGCAAAAAAATGAAGAAAGGAGATACATTCTCTTTCACTTTTTTACAATTTAGATTCTCTCCAAGACCTTGATTTGTATTTTCCTCTGAAATTGAAGCTTCGTGCACATGTTTCTCCATATTCTGAAAGGCGTAGGATTTTGAATTTTTTCATACTATCCGGTTTTTATCCCACTAGAAACATTCTGCATATAAAAATATTGTTTAACTAGTAAAAAAAAAAAAGTATTGTTTAAAAAAAATGATGTTTGGCATTTTTCTGTGCAAAAAAAAATGAAGAACGGAGATACATTCTCTTTCACTTTTGTGCAATTTAGATTCTCTCCAAGACCTTGATTTGTATTTTCCTCTGAAATTGAAGCTTCGTGCACATCTTTCTCCATATTCCGAAAGCCGTAGGATTTTGCATTTTTTCATACTATCCGGTTTTTCTCCCACTGGAAACATTCTGCATATAAAAAACATTGTTTAACTAGTAAAAAAAAATTATTGTTTAAAAAAAAAATGAAGTTTGGCATTATCTGTGTTTTTTTTAATATATATTCACCTGACATGGTCTCACCGGGAGCATGTTATATAAATAATTTGTGTAAATAATGAATTGCATGAATGGCTTGAAACTTACTATGTAATCTAAAAAGTAAATATATTATTAACAATTGGTGAGTAATAATTTGTTAATAAATATTTGTTTATAGTTATGGAAATGTCATTGCATCTGGGACCGATTGATCCAATGATGTTAGTATTGCAACAAAATCATCGTTCTAGAGCCATTTGGACAAATCGAGATTATAATCCCCGACTCAACATCGGTCTGTACGACATGCAGACACAAAGTCGAGATGTTCGCTATCCCCAAATGCTTCATTACCTACGTGTTGCGGGGTTTTACGGAGTTGCTCACCTTACAAATATAAAGTTGGACCACGCATTAATTGCTGCCCTTATAGAGCGTTGGCGTCCAGAGGTCCACGCCTTTCACATGCCCTTCGGTGAGGTGGGAATTACACTTCAAGATATTGAAGTGTTATTCGGATTGAAGGTGGATGGCCTACCAGTTACGGGGGGAGATAAGCGGTCTGTCCAAGAGTGGACGTCTGTTTTTTTTAGAATTGTTTGGAATTGAACTTCTAGATAAATTTGTTACAACTAGTAAGGTTAATTCAACAATCGTACCCAAAGTTCCGAAACTCATGCCTAACAGCTTAGATTTTGAGGTGAAAAAAGCCACGCAGATACTTATGTTTCACTTATTCGAAGGATTTCTATTCCCCGAAACAAATAAGACAGATATGAAATTATTTTTGCTTGAGTATATTCGTGATTTTGAAGTGTGCGGTCAATATAGTTGGGGATCGGCAACTTTAGCGTATCTATACAGGGCGTTGTGTAGAGGGGCCCATCATGAAACTAAGACCGTATGCGGATGCTTATTATTGGTACAAATTTGGGCATGGGAGCGACTGCCTATGGTTAGGCCACAAGGCGTTTTGCCTCAGGAAATACTTGGAGATTTGCCACTTGCAGCAAGGTTAGTTGTAAACTTTGATTAATTGCTTGAATTTTTATTGTGTGTGAATTACTTATTGTTCTATTTTGAAACCTAGGTGGAATTGCCGGCATTCATGGCGTTCTGTCCCCGGACACGTAGAACGAGTTTATCGCGACCAATTCGATCGACTTAGTGCAAATAAAGTGAGTCACTTCAATGTAATGTTTATATTTTTACAATTATAATAGATATTTATATAAATAAAATTTTAACTTCATGACATTGAATTTTATTGCAGTTCTGTTTCACTCCATATGATAACATCTTAATAGCTTGCCCCATTATTGCAAAGCAGGACAAGAGTTTTGGACAGCCCGGGTGCCTCTAATTTTCTTTTACATTGTTGAGTATCATTACCCAGATAGGTTTTGTAGAAAATTTCATGGCCTTCAAGATGTCCCCGCTCATGTGACATATAGTCACAAATTACATGAAACAGACGGCCGTTCGGGTAATGCAAATATTGATTGGAGTGTAAAGCATGCGACGCATGTGCAACAAAGGAATAGTCGAGGTTTATTTATTACAGAAATGGCGCATAAGGAAGAACCAACGATTACTGATGCATACCGAGATTGGTTCTACCTGTATGGTCGACGGTTCATTGGCAACCCTAACCATAACCCAGACGATGGTTATTTGCAAAGTGCTGCTTCAGTTAATAGATTGGTTAGTGTCTTAATAGTTTTGACAATTACTTGATTATTAATTTTTGTAGTATTTTGTGATTTTTTTTTGTTATTACGTAGTATTTTTTGTGGTGTAGATGCAAGGGATGCAAGCAATCAAATTGAGAACTGATGCAGCACTTTTCAATCCTGCTGACCATGTTAAGGCCATTGTGGATGTGAATAATATGGCTCGGCAATATATAATGGGTAGCATTTATGAAAATGTGGAGATTGTCCCAGCCAATGTTATAAATTGCTTAGCTTTGGATGAGCAGATAGACAATCACCGTACTGATTTGCGACAACAACGTGCACATAGGTGTGGACAACCCGGATATGGCGGGAGGCGGATGCGTGCTATTAATGCAGCCTTACATGCAGAGGTGTCACAACGTGGTAACGAGCAAGCAGCTAATACAGCTGATGACTTTGATAACTTGCCATCGTATTCACAGTTTGGAGATATAGAATACACAACAGCAATGGATATTGGCTCTCAGTACCCGACCTTTGCTAGTCCTATGAGTGTGGTGCATAATCCCACACAGCAGGGGTCATATTACCACCCAGTACAGGATTTCCAATCGCATGCATCTTCTAGTCAAGCTGGAATTAGTAATCAAGTTGGTGAAGAACAACATCATGATGCGCCGACTATGTATGACTTTTTGGATGAGTGGTGATTTATTATGGTTTAATGGTTTGTATGAAAACATAATTATTAACAATCAAAAATGAACTTTTATTTGCCAATAATCAATGTTTTGTTTATTTATTTTATTTCTGTGTATTATTTAATTTCTGTGTTTTGTTTATCTGCCCCTAAAATTATTTCTGCTACTTTGGATTGGATTCACATGACTTTTTTTTAAATTCAACTTCACTTCAATAAACACAATTAAGGAGTAATTTAAATAAATTTTGCAAGTGTCTTTCCAAACATTCTATTCTTTTATATGGAGCTCTTTCTTTATACTGAGTTGCGTATGGCGATCAAATTTTTGATGGAAATGGAATTTTATATTGTTAAGAAAAAAAAGTCACTAATGAGATACTCATCAAGAATTAGGCCATGATAGTAGTATGTTGTAGCCTAGAGGAAATATAGTCAAATTTGGATCATTTCATTCAAGTAAAAACAGGATTAGCAGTATACTGGTGTATCAATAAATGCTTTATTTGTTTATTACATGCCAATCACTAGGGTATTTTTTTAAAAAAATCATCAATAAAATTTTAATGTGTGTATATAGTTCCTTTAATTTTTTTTTTATGTATATATGAAAAAAGATTGTTGGACCACAACCAAATTATGATTTTATTAAACATTATTTTATTACAAATCGTCGTCGACAAATACGGAATCCGTAATATAATAAGTGAATAAATTTTCGTTCATTCGTTCGACCTCACAGTAGTAAAAAATAAGCGTGTAAATCCTTCCAGGTTGGCAATTAAAGAATACCAAATAGTTTATCGTTGTAGCCTCGACACGATATACAAACAAATCTTTGAGAGCATGATATGATTGTTTGTAGTTTCGTCCATTGGTATTGAAGTGCACACTTGAATTCCCATATATAACTTCTACTTCATCATTATCCGAAGGCGTGTCGAAGATGAAGCAAATAAGACTTGATTCGTCCGAAATAAATTCAACTACATCAATTAGTAATGCCCTGCATCCTGATAATTCATCTAATCCAACTTCTGAAGGAATACTCGACATTGTTAGAACAGAAATGAAATCTAAATCATAAACGATTGAAATGCAATGTTAATTGCATATATGGATTATAACATAAGTAAAGAAATTAAAGGTTAAAAATTTACTTACTATCGTGGGAGGGCATGCGCTCACTACCATCGCCTTGGGCATCAGGAAGTTGAACTTGTTCTTTATTTCGGAAGACATAAAATTCAAATTTGAAAAAGCCAACGTGACGAAAAATAATTTCATCGCCTTGTTGTATATTATTTTTGGAAATAAAATCTTCAATCCCGATTGAGAAATTCATCGTTTGAACTTGTACCTCCCATGACTCATTATTTGCATGAAAGAGTTGGGTCGTAGCATTGACATGCTGAATAAAGTGCTTGTGCATACAAACTGGAATCATAATGCGGTCATCCATATTAACTGTTGTTATAAACCAAGCAATCGTAGATATACTTGGATCGTTGTAATGAACCCATGATTTCGTGATCCAACAAGCTAATATTAGAACAAAACAATTAAAAAATGACCCAACAATCTAATATAAAACGAATCTAACAAATTAAACATTGTTATGCATAAAAAAAGGTTTACCAATGGTGGAACGTGAGATGCTGTTACAGAAATTAGTTGGTGCGCGCATGAAATTTTCAACTAAACGTTCAGCAGTACCCGGATTGATGATGTCATTTGGGAATGTAAACTGGAATCCTATTACATCTATTAATAGCATCCACATTTTAGCAGGTTGAAAAATCCAACAGCAGCCATGCTCTCTAGTAAGGAAGAACATACAGTACTTCCGTCCATGTACTGTATGAACATAAAACTCAAGTACTTCATAGTTGTTATCTGTGTAATGTTTCATAATAGAGAATGATCTAAAAATATCCATTTATTTTTTACTAGATGGATAAGGATTGAGAAATGAAGATGGTGAGTGGGTGAAAATGGTTCTAGGAATGGCAGGAATTTGGAAGAAAAAGTGTGGCATATATATAGAGGAATGGTAGGAGACATACTGTGATTTGTTCAAATATAATTTATTTTGAAAGCATCTGTTGAAATTCTTCTAACTCATCCATAGAAGCAACAAGCCTCTGTACGACGCATGTTTGTTCTAAATTCTGAATTCCTTTTTCCTATGTATCATGATCAATTCCCCATGTCGTGAAAAATGTGTACTTTAAAATAAGATTTTGTGGACCCCTACATGGATTCAATGTATCATGATCAATTCCCCATGCATGTTCCTATGTATCATGATCAATTCCCCATGTCGTGAAAAATGTGTACTTTAAAATCAGATTACTTTTCACTGGGAACAAAGCTGGTTGTTGACTCATGATGAGGAGAATCGAACACGTGCCTACTTGCAATGCTGGATACTTAGATCAAGTAACAAACCATGCTACCTAGCTTACATATATGACCCTATGTTGTAGAAGATATATTTATTTAATCTCCCTTTAACACTATAAATACCACCCTCACTCTCCTTGTAATATAGACGAATGAATAATAAAAAAATCCATCTATTCCTCCTCCAGTTTCATTCTACTGTTCTTCTTATTTAATCATCATCATCATCGTCATCAGTAAATTCATAACAAACACATATTTTTTTTATTATTTCCTTTATTGTATAGTATGACCTAATCAAATCCTTTAATTTGTTAATATAATTTGTTTGACACAAGTCTAATATGAATTTAGGTTTCAAAAAAAGGAGTTTAATATCATTTTATATTACCAAAAGCAATTGAAACGCCCTTAACTGATAATGTGGTACTGAATTAAAATTTATTGAACATTTGAACGTGGACATTGTGCTGAAGAATGGGTCCGTGCCCTACATATATTACATCTTCTACTATTATTGCCATAGTCCATTTCATTGGGAAATCGACGTGTTTGTCGTTGACCTCGATGTTCTGGACGCTTAGCAGAAAGTGGTGGAAGGCATATGGTTGGATTAGTCCACTGATTATTTGTAGCCGGGGGATACAATTTACCTCCATAACTCATTCTGTAGTATTCAATTGTGAAGATTGCCGGGACCAATGAGCCATATCCAACCCTGCGAAAATTACAAGCTGCAATTGCATGTGCGCATGGTATGCCATCTATATTCCACTTTCCACATTTATAGGTACGGTTCGTCAAGTTCACTTGTAAATACACATCCGGGCCTTCATAACTATGCCCAGTATCAAGAGCAACGCCGTACAATCCAACCGCATCATTATACCTCTGAACGAGTGCATTGTTCGCCTATTGATCTCTTTGAGATAACTCGTCACAAATTTTTTCGAGCCAACGCATACCAGTTTCTTGCATCGTTTGGCCAGTTGTACGTCTGTTTGCAAACATTGTGGTTAACTTGTGAAAACTCAACCTTGCTATTGTCGTCACTGGTAACATCCGACATTCTTTAAGAGAATTATTAAAAGATTCAGATGAATTTGTTGTCATTTGGCCAAATCGGTGACCACCATCGTGAGACAATGTCCAGTATTCGGGCTCAATTTCTGCCAAATAATTGTATGCATTTGGACTCATTTGCTGTATGATTTGCATTGTTCTTCTGAACTCTGCCTTTTTTACAGCAGTACCTAGTCTCTAAAAGTAAACAATAATTTAAATTACATGTATTAAATAATAAATAACTTTGTCATCTAACCATTAATCAATTAATTCTTCATTAATTAACTATATACAATTATGTCATTAATTAATTCTTATTTTAAGAACTATATACAATTACATACTACAATTGAAGACTTGGACATCACATTGCTGCGAATGTGTCTCAAACAATAACGACGTTTAACTCGGGGTCCTTTTAATTCATTCAACTTATTAAACGCTACATCAATCCCACCATGCCTATCCGAAATGATACACACTGAATTCAAATCAGGAAACACATGTGTTGCTAGTCGTTTGAGAAACCAACTCCAGCTGGCGCCGTTTTCAGAATCAACAATTGAGTACGCCAATGGAAATATTTCCATGTTACCCGTCATTCCGACCGCTAGTAGGAGATGTCCCTTGTATTTTCCGTAAAGGTGTGTACCATCAATGCAAATAATAGGCATGCAAAATCAGAAACCATCGGTAGTGGGCTTAAAGGACCAAAATGCATACAAGAAGTGACCGTACTCAGTACCTCGTGCGGACTACGTTAATTCGATATCAACAATCATACCTGGGGGGAATCATAATTTAGTATGATAATGTTTTTTTTTCGTACGAGATACAAAAACAAATTTATTTTGTAAAAGTTATGCAACAAAGACCCCGTACCTGGTTAGACATCTGCAACGTATGCAAAAAATTTGGCAGCTCTTGGTAGGAATATTCAAATTTTTCGTACAACCTTTCAACGCATTTTTACGCCCGTACCATGCCTTTCTATATGTAACATCGATCCCGTACGCCTGTTGCACATCTACTTGAATGTGTTTTACTTTGTACTCAGGATCAGCGCTGATCATACGATAAACCAAATCGGCAATTAGTCCACTTGTTATTATTTTGTCCACCCCACCATCGTGGAAATCACGTTGGCAAATGTGACTTTCTCTGCATTTTGTGATCTTCCAGTAATCAAATGCTCCTTGCAATTTTCGTGCCGACAATGCCCATTTACATAGTTGTGCACCTGAATTGAAATTAGAACACACTGCTCGCCATGACCTGCTTTGCTAGAATTTTGTTTAAAGAATTAATTCATTAGACCTTCCTATCCAGGAGGAAGATGATGAAGAGTTTCATGACTACAAGAAGCCCAATTTTCCAAGTAACAATAGTTGAGTCTGATGTTGAATTGGATAGTGCTGATGTTGTGGAGCCTGACAATGATCCTCCACAAAAGGTGTGATATAGTGAATATGAAGACACAATTTAAGCACATGTTTTGATATTGAACATATTCTTCTGTTGTGGCATGGTAGATGGGTGACCCTTCAAGAGAAGTAACTGAGGAAAGCCAAGATGCTGCTTAAATGTCAAAGTCTAAAGCTGCGAATGCAATCTCTGAGGGTATTTTATGTCCTTAGCTTCCAGTGTGATCTAGATCCTCATGCTTACTTTTCTGTTATTGTTACTTTTTGGAAGTTTATGCTCTAATGGAACTATTTTCTTATCATGTTAAATCCAATTTCAACAATACTATATGCAACCAGAGGTAATTCTATAACATAAGATCTATCTGAACTAAGTGTCTATATGTTTTTGTTCTGTTTATTTATTATTTAAATATTATACTTACACAGGTAGTGTGTTTATTAAACTTAAAAAGCCAAATGTTGCAATCCGTGATGCTAATGCAACTTTACAGGTGTGCATGCAGCTATATTTTAAGATTAAAACTATATTAAACTACTAGAGTATATCTGATTAAGATGCAAATGACTATATCTCAACTCTTTGGGGTGTATACTTAATCTTGAGTCTTCTTTCTTCTTTTAAATATAAGGATATAAAGTACGAGGAATAGCAAGGGCAATGCTAGGCTTATGTGAAGAGGCTGCTAGTGATCTGCATGTGGCATCAAGAATAGATTTTGATGAAGAGATTAATGAGGTGCTCAAGAAGGTATATTCTTCAAATGTCATGGTAGTTCATGTTTTGCATTTAAGTTTCTCCCCTTGCCCTGCCTTCTTTGCAGATGAAAGTTTTGTAAAAGATATTCTTGCTGTAACACCCCCGAAAAACATGCTATAAAAAGCCTTAAAACATGCAGATAACGGAACTAAACAATAAACACAGCGGAAGTCTGAACGATAGATAAATAGGTAAAGTCTGAAACACAGGGTGTTATGCCATGTTCACCATAAGGATGAACGCACAGGCAATATCTGCAATGTTCACAACTAATCCCATAAGTTCAAAGTTCTACATCTACACTGGCTCACATGCCACAAAACGAGAGGGGAAATCTATACTAGCAAGTACTAGACCGCGCACTCGCCTAGACATCACCTGAAAGAACACAATAAAACATGGGACGACGCCCGGTCAGCGAATGATGCTGGTAACCCACCAATACATGTGAAATAACATACATAAGTAAGATATAAGTTGTAAAGCCATTTTCGAAACGGAATACATATATATAAGTGCAAAACCAAGAGTAATAGTCAACACAAGACTCAACACTCTCAACAATAACACGGGAACACATCCCAAGACCACAACAAACGACACGACTCACAAGAAGTCTCAAGGTATGATCTATCATCACACAATAGATCAAAACCCGACATGCATAACGCAAGGAATAAGACTCACCAAACGGTAGCACATGCCAAGGCAACACATGCCTTTGTGACTACACACGTCACAAGAGAAGAACTCACCACAATGGCTACACAAACCCTCGTGACATCACCCATCACGAGTTGAAATGCCTTCCTTATGCCCGGTTCCAACCTTATGGTTACCCCCAACCTTATCTCTTCTTCCAACCATTACCTCCAGGACCCCTGTACAACCAAGTCCAACCTTTTCCCTCCGAGGACCGTCGTCCCCATCCGCCGACAAACCGCCAACAAAACCACCAATTTCATAGTACACGAGGGTACCGATCACACACACGGCAACACATGCCTTCCCAAGAAATACTTGAACCTTACACAAAGGTCACAAACTCCATAATCACGTCACGGCCACCACGAGGACCGCTGCCGTACCTTGGTGATTAAGGCCCCATAAACCGAAATCGTGCAGTCCAGGTAAAGCCACACACGCATCACACCCCAACAGGAATCAACCAACGGATCACAACGAAGGTATGAAACATACTCAATCAAGGAATGGGTCACAACCCAACAACAACAACGATGAATAACACAAGTTATCATCAACCAATCGGAAGGTACAAACAACACACACGCTAGCATTTAGACACCGAACTAGCATGCTTATCAAACGGGTAAACCAAGATAGTTCCGAGGAACACATAAGACTCATCACGGTTCAACGAAACACAATGTTGAACACTTAGCACGATTCAAGACACCAAAGACCTACATGGATACCTACCACATAGTTCTAGACATACGAAACATCAAGAAGACACTCAAATAGTTCCACAAAAGAACATCGGGAAGTCAAAAGATCAAATACCGACTTCAAAAGAATCACGGGGAACAAATCACGAACAACATCACAACACGTACCCGCGGGTAGACCCACGGGTAGGCCTCTACCCGCGGTTCCGCCCGCGGGCACATGCTTCCCAACCTATGTACCCGCGGGTGGGAGGCGGGTTGGACGCCTACCCGTCGTTCCACCCGCGGGTACACCCCTGTACCACAAATAATCCATTCGGGGATTTTCAACTCCGAGCTCAAATTCAAGTCCAAAACATGTCAAATCTCACTCAATACAACAAAATGACTTGAATCATAGGAAATGCCAAGCAATGGCACAAATGAACCCTAAACACAAGCTCTAGATATGCATTTTCACAAGATAATGCATAAACACTCACATTTCATAGCCAAAAACACATGTAGAATCCAAGAAATCACATATAGGTAAGCAAAATAGATTTTGTAGAGCATGGGTTACCTCTTGTAGACTAAAGACTTCACTTTACACCTTAATAAGCTCTTCTCAAGGCTCACCTTCCAAACCCACTTCAAGAACAAACCAAAAGATCATAAAGATCCTACCTTTAAGAAAAGACACCTAAGATGAAACCAAAAACACAAGATGAACTTAGATCTTACCCTCCTAGATGCCCAAATATAAGAAAGGTTGAACACAAGATGAGCAACTCTTGAAGTCTTGGCAAGGCTCCAACTTGGCTTGGAAGAAAAACAACTCACTTTTTAGAGAGAAGGTGGAGCTAGGTTTTTAGAAAGTGTAAGGAAAGAATGAAGGTGGTCTACTAGGTTAGGTTACAATACTAACACCATGTGAAAGGTCAATAATGCCCTTACTAACATTAGGAAGTGTAAGGAACAAGGGAACTCTCTTCAAAGCCCAAGGTACAACTTTGACTTTGGGGTTGACTAGTCAATTACTAGTCCCCAAGTATTGAATTTTCAGGATTTTAGGAATTCATTCACCAATTGAAATAGGATTAATTACTCAATTAATCAGTTAATTGAATTTGGATTTTGGGGTGTCACATCCTCTCCCCCTTCAAAGAAGCTTCGTCCCCAAAGCTTGGGTACGACGAATTAAAAGCAAACGGTGATAGGAAACAACATTGTGACAAGAGGTTCAAGAACAAACTCTTTTGGTCAAAACTCAAAAGATCTCACAAGAGTTTCAAAACAAGAAAGAAGGCATATCAATCAAGGATTGACAAGAGTTTAACAAATGAATGTTTTGGAGCATCACGAACTCTAATCTTAACACAAGCACCAACTTCAAGCCAACCACCTAGGACAAAGCAACCAACACAAAACACTCACTACTACTACTAAGCTAACTAAACAACAAGGCAACAAGAGAAAACAAACACAAAAGCAAACAACAAACAAACAACAACGGCTAAGGAGATACAACTACTAAGGAAAGGCGAACAAGGTGGCCACAGCTTCACTCTAGAAGGACTCGCTCTCCGAATCCTCGGTCTCTTCATCATCTTCTCCTCTACGGCTTGAACTGGCTTCAATATGATCTAGCCTTTGGTGCACGACGACGAACGGCATCTTCAAAAAGCGAAGCAACTAAACCAACTACCCAAACCACAGGCTAACAACCACGGCAAACAAGAGAGAACGGCTAAACGCACAACTGAGCAAACCACTACCAACGAACCTTCTAACAAAACAAGCAAGGGATGCAACAAGGTTCCACAACGAAAATGGTCGGCTTACGAAACGGATGACAAAGCTTCAGAGATGGGTTGCAAACGAGGTTTCAAGCAACAAGGGTATTCGCCGCCAACTAAAGTTAGAGAAACCAAGGGTTTAAGGTAAGGTAGTAAGATGGATAGGCTTAGTCACAACGAAATTCAACACCAAAACCGTCGGTTAACAAAACGAGAGACAAGACTTAGAGATAGGTTGAGGGTTCACAAAGGTAAGATAAGAAAAGTATGAGTTTGAAGTTGATTAGTCTCTTCTGCCAATTTGCAGTTCCCTCAATATTCTTCCTAGAAATGGTTGTAGGGTCCTGAAGCTGCTTCTGTTCTCAAGGATGGTATGTGGGTCGTTGAGTTAATTTCCTTCTCGATTTGGTTATTTGCTTGAGACTATCTTTTATTATGTGATCATAAGCATTGTCAGTTGACTAAGTGATTGATTATGAACATTCCCGATACATTAATTTGCTTTTACTTACTCCATCTAATTTTTTCTGTAATATGCAGGACAAGTTATTGGAGTCCATGCTCTGGATGAATTGGATACCAAGTTAACTGCTGCTTCAAGGACATCCCGGCTGGCAATCCTTTATTTCACATGGTGTGGGCCCTGCCGTTATATGTCCCCGCTTTATACAAGCTTGGCTGGAAAGTATCCAAAAGTCGTGTTCTTGAAGGTTCACATTGATGAGGCAAGAGACGTGGCTGCCCGATTGAACATTAGAGTGTTCCGACTTTCTTCTTCATAAAAATGGAAGCAAGGTTGACAAGCTGATAGGTGCCGACAAGAATTCCCTTGAGACGAAGATTGCTCAACATGCTAGTTAACAGAATCTGTGAAAGGAAATCTAAGGTTTTACTGACTCTCTGAATAAGTTTAATCTAGGGCTTTGTTAAGGCAAAAATGAAACTGAACAAGAATGCTTTTTACCTTTTACAGTTGAACTAATTGCACAAATATAATATGGTCTGCATATGAGCGTTTGTGAATGTTATCTTACATATTAAGGATTATTAAGAAGGAATATTAATTTTGGAGGTTTTTATGTAAATTTAGTTTTATAAACTTCACTTTATATGTATGTGTGTGTGAAAAAATATATAATTTTTGTTGTGGTTGTGAAAGCTACTAAATATATAATTTATTTATTTTTTTTTAAAAAAAAAGGGTTTCCGCGACACCCACTGAAAGGTGGGTGTCACAGAAAAAAATTAATAAAAATAAAATAAAAGACTTTCCGACGCACCTGTTACGCAACAGGTGCCTCGGAAAGTCTGTATTAAAAAAATGCTTATTAAAATGCTTATTTAGCTTTCCGAGACACCTTATACAGGTGCCTCGAAAAGCTAAACACTTTTCGAGGCTCTGGAATCCGAGGCACCTGTACAGGTGACTCGGAAAGTATTTTATAGGAGACTCATAAAGCTTTTTTTTTGTACTAGTGACACTCTCTCTTTTGTCTCTCTCTGGGTTTTATCCGCCAACACAGCCACACAGCTGAGCCATTGGAGCCACGCCGCCACACCACCTTCTTCCTTCTTGGTAGCCTAAAATCCTCCTTCTGATGATCATCGCAATCGACTATCTGAAAATCGAATGACAAGAGAGGCGATTCACAGAAAACCCTTCGTCTTCGTCTCCCGCCCCTTTGCCGGCAATCCAACCGGCGGATCAACGATCAGGTGGCGGGGATGGAGTCAGGGAAGTGTCTAGGTTGCCACTGATTGGAATCGAGATCAGAATCAAGATCGGAGGTCATCCGCAGTTTTCGACAGTCTGGACGAACCTTCGTCAATGGTGACTTTGACGACGATTGGGCCGTTGCATGGATGATCAGAGGGGTTGGTTGGAGTTGGGGATGCGTCGAGGTCGTTCGCCAATAACCCGATTGTCGATCAGAGAGATCCAGTGTTGTCCAACAATTTGTTCGGAGGGCTCCAGTGCTCTCGGAGGGCTGTTGCAGGGACGATCAGTAGCTAGACCGTAGTATAATTGGGAAGTGGCAGATAAAATTGTTTCCTAGAGATCAGAATCTCTAAGCCAAATTGCCAATGCCACCAAATGAATATATATAGTGTGGCATTATACTTGACAACTTGTGCAGAAAACTTTGTGCATTCAAGAATGTAGAGAGATGAGAGCATACCATTTTGCGGATGGGCTCGAGCATGAAATTTCCACGGATCGAGTTTCTACTTTGCAAGCAAATATGGACAGTCGTCAGCTCGAGAAACGTAGCCATGGTTGCGTGGTTAGGTTCTGCAGTTCAGATCTGGGCAGTATCGGTGGCGAATCAGCTTCATCACCGGCGAAGTTTAACGGTGGAGAACGATTGTTGAGCTCTTGACTGATTTTAAGCATAGATTAATTCTAATTCCGTCTTGCGAGTGTTGGGGAACTATTGCCTAATCACTATTTTTGGATTCATATATCTGCTATGAAATAAGTGTTTGAGTATGTGTGATATTTACATCTCTCCTAAAGGCTGTTCATCCACAACTATGAAAAGAGTTTTCTAGAGTTGTTTTAGTTTTTATTTTCCTCATTTAGGATAAATTAAAAAGAAGATAAAGGATGGTGAAAGCTTTCTTGTTGTGCTCAACCCTTTTATTTATTTTTTTATTTACTTCAATTTTTTTTCATTTTTATTTTAGGAGATGTGTTGTTCAGTTGTATTCAGAATTTGTTCAGATGAGGCGGAGAAAACTGCCGGTTCGATCAGATCGTCGGAACAGTGCGCGCAGGACAATGAGAGAGGGAGGAAGGGTAAAATAGGAAATAAAATATAAAATATATTCCTAAGTCTTTAGGAATAGGTTAATACCAGGGGGCATTCAAAAAAAAAAAAAGGTTAATACCAGGGGGGGCCCCTGGTAATAGTTATTACCTTATTTGGGGGAATGTGCTATTACTGGAAATATTATTCCTAGTAATAGAAACGGTTACCAAACAAAGGAATAGGCCTATTACTAGGAATGCTACGCCATTCCCGGCTTATTCCGTGAACCAAATGGGCCAGAAGTGTTAGACGGGAAGTGCTATCATGAAGTAATATCAAGCCAAGCTTTTTAGACAAGTAATTTTTAGACGGATGATGACGTCACTTTTAGACGGGTGATGGTGTCATCATTAGACATGATGTCTTTAGACGGGTTATGAAACCCATGTGAAGCCGAAGACAAGAGACAAAACGAATTAAAATCAAAAGATATATTAAAGGGTTAACTAGCGGAGTTGGAAGAAGTTTTGCAAAGCAACCAAATGATACATGGTTCGACTCTCACTTGAAGCAATTTTGAGGTTAGACAGGATGATGTTTAGACATGCTACAAAGTCATACATGTTACAAGTTAGACGGGCTAAAGTTTTAGACAGGATGCAAAACTTTAGACGTGATATGACATCATCATCAGACGGGATATGACATCATTCTTAGACATGCTACAACTTTAGACAGGATGTCGACAAGCTTTTTGGGAACCCGTATATTTGCGAAGGAAGTCGAAGGAGTCGAAGAGGATGATTCACGAAGGAAATCTTTTTATTACTCAAGCAAGAATTAGCAGACTAATAATTTGATCAACTTGGCATATCAGATCAATAATGCAACAAAAGTCAAGCCTGAAATTATTCAAATTTGGAGGCTACACATTCCAAGAAAAGCTTTTGTCATATCAATGAAGAACAGCGACAAGATTATTCAAATCTTCTGACAGAACGGCGAAATGACTTTGCAGATCAAGTTGATACAATTATTTGATCAACTATAATTCAAAATGGACGATCGAGATCGAAAGTTGATCAATGGACAAATAGCTTTCATTGGCTATAAATTGTCCAAACAGACTTGAAGACAAAAATATACCAAAGAATGAGCAAGCATGACGGCTATCAACAGAGATTTACAAAGAGAAAAGAAAGCTATATTTTTATTTAGCCAGAAAAGGGGGAAAATAGATCTTCATTAGAAAAATTCAAGTCTGAGAGAGAAATCATTGTATTTCATTGTAAGCATTTCTACTGAGTGTAGAAAGGGGGTAGAGTACCTAGAGAGAGTGAAAAACCCTGTTTGAGTGTAGCTTTATGCGTAGCACTCGTTGTAAAGGGAAGGGTAACAAGAAGAGCTTGTGAAAACCCTGTGAGAGGTAGCTTTGTGCGTAGTTCTCGTGGTGTAGGAGTACAGCTTGGTGCGAAGTACTCGGGAAGGCGGAGTAACAAGAGGAGCTTGTGAAAAACCTTGGTAGAGTGTAGCTTTGTGCGAAGCACTCGGAGAAGTGTCGGTGGACACTAATTCTCTATTGTATCTGGGTGATCGAAAAATAGTGAATTTTCTCCTTGGAGTGAAAGGAAAAGAGTGGAGTAGGAGAATTACACCATCTCCGAACCACTATAAATCTCTCTCTCTCTTTACTTACTGCTCATTATATTTCGTGCATGCTATTATCAACTGCGAACTAACCCGTTATGATTTATCGCATATCTTTATCTATCTAGGTTTGATAGTTCCCACTTCCCACGTTTGCATGCAAGTGAAATTTTGCACACATCATATTTGAATCATATCAAGTGTTTCTAACGTGTTGCATGTTTAGAATCTCTCTTTGAGCACTGCACAATTGAGCATAACACTTTGTCGTTACATATTCCGCTGTGCACACTCTAATTTGTTTAACTTGTTTATGCTTGTTATTTAGAGTTGAAATTACTAAAGTGTTGTGTACTTAAGAAAAGTTTGAAAAGTTATAGAAGTCTATTCAGCCCCCCTCTAGACTTCTCGCCACCCATTTGGGACCAACACACTACTTTTGGGATTTACTTGCTATTACCTTCCTGATGCTATTTGAGTATTTGAATAGAGAAGCATGAACACTTTGTGAATAAGAGTTGTTAGAAAAGCATGACTAGAATGTGTTGTATGTTCAATGGAAATTGAAGCCTATTTTGATGGTAGAAATGTACAGAGTATGTTGTTTTGCAAACAAGCATGATTGTGTGTTCTTGAGAGTTCACTGTGCTATATAGAATTGAAGTATGATTGTACAGTATTCTTGCATTTCAAGCATATCATGTCTTTATAAGAGCATAAATGGCCAACGTGAGCCTAAGTATTATTTTCCAAAAATTCATGAGCATGTGGTATATCATTACCTTGTTGCACTGAGAAGTTGTTGAGTTGTGACATGCATAAGTTTGGTGCATGAGAGATATATATATTATCTATCTATATATGTGAGGTTTTGGAGGACCCGTTGGGACTATGTCCTTTCGGATGATGTTGACCGGATATTGCGATCCGATGTGTTGTAACGCGGTGTATTCCCACGTTACGAGGTTGGAAACTGCCCGCCAGGCTTGGAATCCTGGTCAGGGGGTGTGCACGCTAAAAGTTCGATACCTGATTCCACAGAGATGAGTTTAGAACCAAGAGAGTGGTTCGGTGGATGAGATTGAGCATAGGTCGGCTAGAGGTCGTACCGGGATAGGTTCGTTCACGCTACGGTGAAGTTCCTATCTCATCCATTTGTAAAGAAAGTGAGTCATTGCGATTCTAAGAAAGCGAGTCATTGCGACTCTAAGAAATGAAAGTAAGCGAGTCCTTGTGGCTCTAAGAGACCTCCACAGAAAAGTATTCTATTTACAAACGAGTGTATAAGTATACTTACCCTATAGCATCTTATTGCATAATGAGAATGTTTGCACGAGATTGCATAATGAGAATGTTTACACGAGATTGCATAATGAGAACGTTTGCACGAGATTGCATAATGAGAATGTTTACACGAGATTGCATAATGAGAATGGTTGCACTAGATTGCATAATGAGAATGATTACCCGAGTTTGTATATTGAATATGATTGCCTTAGTTGCATATTGACGTCTTATATTTCTAGTTTGCATGATGAGAACTTGAAAGCATGAGAATAATTTCTTATTGATTGATAGTACGCAATTGCTTGATAGCATGAGATCATTACCGATGAGTTTTGCTATGTTGAATATGTGAAAGAGTGATTATGTTGATAAATTATTTATCGTTGAAGCATGCATGTTGATATTATAGGTTGCGAGCATATAGAAAGTTTGTAGTTTATCTTAAAGTTTATCTAATTGTTTGAGATTGCTTAATTTGAGAATGTGAACAAATGTTTTTCCAAAGTATATACTGTAGTACTTTACAGGGTGGAGTGTGGTTATACTTAGCTTCGTGCTAACATGTGTTTTCTACTTGTCTACTTGTTGTTTTTCAAAACCCCTTTCAGGTGGGCCCAGCGTTTGAGAGTTGTTCGAGTTAGACTAGTTTAGTAGATCTAATAGTCTAAAATCTGTTTATTTTTATGATGTTATGGATGATGGATTGTAGACTTATGCTATTTATATTTGGTGATAGACACCGGGGTGTTTTTCCCCAAGTGACTTTAATTAAGTAATTTCAATGTTAGTTTGACTTGATGATTTAGTTCTATCCTTAGCCTGTGCAATCATCGTGGAAAGGTGATTGTGGCGGTGACATTCCCACTTGTTTGTTAATTTAGTTTGTTTTTCTACTGCTTAGTTTATCTTAATTTGGTTTTATAACTGTAATTAAGTTTAAGAAAAGTGGGGTGTTACATGAGAAGATATGGAGGAATAGGTAGATTTGCAGTTATGTACCTATAGTTGGGAGAAGAGAACTGAGCATTTGCTGGCCGGATTCAGAGACTAGGTTTGTGACACCCCGTACTAAAATATCCTAATACGAGTAATTCGTAATTATTTTTATATGGGATTAATTATTTATCCCAATTCATTAGCCCAATTCCTTCAATTAAATAATCTTTGTCGGTGGGGTGGACAAAATAATAACAAGTGGACTAATTGCCGATTTGGTTTATCGTAAGATCAGCGCTGATCCTGAGTACAAAGTAAAACACATTCAAGTAGATGTGCAACAGGCGTACGGGATCGATGTTACATACAGAAAGGCATGGTACGGGCGTAAAAATGCGTTGAAAGGTTGTACGAAAAATTTGAATATTCCTACCAAGAGCTGCCAAATTTTTTGCATACGTTGCATATGTCTAACCAAGTACGGGGTCTTTGTTGCATAACTTTTACAAAATAAATTTGTTTTTGTATCTCGTACGAAAAAAAAAAAACATTATCATACTAAATTATGATTCCCCCCAGGTATGATTGTTGATATCGAATTAACATAGTCCGCACGAGGTACTGAGTACGGTCACTTCTTGTATGCATTTTGGTCCTTTAAGCCCACTATCGATGGTTTCCGATTTTGCATGCCTATTATTTGCATTGATGGTACACACCTTTACGGAAAATACAAGGGACATCTCCTACTAGCGGTCGGAATGACGGGTAACATGGAAATATTTCCATTGGCGTACTCAATTGTTGATTCTGAAAACGGCGCCAGCTGGAGTTGGTTTCTCAAACGACTAGCAACACATGTGTTTCCTGATTTGAATTCAGTGTGTATCATTTCGGATAGGCATGGTGGGATTGATGTAGCGTTTAATAAGTTGAATGAATTAAAAGGACCCCGGGTTAGACTCGCATGCTCGGATTGTTGTATCTATGTTTTGAAAACTGTTATTGAGTTGGTTTGTTGGAATATATTCTATATGTCAGTCTCAAAACTATTTGAAGTATCAAAGGTATACATATGTAGCTTTAAATGTTGGATTGGAATCTTACATAGCATTCTTTCGCTAATTATTTTAAAATACATTTCAGGTATGGAGTATACTTGCGTTGAGCGTGTGATAGTCAAGTATAGACTCATATCTCCATTAGCTCGTTATGTTTTTGCCTAGACTTTGGCCTGTGAGCCATTGATGATGTAAATAAATAGTTATTGACTAGTTTATTTTGAGAATTATATCTTTTGACTTGACAGTTGTAGACTTGCCTTAGCATTTAGGTAGTTTGGCCTAAATGTGGTATAACACCCTCGTAAGAATTTGGTATTGCTTCCGATGAAATTTTATTTGTATAGGAGGAAACCAACACCCACCTTGGAAACACCAGAACAAAATCTTACCTTTCAGATTCAAAATTTCAACATACATGGCAGAGCAATCTTCTTTTTTATGTAAGAACTTTCAGTTATTTTCAGAACGGGATGAGTCTCTCTTTATGACTTGTGAGAGGGATATTCTTTTGTCTTCATACGCTTGGCTGCAGGTTCTTCGCCATCTTCGTGGTTGCTTAATCCATTCACTGCTTCTAGACCCAAAAGAGAGATATGTTTGCTCGTGATATGAGGAACAGTAAGACCAAACCCAGGAAGAAATCTCACATTGTTGTTCTTGGACACAGTTCTACCAATTGGTTGAAGATGGAACGAACAACACACCTAAGAGACATGGCTAATGAAAAGATCATTTTGCCCCCCTCAACTAACGACTAAGAGACAGATGGATAACAGAAGGACCTTTGTTGGAACAAATTAGAAAGTCAAGTGTCTTTTTAGTTGGAGGGCCATTGCTGGAATTAACTCTTTTGTATATTGAGATCTAAAATTGTGAATATTTAATTCTAAAATTGTGAATAAAGAGGGTCAAAGTACCTATGAGGTCCCTATATTATAGTGTTTTGTTCAATTTAGTCCTTTTACGTTAATTTTGTTCATTTTTTTTGAAAGCTACTGACTCTATTACATTGTAGTATCTGTTCATCTATACTTTCTCAATCTGTTAAAGCACAAAGAGCCAACACGCCTCCCATATGAAAGAATCACTACATGCTATCTGAGCACAAGATGCTTAGCATAATTTTGTTCAATTTAGTCATTGTACTTTTAAAAGTGAAACAATTAAGGACAACAACTTATATTATGTATTTATTTTGGACATATTAATGTTATTAGTGGTAAAAATAATTAATTTTAAATATTTATAAAATAATATATGAGTTGGCATGTAGTATTATGACGTGACAGATATAATGTGAGCGCCACATCAATTATTGTCCTTAATTGTTTCACTTTTAAAAGTACAGTGACTAAATTGAATAAAATTAAGGTAGAAAGACTAAATTGAACAAAATACTATAGTACATGGACTTTATAAATACTTTGACCGAATATAGAATTTAAAAATTATTAATATAAAATAAAATTTAAAAATTATGAATATAATCGGAGTCCATATTGCAAGGTGAACCAAGTTTACATCATAATTTGTGTCTAAAAATAGCCCACAACTCAGCTTCGGACTCAAGGGAGAAAACCGTTCAACCCATTAAGCAGCCCAATAGGGACAGGACAGGTGGACAACACCATTACACCAAATCACCAACATCCGACGCCCGTTCACGTCGTAACCTCCGCGTGGCACTATTCCATTGGTCCACTTCACGTGGCAAGATACACCATTGGCCGAGACAACTCGACGCTCTTTTCTCTAGATCTCTTTATATACGCTCTGAGAAATAGCTGGTCGCCTCTCAGTTTCTCACTCTCCATTTCTCCATGCTTCTGGACTCTTCTTCTCCCATAGATCCTTAAAGCTTCGACGCTCAGATCTTCCAAGTTCTGTTCAATTTTCCAACTTTTTCGAGTTCGGTTTTCAGCTATGGAAGAGAAGAAACGGAAGATCTGGACGCAGTCCGTCTTGCTACTAGTCATCGGCTGCTTCTTTTCTCAGCTCTCCGCTTCTTCTGATGTGGTAAGCCGTACTTATCTCTACTTATATTTTAAATTTGGATCTATATTTTTGAGATATTGATTTGGATTTATTGC
This sequence comes from Ipomoea nil, assembly GCF_001879475.1. Lineage (NCBI taxonomy): Eukaryota > Viridiplantae > Streptophyta > Magnoliopsida > Solanales > Convolvulaceae > Ipomoea > Ipomoea nil. The sequence continues at coordinate 857,985 of NW_017617524.1, read as the reverse complement.
TTCATGTAGAAATTGTATGAGTCATTCGAAGAAGCATTTGAGGGGAGATGGATAGTGTCTGAGAAAGAGGATTATAAAGGTAAGGTTTTTATTTGTTATTATGTGGATATCAGGATGTGTGATGTGCTACTCTAATTTTTCGTGGTCTTCAGCGGAATTTTTTTGGTGTATATTTATTGCTGAGCATGCATTTCTCCTTCATAGATAATTGTAGTAGCTAATGTACCCAAAAACAATCATGGTTGCCCACTATGTCATGTTATTTGAAGTTTAGTTGAATCTGGGTTTAAAGTTTTTTGAACTCAGTGGTGTGTCGTCGCAAGCATTTACCCGTCGCCATGTTGTAGTTCTGTTAGTTGATGTAGTACTACTGAACTAATGTGAGCCTTTACTATGGCAGCTAGTTATTTGATTGAACTTGAAATCTGGAGATTCAAGTTGAATATAGCAGCTAATCATTTGAGTTAAAGTTGATTATGGGATTTGTTGGATCTGAATTGCTTCTGAAACAAATGTTTAGTGATTAACTAGCCTTGTCTTGGGAGTTGGGAGGCTAACATTTTATAGGAATACTTAACAGCTTTTTAGTGTGTTTCAGCAGTTCAAGTGGTTTGGTCTTGAGTCCCCTTGCTTTCAAGGCATTATAGATGTTTACAAGTGCACTGCTTTGGTGTTTTATCTTTATTTACTTCCCTTTGTTGGAATGCTGTTGGAGCTCACAAGAAATCTCCGGATAGTATTGAGAATGAATGATCCCTAGAGTTTTGGTTGGCACCTCAAAACTGCCATGCCTACCATGTTCACATTATTAAAAAATTAGAGAGATTTGTAATTCCCCAGAGTATCAACACTAACTTTACAAGTTCCAAAATTGTAGATTTCAATGGAAATGTGCTTGTTTAGATATGTTATTTACAGTTTTTCTAACAATGTATTGAGGTGCATCATTTTAGTCTTGGAAATGTACATTTACCCTTTAGTACCAGTCGGGTATCCATGTAGTTTGAAAACTACAGTTAATGTCAATGCACTTTTTTAGATGTGTTAATTACAGCTTTCTCAACTTTTTACTGAAAAGTGTTTGTTTGAGAAATGTGTCTTCCGTGGAGCACAAATGAGAATATCTATGCTGTTTCAAAATGGCAAATTTTTACGTTGATATGACATTGTATCTCAATTCTCAGGAGTGTGGAAACATTCAAAGAGTGAGGGGCATGAGGATCATGGACTTCTTGTGAGCGAGCCAGCTAGAAAATATGCTATTGTCAAGGAACTTGATGAGGTTGTCAATCTCAAAGATGGAACTGTTGTACTCCAATATGAAGTTCGCCTCCAGAATGGGCTTGAATGTGGTGGTGCTTATATAAAATATCTTCGCCCCCAGGATGCCGGGTGGGTGGCCAAGGAGTTTGACAATGAGTCTCCCTATTCTATCATGTTTGGGCCTGATAAATGTGGAGCAACTAACAAAGTTCATTTCATTTTTAAGCATAAGAACCCAAAGAGTGGGGAGTATGTTGAACACCACCTTAAATACCCACCTTCTGTACCTTCTGACAAACTAACCCACGTTTACACTGCTGTATTGAAACCTGACAATGAGGTGTCCATCTTGATTGATGGAGAAGAGAAAAAGAAGGCTAACTTCCTCTCCTCTGAAGACTTTGAACCACCTCTTATCCCTGCCAAGACCATTCCTGATCCTGATGATAAGAAGCCTGAGGACTGGGATGAGAGGGAAAAGATTCCAGACCCAGATGCAAAGAAACCAGATGATTGGGATGAGGATGCACCAATGGAAATTCCAGACGAGGATGCTGAGAAGCCTGAAGGATGGTTGGATGATGAGCCTGAGGATATTGATGACCCTGAGGCCACAAAACCTGAAGATTGGGATGATGATGAGGATGGTGAGTGGGAGGCTCCCAAAATTGATAACCCAAAGTGTTCTGAGGGCCCTGGTTGCGGGGAGTGGAAAAGACCAATGAAGCGAAACCCAGCTTACAAGGGAAAATGGCACGCTCCCCTCATTGACAACCCCAGTTACAAGGGCATTTGGAAGCCTAGAGAGATCCCAAACCCTGATTACTTTGAACTTGACAAACCCAACTTTGAGCCTATTGCCGCAGTTGGAATTGAGATCTGGACAATGCAAGATGGCATCCTGTTTGACAACATCCTCATAGCTACTGATGAAAAAGTTGCAGAATCTTATAGACAGACTGCATGGAAGCCTAAGTTTGATGTCGAGAAAGAGAAACAGAAGGCTGAGGAAGTCACAGATTCCGATGGCCTCAAAGGCTACCAGGTAAATTCTTTAATATCATTTTCTCAATTTGTTCCTTGTTAACTTCATTATTTCATTACTGACTTAAAAAATTTCAAATAATTTTGCAGAAAGTGGTATTCGACCAGCTATATAAGATTGCCGACCTCCCCTTCTTGGGTGAACACAAGGGCAAAATACTGGTAAGCAAGAACACTCTAACTCCACATTCTTTATATGTTCTCTGCATTTGCCATCTTGCGCATGATACATTGCCTTACCCATCTCTCTCTCTCTCTCTCTCAGGATCTACTCGAGAAGGCTGAGAAACAACCAAACATCACAATTGGAGTTATTGTCTCTGTCATAGTCGTTGTCCTTACAATATTAGTCAAGCTTCTCTTCGGCGGAAAGAAGCAAATACCTGTAAGTATACAGTTCCTAATCCGTTTTGTCTGTTTTGTATAATAACCTTGAGGACTCGGGCCTAAATTATATTCATATATGTTTTGCTTGCAGGCTAGACCTGTTGAAGAATCCAAGAAGAGCGAAGCTGCAGAGAGTTCAAACAGCCAAGAAGCGTCTGACGAGAAGGAAGAGAAGGAAGAAGAGCATAATGAGGATGGCGCTGCACCTGCTAGGCGGAGGACTAGGCGTGATAACTAGGAATAGGGGATGAAAAGCACTAGTACATCTTTTTGACATTTTTGAAATTGTAGTTTTTTTTTTCCGTGTATGCGATTCTGTGCTCTACAAGGTGTGTTTTCAAAACGATAGTGTATATTAGACTCATCTGCTTGGCGTATCATTGGCGGCTTAATTTTGGCCTCTATAGAACATTTGTGTAACGGATATTTTCTACTCTTCTAGTATTATTTAATGAACGAATGTTATCATTTGGCTTACAGAAAGTGGGAGAGAAGCTTGCATTTTACTAGAAAGTTGAAAGTTAACACTCTTTTGTATGGTGTGCATTTTGGTTCGGTTTAACCTAGACGGAGCGGTTTCTGTTCCGAAAATCATTTGTTTTTTTTTTTTACAATTTTTTTTTTTTAAAATATTTTATATACATTAAATATTTATTTGTTTTAACGAAGAATAGTATTTTTGAACTTTTGAAATATTTAATTTTTGAAAATTTGGTCTTTATAAATTAATTTAAACAAATTTAGCTTCTCAATATTTAAAAGGTTGTACTTTTAACTCCTAGTGTTATATAATTGTGGTTATTTTTTTTTAGGATTAATATTCACTATTAAAAATAATGTTTCGAGTGAAATTTTAACTACTAATATTGATTTAAATTGATGAAATTAACTTAAAAGAGTTCATGAAAAATGATAATTGTTTAACTACGGAGACTAAAAGTACAATATAATTAAAAATAAGTCAATAAAAGGACAAGTGACAATGTTATAAGAGGTTTATAACTATTTTCTAAACCTGAGGGATTTATTTAAATCGAAAGAGATTAGTTTATTTAAATCAAAAGAGATTAAATTTGCCTTTATGGCAAAACTCGGCTGGAGAATGGCGCAAAACGAGAATAGTCTTTGGGTACAGCTCTTTAGAGCCAAGTACACATCATCCCACCCGCAATTTTCAGAATGGACTGCCAAAACCAACATGTCTAATGCTTGGAGAGGCATCCTCAAAGCCACTCCGCTCCTCCATAAAGGAGTCAAGTCCTTCGTCAGAAATGGAAAAAATACACGTTTTTGGCTCGATAAATGGGTAGAGGATGATCCGTTACAGCAGGTTGCTTTGAGCCAAATTCCAGATAGCGAAATTCTCAAGCCAGTTGGCTACTACTGGAACCCCCTTGAGGGCTGGGATTGGAGTAAATTCGACAAGCTTCTACCAGAGAACACTCTCTCTAAAATTGCAGCAATCATCATTTGTGATGATCCGAACCAGAGTGACTATATAAGGTGGGCGAACGAAGCTAGTGGGAGGTTCTCGGTTAGCTCAGCCTATGAGTTAGTAACAGAGTAGGCATCTCTATTACAGCGGCAAAGTGGAATAATATCTGGAAATTAAAGGTTCCCAACCGCATTTGTTTAATCTTGTGGCTAGTCAAGCATGAAAGGATAATGACGAATGCAAATAGAGTAAGACGTGGCTTTGCAAGCTGTGATAAGTGTTGGTATTGCCACAATGCAATTGAGAACACTGATCATGTACTGAGAACATGCTCGTTGGCGCAAGAAGTTTGGGAGCTTGTTTTCCTCATTCACCACAACGAAGCAGCTCTTAGGTCCTTCCTAGACTGGCTGGATTTGGGTATTAAAGGTACGACCAGCAGATGTCCCTCTAGCACCTTATTTGCCCTAACATGTTGGTGGCTGTGGAAATGGCGCAATGAAGCTATCTTCAACAACGTTGCATTCTCCTTAGTTTCTAAGGTAGCCTGGATCAAAGCTCAGCTTGAGATTGTAACTACGGCATTCTCCAAAACCAGAGGCGCTAAGTACCATCAAGGTGTACTCCGTTGGGTACTCAAAAGGTGGGCGAAACCATTAAAAGGTCGTGTCAAGATCAACGTAGATGGATCGGTGGACTTGAACACAGGTAAGGCAGGAGGAGAAGGCGTCATGAGAGACTGCAATGGCCTATGGAAAGGTGGCTTCACCCTGGGGATTGGCACATGTTCACCATTAGTAGCTGAGGCCTAGGCCCTATTAAAAGGAATCCAGTTTGGGATATCAAAGGGACTAGCTTATTTGGACATCGAAAGTGACTCTAAGGAACTTGTAGCAGGCATCATGAAAGGAAATATAGACAACGCGATTGTGCAGAATATTCTCAATGCATGCAGAAAGGAATTAAGCAAGGTTGAAGAATGGAAAGTGTCCCTGATTTTACGCGAGCAAAATGGTGTTGCGGACAAATTGGCTACAATCTCCAGGAATCTACCTAAGGGTATCCAGATTCTCGACGCCCCAGTAGAAGAAGTAATGAATCTGTTAGAGGAAGATAGTTATGGTATTCCGGCATGGCGCCTAGCAATAGACAGTTGAGTGTAAACTTTGGTTTGTTTTGGGTCTACCCCTTCCACTTTATATATATATATATATATATATATATATATATATATATATATATATATATATATATATATATATATATATATATATATATATATATATATATATATATATATATATATATATATATATATATATATAAAGAGATTAAATTTTAAAAGTAAAATAATTTAAAGAATAAAAGAGTGGTTTTCCTTATTTTAATTATTCGGATTTCCTAAATTCCTAAACGGCTAAACTCTACGTCCCTACTCCAGTACTCCCTACCAGCTCAAGTGCTCAAACCCTACGCATTACGCAGCCTCGCCAAAATCTCGCATCGTCGCAGGTTCGCCGGAATTCCGGAAAAATTCGGCCGCCCAACGGCCGCATGGTGAGTCTTCTTCTTTATTCTATAATCCAAGTATCCTATTATAGTATTGTTAGGTTAGGGATGCGATAGATGGCTGTGGGCTGTGGTGGAGGGCAGGCTGGGCAGCTGCGCCTGTGGCAGATGGGTATGGCTGGTATTAAGCATTACGTAATAATGTGAATATGTGATATTGACTCTATTTTTTTTCTTTTGGTTGTAAATTTTAAATAGATGGATGGTTCTTCATTTTGTCAACAAAATTTTACAACTGAGCCAATCGAAGAGTTGGTCGGGGCTGTGGGACAAAAGAGGAAACGGTTAACTAGTCCACTTCCACTAAAATCAATTGCTCCAAGGGCTGAGGTATGGACTTCCTTTACAAGGTTAAAGGCCACCAAGGATAAATGTACTTGTAATTATTGTAGAAAGCAATTTAAGTGTGCAACAACTAGTGGTAACCAACATGATTGCATAAGGGCAACAATTAAAATGATTATTTTGGATGGCTTGCACTTTTCTTTTGTGGATGGATTGGGGTTTAAACAGTTTTGTAGTGTTGTTTGTCCAAAATATATTATCCCTTCAAGAAGAACAATCACAAGAGATGTTGTTGAACATTACTTGAAAGAAAAAACTGTATTGAAGAGGATGATTAGTGAGTCAAGAGTGTCTTTTACTATGGATATATGGACTGCAACTACTACGGTTAGTTATATGGTTATCACTGCACATTATATTGATGTGGACTGGCAGTTGCATAGAAAGATTATCAGTTTTAAGCCTATTTATGATCATAAAGGTGAGACAATTGTAAAACAATTTGAGAATTGTTTGATTGATTGGGGTATTAAAAAAGTGTTTACTATCACGGTTGATAATGCATTAGTCAATGATAGTGCAATTAGGATTTTGAAAAATAAGTTGAAGTGTTGGAAAGATGATCCATTAATATTGGGCGGAGAGTTTATGCATGTGCTTTGTTGTGCCCATATTTTGGATTTGTTTGTAAAAGATGGCTTGTCAGAGTTGGGTAGTAGTGTGGTTAGTGTTCGTAATGCAGTGAAGTATGTGAGATCATCAAACTCGAGATTTCAAGCATTTCACATATGTGCAGAGCAAGAAAAATTAACTAGAAGGAGTTTGATTTTAGACTGTAATACTAGATGGAATTCTACATATCTCATGTTGTCTACAGCTCTTAAGTATAGGACAGCATTTGATCGGATGGCTGATGAAGACAAGTCGTATGATACTTACTTTCAAGATAATGAAAATGGAAAGAAAAGGGTTGGACCTACATATCTCATGTTGTCTACAGCTCTTAAGTATAGGACAGCATTTGATCGGATGGCTGATGAAGACAAGTCGTATGATACTTACTTTCAAGATAATGAAAATGGAAAGAAAAGGGTTGGACCGCCATTATCAAATGATTGGGAGAATGTCCGTCGATTGGTACAATTCTTGAAACTTTTCTATGATGCAACTTTGGAAATTTCTTCATATAAAAAGGTGACATCTAACCATTGTTTCAATGATATATGCACAATTGAAGCAAATTTGAATGCATTCATTAATAGTAGAGATATCAACATGAGTAGCATGGCTTCTGAAATGAAGAAAAAGTTTGATAAGTATTGGGACGGACTTGAGATCAATAAATTGTTGATTATTGCTAGTGTGTTTGATCCACGGTGTAAGATGAATTTTGTGACATATTGTTTTGAAATACTGTATGGAAAAAATACAGCAAAATGTATTGAAATGAAAGAAGCAGTAATGGAAGTGTTGCGTAAGTTGTATGAAGTATACCGTGAATTGTATGCTAAACCAAGTGCAAGTACAAATCAAACTGAAAGTAGAAGTTTAAACCAATATTGTGAAACTAGTGAATTGGAATTCTTACATGTTGGTGTTTGTGATGTTCCACAAATTCGAAATTTTGTTCCCATGTACTTTGACATGGTATGTGAAAAAGGAGATGTGGAGAAAACATCAAATGAGCTAGACATATATTTGATGGAAAAGGTTGAAAACCCAACACAAAACAATTTGGGTATGCAATTTGATATTTTGTCATGGTGGAAGAAAGAAAGTATGAAATTTCCAATCTTGTCAGAAATAGCACGTGATGTTCTTGCAGTTCCAGTTTCAAGTGTTGCATCTGAGTCTGCCTTTAGCACTTCAGGTCGTATTTTAAACCAATACCAGAGTTCTTTGACACCGTATAAGGTAGAGGTATTGATTTTGACACAAGACTGGTTACGATCTTCACTTCAATCAGATCAAACAGTAAGCGTCCTTCAAATATTAGAGGAAACTGAATTTATGGATTTGCTTGAAGAAGGTAATTATTAATTCTATATTTTATTATGGTATTGTCTTTGTAAAATTCTAATTAATCAATCTATGTATATACCATAGTTTATGATTCTATGACTTGTTAATTTTTATCTTGTTTTGTTGTAATAGAGATCCACAAATCAGCAGGACAACGTCATGATATTGATCTTTGAGGAACAAGATATGATGAATTGGTGATGGTGTGATTGTGGCTAAATTGATTTGTATTTTACTATTTTGTATTACTCTATTAAACACTTATATTGCTATTTTGTTATGTGAACTTTGAACTTTGGACTTTGCTATTTTGAATATGTATTGTAGACTTGTTGGTTGAGAATTTTGAAATATGCTTATTGACTTGTTTGCATTTTTAAACTTATACTCCGTATTATTAGTAAATATAAATAAATACTTATGTGCACTAGAAAATTAGTAAATATTAAGATTCTCAAATCTAATTGAAGTTCAAATCGAACTAAATCTAAACGAAAATTTAACTTTTTCAAATTGAATTGAACTACATTGTTAAACATAACGGTTTCATTTTTTTTTAAAGGTGAAGAAACCAAAATTGAAAAAGAATTTAACTTTTTCAAATTGAACCGAACTACATTGTTAAATATAGTGGCTTCATTTTTTTAAAGGTGAAGAAACCAAAATTGAAAAAGACTGAACTATAGACCCAAATGCTACCCTACTCTTTTATGTTCTCTTAATTTTTGGTTAGAATTTTTAAATTTGAATTTTTTGAAAATGTAATATAATATTTAGTAGTTATTAAATATTTGAAGTAAATTCGTTAATATTAAATTAATTAACATAAAAAGAAATTGAATGGTAAAACCTTTTAAGCCAGAACCTTTTAGGGAAGTTACAAAGCGTTGAATAATTTAGTCCAAAGAAAACTAATTCTTCAAAATTCAAGATAATGGTAAGTACTATTACGAGTTGCATCTTATCTAAAAAAAAAAAGTGATTTAAATCATTATATTCATTGTGAAAACTTAAAACTAGAGAAATTCAGTAAGCTAGCAAAACAATGAAGCTTTTTTTTTTTTTTTTTTTTTTTTACGTTGATCTCAGTTGACCAACTTCATTAATTTTGACTTTCTAATAAATAGTAAGTGAATTATTTTTGAATTATTTTCTAAAATGTCCTCTGACTATCGTTTTTTCTCAAATTGCTTCATTGACTTTTAATTTTTTCAAAATGGTCCTTCGACTTTTGAATTTTAAGCCAAAATGGTCCTTCGTTAGCTTTGGCGTTAGGTTGGTGTTAAAATGAAGGGTAAAACTGGAAATTTAGGTTTTGCACTCCACTTTAAAGTAATTTGTGATTCCTTTAAGCAGTCTGCGCACATATTTCTTCAAATTAGGTTTTGGTTTTTGCTCTTCTAAATCTGCAATCAAAATATGGGACAATCAACTAGAAGGCCAAAAAAGTTCATCTTCAACTTCATCCACAAACTTCCCAAGGAAAAGATTTATGGCCTTCTAGTTGATTATCCCACATTTAGACTGCAGATTTAGGAGAGCAAAAACCTAATTTGAAGAAATATGCGCGCAGACTGCTTAAAGAAATCACAAATTACTTTAAATTGGAGTGCAAAACCTAAATTTCCAGTTTTACCCTTCATTTTAAGTTTTAACACCAACTTAACGACAAAGCTAACAGAGGACCATTTTAACTTAAAATTCAAGAGTCAGAGGACCACTTTGGAGAAATTAAAAGTCAATGGACCAATTTAAAAAAAGTCCATAGTCAGAGGACCATTTTGGGAATTAACTCTTATTTTTATTTTTATTTTTTAACTTTGGTAATCCCTATTTGACCGGATTAATCCTAAGTCTACAGGAAATCACAAGTCACGCAATTAGCCCACCGATCAAATCCAAGTCTTCATGTACAAATGATCCAATTTAAACCTTCCAAGATCAGTATTATTCTTTAGTAATATTATGATCTTGCTCTTATGTTGCCTTTCACCTAAAGGCAACTAGACAAGTCACAACTCAGTGTTATAAGAGTGTCATAAGTGAGACATTGTGACTAAAGTGAGCTTGTAACATCTCAACATATTTGAGTTTTTCTGCTCAATTTGAAATCTTATTCCAACTAGTTTATTACTGAAAGTTAAAATTCAATTTCTATCATTGTATTCCTTTGGTGTTTATGTATAAATAAACAAAGGTCTGTTCTAAGTCTCTTATGTTTGTAACAAAGATGTGTGTATTAATAATGCAATTTGGGACTTCCTATAAGGCTATAGCATACTTAATCAGAGTAACCCGTTTTATTATAAAGTTCTACAACATGAACTCCCAAATTGAGTAGAATTTGAAAGTCTAAGTAGTATTTTCCTTTCTTATAATAACATAACATGGTTCCTAACTTCCTATACTTATTTTGTTCACATTTTCAGATTTTTTAAAATAATTTTTAAATTGACTTTTTGTATATACTACTTCAAAATAATTTCTAAATAAATAAATTGCATTTATTAATAATAATTAATAAATATTACCCAAAAGAAAAATTACTAGATTTTAGCCTAAACAAGACACAAAATGTGAGTAAAGGAGTATAATTTAGGAAATGGAACACATTAAAAACAAAATTTGTCTCTGAAGCACTCCGAGAAGTCACATCCTTGTTAAGTTACATTCGGGGGTTCCCTTATTTACTACTGTAGTATAATTTAACAAATTTAAAAAATTAAACTAAAGCTAAAAACTAAACAAAATTTGTCTCTCAAGAAGTCACTTCCTAAGTTACAAAAAGAACCAAAATTATAGAAAGCTAACAACGCATCCTCTTTCTATTCTCTCAAAGTACAGAACAGCAATTTTCTTACCTGTAATTTTACCACGGTTGTGCCTGGCAGTAGAAAGGAACCTCCCTCTACATAATTGTTACAAAACCACAAACTGCTCAGCGTTTGCCGGCAGCTTTCCTAGCAGGGGGCGCAGCTGACACTTCATCGTCAGAATCAACATCTCCATACTCCCACATTCCACGCCTCTTCTCGCGTGCTTCCTTCTCGGCTTTTTCCAATTCCTCTAGACTCTCTTTGGGAATCCATCTTCTCCTCTTTTCCAACCTAGCCACTCCATCCTGCATTTTGTGGATGCCAATGCAAACTATTAGTATCATCAGCATAGGACTCTTGCTCACCAGAGAGATAATTGAAAGAATCTCTATTGATGAGCAGGGACAAAGCCAAAAATTTTAGTCCTTGGAGGCAAAAATTTTTAAAAAACTTCAAAATCCTAGACCTTTTGTAATAAAAACTCATTACCAACCAACTAAGCTACTTCAATTTTCAATGATTTTTATATATAATAAATACATTATTTATGTATACTAAAGCATATTATATATATATATATATATATATAATGGGAGTGGGGAGGGGGGGCAACTGCCCCCATTGCCCTCCCTCTGGATCCGCCCCGGTTGATGAGTTACAAGTAATGCGTGAACATATTGTTTTAGGTTTAGGATTGGGAAAGCTTTAGGTTTGTACCTTACATTCGGGGACAATATGGTACAAACCCAAAATTACTTTTTGGTTGCAACTGGTGCAAGATGCACTGATGTTTATAGCACTGTAAACTTTGTTTATATTTATATATTTATATATATGCTTAAGAAAGACATAAGTTACAAAGTTCCAAAAAAGGGTAAGATTTCAAACCTTCAGCAACATAGCATTAATGCTGACATCAGCTTCGGGATCAACCAAAGTAACCATAAAGACGGTACCCGTTCCTTGTCCCTTGACTTTTCCACCTGATGTGTCCTTTTCCTCAATCACAGCCTTGAATTCCTTGGGAGCATTAAGGATGAGCTCACTTAGATGGATTGCAGCCTCTTGTCCATAATCATCTTCCAAACCGGGAACCTTAATAAAGGCAAGACTGCAAAGCTGAGCAAGGCCAGAAGCAGAGGATACTGAGGCATCAGCCGGACGCAACTGACTGTAGGGAACAACTTCTTGGTTTCCATAATCAATGTAGAACACTTCGAACTTGTCATTCAAAGACTCCACAGCTCCTCGAGGGGCATTCACAATCTTTGCAGGGGAATCATAAAATCAGAATAAGGGACTAAAGTGAAGGGGGGAAAAAGTATAATAAATTCAATAAGAGGGAACTAATCAAATAAATGGAATATATATTAATATACACATGTTCTCTCTCTCTCTCTCCCCATATTTTAGCATGTCTCCAGGAAAATTTAGGTATTTCAGTTTGCCAACAATCTAATTTAAGTGGGCACCAATAGCCAAATCTTTTATGAAATAAATTTCTTGCAGGCAGTCTAGTGTCCTAGTTGGCACTGGCACAGAATCAAATATGGGGCTTTGGTTTTTAATTCTTACCATTGCTCGGTTCCATGAATTATCTGCACTAAACTGTGCAAGCACTATATCACCCTTCTTAGGATTGAAAGCACCAATAACAGGAGCCTCCTGAAGGTTGAGAGAAGCAAGCTGTTTCTGAATGGAGGCCACTTTTTGATCTGCAACTGACTGGACATAGAACTTCCCACCACCCAAGACTTCAGTAACAGCTACCTGAGACCATGATTCAATTGACAAAATGAATAATGCAAAAAAGATTGACATAAGACTAATACGGAAGTAATTAAAAGAACAATTAAACTACTTCACCTTCAATTCTTCCTTCTGTCTCCTTTCAACAACAGGACCAGTGGAAACTTCCTCTCCCTCAATATAGTTCTCCCAAATCTGTATTAGAAAAAGATCATTAACACAGGTAAAAAGGAAAAGAAATACCAACAAAAATATGTTTCCAGTTACATGCCTTGAGTTTCTGCCTTTTCGCCAACTGCTCAGCCTGAGCAAGAAGGTGAGCATCTGGAATTTTGTCCGAACCAAAAGACATTTGAAGCCTTGCCAATCCAGCTCCCAGAAGTGCCACTGCAGCATTGGTTCTTGATTCCCATAATGTGCCAATGAAAGTTCCAGTTCTATCAACATTTTCTACTTCAACCTGAGTGCAGAGAAAGTTCCAAAAAGTTGAGCAACTGAAGAAAGTGAAAGGAAGCAAAACTAATAGATAATAATAAGATTACCTCAACATCCCTCTGCATTATCTTCCGCCTCATAAGGGCAATGGCTTCCTCTGAATATGGCTCTGCCCGACCTGGGCATCTCACACCAGAAAATGAGAAAGCAATGCTGCATGTTTCTTTTGGAATGTACAACTTAAACCGATGGCCACTAAGAACATATTCCACTATAGCAGCCATCCTCCTGTTCCTTTGCAGGAAAGGCAAGAAATCCCTGGCTTTCTTCACAGAAGCCTGAAAATATTCAAATGATAACTGGTTAATTCTTTACTTCATCAACTCTCTTAAGAAATTTCAACATAAAAAAATAGGACACTAACCGTTGTCAGGTCTGTAATATGCATCACTGGTGGTTCCTTGGGAGAATGCATACCCTTCTTTCCAGCCACAGCACGTGACTCAGCAGAGAGAAGGGCATCGTAATAGTTTGATCTTTCTTCAAAATCACGGTGCCTAATAACAGTCGCAAAACCACGAGCAACCAATAGTTCAGCAAAATTCACCCCAACCTGTTGATTAGTCACAGCAGATGGAGCAGAGGAAGCTTCATCTCCATCCTTAGACACTAGGAAGACAGATCCAAAATCCATAACCCTTGAATCTGCTCCATTGGTGGCAGGAACAGCTCCATCTGCCATGTTAACCTTCCTAGAGTACTCCATTGAAACATGCACCTGAAAGGAGTTAAGATCAGTAATCCTACCTGTACAGTCTAATAGTCTATCAATGAGCCCAAAAATATTGAAGTGTGCATTCATACTTGCTTTCCAATGAGTCGTGTTCTCAAAAATTCCTTTGCTTCCTTTGCGTATGGAGCAGGTTTTTCATCTCTACGAGGATTCCCCATTTTGGGAGCCCTAATACTTGAAAGATTGACCCGTCTCTCAGCAGATGGATCTCCAAATGGCAGAGAATCATCAGCGACAATAATGCAATCCCCACTTACAACCTCAACCACCTAAAGAGAAGCAAAGCAAGATGAGTACAAGCTCTCAAATAATGTTAGTCTAAAAGGTCAATACAACACACACTTACCTTTCCTGAGAAATTCTGATCATGAATAGCTTTTGAATTTGTTGCTGGGGGAACATAGTTTGTCCACATTCTCAAACGAACCTTCTTTGCTTGAAGTTCTGCATTTTTCAATCGTCTCTTGGCATCATCTTCAAGCATGCTTGCACTCCATTCAACATATTTGGCAAAACCCTAGAAAGGATTATGAAAGTCATTAGAGTTGACAACAGTAGCTTTAGGGTAGAATCTTAAGATGCAAATATGTAAAGAAAGTATTTAGAGAAAGACATGATGCTGTTAACATCAGTCTGGGTACTGATGAGAATAACAAGAAGAAATCAAGAATATGGACCTTTGAAAAACACACACACACACAGAATAGAGGTCCTTTTTATCATTCTCAGAGTCTGGCTCATCCAAGTATGCCCATATACCTTTAGATCTTATTGCTCTTGTTCAAAATTTTATTAAATATTAAAAGAGATAGAAAGTTTGCAGCATACATTTTCCACAAGCTCCAAACCCAGGTCCTTTGGTGATTCACCATCTGAATAATATACTGAACCAATCAGATTGCTAAATTTATCAACACCCTCTAGGATGACTCTGACCTGCAATTAAATAGTCAGAACAAAAAATTCTAGAAATATGTACACAAAATCTAGAGCTATCAATATAACAAGTACACCCACATCTCTATTTAAAACACGGATTTCTGTGAAATGTTTGGCTTCTCTCCCATATGGATCAGATGCAACTTCTGTTATCGAGGCCGTTGAGGCTGCAAGTCTTTGTGCTGATGTTAGGGCAGCACGAGGCTCAGCAGATGAATCTCCATTTGCCTCATGTGCAGTAACTTCAGTTGCTATGGCAGTATCAGTTGTAGCTCTTCTGCCCATGGATGGTGCCTACACAAGCAAACGAGTAAGATTGGTAGAGCATAATTAAATATTTCACTGAAAAAATCTTCACAAAACTGGATAGAACCTGAATTCCAGCAATGAAGACTTGGACAAACTGGAAGCCTGGAAGTAAATAGACACGAAGGGTGCTTCCATCGCGAACCTGCTCCACAAAAGCTTCCATACTTCTACCTTTATTTGCAGCCAAAAGACCCATTGCATCAAAATTACTAGGATCACCAATGGCAGATGGAGGTAAGTTTCTTATGGATGCATTGGAAGCACCAGATTCCTGTGCAACAACTAGTTAGGTCATTAAGGTAATAACATAAGCCTGTCAGATGCATATTTTATCACTTCTGAGTACAAATTGATATAGAAAAACAAAAGAAATAGAAGAAGTTCAAGTAACACCAGTCATTTCACATAAGAGAGTGAGAGAGAGAGAGAGAGAGAGACTAGTAATATATTAGTCTGGAAAAGAATATTAGTTTGCAAAAGTACAATAGCAGCTTAGGAATTCATTTGACAACAAGGGTGAAGTAATATAACAAGATTACAAGTTGTAAATAGGTGTATGAGTAGAAGGGGAAAATTTTTTGTAGATGTGGAAAATATTAGCAGTTCACAGACAGAACTCAGCATGACTTTAGAATCTTTCTTCTTGTAATAGGAATCAAATATAAATCTAGATACTTATTTAACTAAAAAGTATCAATACATTGGAACTTACCTTGGACCAGCAACCTAGACCCTGTTGCTTGGCTTGTTCTTCAAGACTCAGTAGTTCTGCTAAGAAGGGACTAGCTTCTGCTTTCTGTTGATTCTGACTTCTAACCTGCAACCATCAGATTAACTGAACCATAAGAAACAAATGACAATTCTAAAACAGCACTGTAGATTAAGATAACAGATTTAATGCCAATATAACCTTTGCCCAGCCTTTAGCAACAACCATTAATGCAACATTCTTATCACCGAGGAAAACAGAGCCAAATTCTCGGCCTATGGATGGAACAGCATAGTCAACTTTGAAAGTAACCTCCTACAGACCAAAAAAGGGGCAAAATTAATGGTCATATTATATGTGCAAAAAATAAAAGTTCAAAATTGCAAGCTAGATATAGTTTAAATCATGAGCACCTTTCCAATGCAAAGTTTCCTTAAAAACCCTCTGCTGTCCCATGCAAATGGTTCATCAGTACCATCACGACGGGCCTACATGTGAAATTAAGAGCAATATTCAAATCATGTGGAGTTCATGTTAGATATCAAATGCAAATACAATATAGTTAAGCAAGCCCAAATTAATAACTTTGGCATCATAGAGATGCAACCAACTCAGACTTGCAAAATTGACACGCATTAAATGACTCTGCATAGAACACTTGGAACTACTTTCAAGTTTCAAGACTTGCAAAAAATATTCACGTATAAAAGGAAAGCACCCTAAAGTCATAAAATATAAAGGATAAACCTATAAAGGCAGTTCAGATGGCATGAAATTATGGATTGGCAAAATCATGGAAGATGAGAACTGAATGGAGAAGTTTAAATGTTTGTTAAACTGCAGACAGCTTAGCTTAATTTAAGAAATATGTAATTGATGAAAATTTAATTGCCATACCAATCTTGGTGCAAGTAAAGATGATAAAGTAATGGTCTTTTCTGGGGGTATTTCAGCCTTTGTACTCCCCATAATCACCAAGCTGTCACCGGAGGGAACTGCTTTCACTCTTCCCCTCAACCATCCTGTGGCTCCAGCTGTTGATGCCATTTCAACAGCAGCTAAAGATCTGCAGAAATATAGTCACAACTCCTAAAAGGTTTCCTCATAAGGCATGCTTGGATGCAATTAATTTATTTACCAAATATACACTAGGCAAGAGAAATTGGGGCGCACATATTCTCAAGTTCCAGACACACCAAAATGGCAAAGTGAGTGAAATTTATGCTTCTGGATGAAAGATATTTGGTCAAACCTTTATACAAAATGTCCACTAAACACCAAAAAATTAGTACTCCTAGAAGGAATGAACCTTTTTCCATAAACAAGCCAAAATAACAGTGATTCAAAAGTAGAAACTTTTTAAGTGAATGAAAAACAGGGGGGGAAAATGCATTTATTTACATTCAAGGAGCTTGTAGTTTAATGGTTCCCTTCTCTTTGAGTAACCAAAAAAAATAGTATTTTCTCATAGCTTGAAAATCCGGAAAAAAAAAAAAAAAAAAAAAAAAAAAAAAAACGGGACTTAATCTAGTAACATATAATCCGTAGATCGAAAAAAATTAGCACATATGCACATTCAAACAGCCAGTTAAAACTCATTAAAACTCCGAAACCAAACAAATGCTAATCGGTCAACTGGACTACGCCTCTATCCCAATCTTAGTTCGGACTTCAGATCACTCTCATAGAAAAGTGATAAAACGATTACTAAGAACAACTAGAGCGAGTAGATACAGATGCATGCAATACAAACATACAAATTTACAGATACGTATAGATCTAAAGATGATACATTTACGATCGATGCAAAAACAATCACAGAAAAGGAGAAACTCAATAACGAGCTGAACTCAGTTCTCTCACGCGCATGCAGAAACAGAGACATGGGGATCCGAAAGCAATACCAATTCGATCAGAGGAGCAAACCGGTCGGAGGAAATCGGAAAACGATCTGATTTGCGACGAGTTAAGAACACATCCAAACTGAGATTTGTGGTTCAAAACTGAAGCAAGGACTGGTCGGAAAAAGCCGCCGGACAGTTCAGAGGATATGCATATAGATCGTGTCTATTGTGACCGGTATATGAACGCTGGGGAAGTCAAGCGGCTAGATATGCACTGAGAGTCTGGGACAGTGTGTGTATATAGGATTGGCCTCCTCTTTGCAAAGATTTACTCAAATGCCATGGAAGCTTACGTGTGATTTCTTGTCTCCTGTAGAGTGTACACAAAAGTCATCCAAACCATTGGGAAAAAAAAAAAAAAAAAAAAAAAAAAAAAAAAAAAAACTCATATAGACCTTGAACTTTATTTGAAAATACAACTAAATTCTAAAATTTTTAAAAAAGTATAATTAAACATTTAAATTTGTTATTTTAGTACACTTAAACTCAATAATTGGTTGGTTACCCACTTAGAATAACATGTTATTAAGGTTCCGATGACAATTTTGACGACTGACAAATTCTATCGACTGTTCAAATTGAAAGAAAAATTTTGGCGACCATAACCAGTCGCCTTCTTCAGGGGAGAAGATGAACGGGTGATCATCTTCTTCGGTGAAAAAGGTCACTAGTAATTCAATTTTTTTAATGACGGTGAACATTGGTCAAAGGTAGTCTATGATGGTCAACGGTGATAATTTTATCCGTAACCTATTGGTTACTAATAAATCAGACTTATTTGACTCATATTGACAAGTTCAAGTATTTAATTGAACTTTTTTAAAATTCAGGAAATTAATTACATTTTCGAGTAAAGTTCAATAACACTATTTTTCCAAAAATAATTATATTCTTATCATAATTTTTAAATCTTCAAACAATCTTACTTTTTAGAATCAAAAAATAAACAAATTTTTGGAATATTTGTGTAGTGAGATTTTGAACCCATGAAATCCCACTGCTTTAATTTCCATTTTAAAGTAAAGAGAATCAATTTCAAGGATGGCACGTGCTGTAATTATGCATATTTTTTTTGGAATATTACGTAAGTATCAGCAGCACACTCCATTTTCACAGTTTTACTTTTAACCGTTTGATCCGACGGATGTGAAGTGCTGACATCCGAAATGGACGGACACAGATCCAACTGCACCTGTAACCGAATATCTAGTGCCCCACCTCGGTTTTATCGAATTCGTTGGGAGTTGAGAAACTGACTGCTTTGGACCGATGTGGACAGCGGGTTTATGACGACTTCAATATTCCACGTTGGATTGGTAAGCCAATGGAGTGCGGACACGTCAAAGACAGCGTTGCTTTTCGCCACGTCCGCGTTGAACGAGTAGGCCGATCTGTCGCTCCTCAGATTTTACAGCTTTACCACAGTCTCTGGGTTCTTTTTACTGAGATTGGCACTGTTTTTGGAAATAAATACGGAGTAATGTTTTTTTTTTTTATTATATACTTTCACATTCTATTCCATTTTTTTCTCTCTATTTAAATGATATTCTTTGATTTATTTAAAAAATGTAAATTACAGTTTTTTTTTAATCTTTTCATATTTCTCCAATAAAATCAAAACAGACGAGAGTTTTACTCCCCAGAAGTCTATTTATCATTTTCTGTAATTTTTATGTTTTTCTGTAAACAACGCACATCTTGCAGAAGCTATGGCGGTCAAAGAGGCCCTATCTTGGGCTAAAGAAAATAATCTGCAGCATATTGTTATTCATTCAGATTGTCAAATGGTGTGTAACCTGCTAAATGACACTTTGCAAGATTTTTCTTTCGCAGGTGGTGTTCTCCGAAAATGTCGGAATTTAAAACGACACTTTGAGGTAGTGTTTATTCGGTTTATTTCTAGATCATTGAATAAGGCTGCACATATCTTGGCTACGACAGCACGTTCATATACTGATCCTGTTTGTTGGTTTTCTTCTATACCTGATTGTATTGTCTCGTTGATTTAATAAAAGTTCTCTCTCGTTGTTTAAAAAAAAAAAAGCAATAAGTACTATCAATTCAAATATTCAATTACCTTTTTAAGATTTCGAGAATTTATATAATTCATTATTATTACTCATATAAAATTACAATCATTATTTTTAGATTTATTAACAAAAATAAACGCTTATATTTTGTTGTAATTATATTTAAAATTTTCAAATTTGTCAATTTAATACTAAATATTTATATTTTGTAACGATTTTATTCAATTATACTATTCAATTCACCATTAAAATTACGTGACTCAAATTTGTTAAATCGGACTCTTATTTAGAAATTAAGCATCTATATTATAATATGATTTGACATTATTGTTATAATTTTTTTCAATTTATGTAGAATTGTAGACTAACATAATTTTATTTTTTTTGGCTTATTTATTCATATGGAGATATTTTTCTTGCAATGTTTAATAATATATTTATTATTTTATTTGAATAAAAATATTAATTTCTTTATTCTTTGATTTTATAATCTCGAAATGTAACTTTCAAAAGTGTACTACCAATGTACTAAAAAATTTCATTCCACAATTTCTTTTAAAAATACACACACTTTTAATGATTCAAAACTAAATGCTATAATAAAATATTAAAATAAAATAATAAATTTTATTATTATGTATCGAAAGAAAAACATCTCTAGGTGAGGAAATATTTTTTTTTTTTTTTTTTTTAAACGTAATACTAATTTTCAATTCAACATAATTTGAAAAAATTATGATTAATGTCAAATCATATAATGATGTGAATGCTTAGTTGTCAAATAATAGTCTAATTTAATAATTTTAGATCGGGTCATCCTAATAGTGGATTGAGTAATATAATCGGGTAAAATTTGTTACAAAATATAAACATTTGATATTAAATTGCTAAATTTTAACTGGGCGTTTGGTTGGAGAGGGAGAATTATGTGGAAAAAGAATTGCAATTTCATGGGAGATGAATTACTGGGAATAAAGTGGGAATTTAAATTCCAGTGTTTGGTTTACAAGAATATAATTACTGAGAATTTTAATTATAATGTTTGGTATACATGGGAATTGAAAGGGAATAAGTAGTATAAAGTCAAAAATATCTATTGTTGTTGTTAGGCATTAATTTTAAGTAAAAAAAAAAAAAAAGAAGGTAATTTTGATTCATCACTCTCTTTTTTTCTTCCTAAAATTCAAGGAATTAAAATACCAGGGGGACATGGGATTTTAATTCCATGAAAATAGGGGAATTGTAATTTCATGGAATTACAATTCCTTTCAACCAAACAAATGAATTTTGTGGCCTTTGGAATTAGGTTGGAATTAAGTAGAAGAGAATTTAAATTCCCTTCAACCAAACGCCCTGTACAGGTTTGCTACGGTAAGAAAGTGTGCTTTAGATGAAACATGTCTTGTAATTCTAGTTGACAAATGAACATAATGCAATAAATCATTCTAAATTGCTCATAGTTAACTAACTCAAACCAAGAAATGCCTATAAAGAGATAAATTTAGATTGTCCATGAATGATAAACTCAAACCAATAGATAAACTTAGGTTGCCCGTAATTGATCAACTTAAATCAAGAAGGTCAATTGACAACTCCAACAGAAATTCGAACATTAAACGATATAATTACCTAATCAATGTCTCAATTCAGTTGAGGTTGCTCCAAAGTTATCTTTCTATTGATATAATAATGGATAGACACCTCCAATCATTATTCATAGATCTCTAATTACTAGCAAGAGAAAAAAACAATGACTATCTATTTTGTAATTTTCATTCCAAAGTTTCTTAATTTTTTTTAAAGACAATGCTAAAATGTGATTCAATATATTAAAACTAAAGTTGTAGCTAATTTGACTTATTTATTGTATTAGAATGTTATGAAATTGATTTTTGTCAATATTTTTTTAATCGAACTTGTCACACATAGTTTTCTTAGTGTCTCATGTTTGATTTATGTGTTATAAGTGAAATTTATTCACTGCACACTCCAAATATTGGTTGCAAATTTCTATGGTCGACCAGAAAATATTTTCGAAATACAACTATTACCACTTTTTATTTAGCAATGACATTTTTACCAACATCATTATAAGAAAATTCAATTTATATTTGTAATTTTTCATGTATTAGAAATTTAGAAAGTATATTGATGGTAAGTATATTCTCTTATAATATTATGCTAGTATTTTATATGTGCGATGCGTACAAATATATGTCCAATATTAAATATTATTAAATATTAAAATCTTAGTTATATATATTTTTTAAATAATAGTGTGTGCATGTGCGTGTATAAAATTGTAAAATCTATATATTGAAGTAAGAATTATAGAAATGATAAATTACTAAATAGAGGAAATTTTAATTTTGGCCATATGACTATAGGGGTCTTGTTAATTTCAGTCCTTGACTTTTAAAAGCGTCAATTTAGTACCTTAACTATGTAATTTTTGTCAATTTTTGTCACTCCGGCCAAATTTCGCCGGAAAAATTTTAATAACTAAAATAATGAGACTATTTTAGTTATTGCACACCCTCATTATTTTAATAATTAAAATTTTTTGACGAAATTCGGCCGACAGTTTGACCGGAGTGACCAAAATTGACAAAAATTACATAGTTAAAGTATTAAATTGACACTTTTAAAAGTCAAGAACTGAAATTAACAAGACCCTTATATTCATATGACCAAATTGAAATTTCCTAACTATGATAAAATTTAATTAAAATCTAAATAAAATTAAATTTACCATTGAAGAATGTAGGAAACAATATTGTGTATGCATGTGCATCGTAATAATAATGTGAAAAGATAACAAAAATTATAATAGTAAGAATATTTTTATTCAAAAAATGATGTACTACAATTTTTATAACATAAGGTACAAAAAAAAAAAAAAAATTAACAGAAAAAATAGACATAAACCAGGAGTATAACCTGGATTAAAGATTATTATGTTTTTAAATATAGAGAAATTGTACAATATCAATCAATAGAGTGTCTCTTTATATCTAATACTATCATAGTGAATAATAATGGCGTTAAATTTGTATAAGTACAAACTCAAATGTCTTTTAAAAGTTTTAAGACTTCAAAAGAAAGTATATTGAACAAATACTACACTGTAATAGAGTCAATAATATTTATAAAAAAAAATTCAAGAGATACGGTGAGCTTCCTGTATTGTTTATACTAGTATTTTCACTGTGCGATACACGAAATGAATTTGTTATAATATATTAAGAATATTTTTAAATCGATATATAATTATTTAAATTATAACATCACATACTGAATATTATATAGTGCAATTGAATATATAATTTGAATCGTTTATGCTTGTTGATGTTATCATTACTTGAATTTGAGCAAGTAATTACTTAAATTAATAGTTAATGTGTAGATATACGCATACGGTGATGTAACTTAAGAGATTTTATATATCATTGTTTATCATTTTTATAAATTGAACAAGCTCGTTTTTTAGGAACTTAGTTATAGCAAACAATTGCTATCCTAATTTATTTGTATAAATGATATATTTTTATCTAGATATATAGTAAATTTGTCATTTAAAAATAAAATAAAATATAATACCATTGATTGTAGTTACACATTATTGAAAACTTCTTTATAGAGCCAAACAAATTCCTTTAAGCTCAATCTCATGACTTGCCATATGGGAGAATCACTACATGCCATCTGAGAACAAGCTATTTAATAATATATGATTACTTTAAGTAAAATATATTTACTTTATAATACCCAAAACCTATAGATTGACCTTGTTAACCTCTTACAAATTATATCATAAATCTATAAAATGACAGGACCGACCTTGTTAAGCTCTTACAAGTTACAGTTATAATACAGTTCGTTTTCTGCCGTTTGCTCTTTACTCAACATCCTTACCATTGAAGAATGTAGGAAACATTATTGTGTACGCATGTGCATCGTAATAATAATGTGAAAAGATAACAAAAATTATAACAGTAAGAATATTTTTATTCAAAAATGATGTACTACGATTTTTATAACAGAAGGTACAAAAAAAAATAGACATAAATCAAGAGTATAACCTGAATTGAAGATTATTATATTTTTAAACATAGAGAATTTTTACCATATCAATCAATAGTGTATCTTTATATCTAATACTACCATATCAATCAATAGTGTCTCTTTATATCTAATACTACCATAGTGAATAGCAATGGTGTTAAATTTGTATAAGTACAAACTCAATGTCTTTTAAAAGTTTAAGACTCAAAAGAAAGTATATTGAACAAATATTACACTGTAATAGAGTCAATAATATTAAAAAAAAAAAAAAGTTCAAGAAATACGTTGAGCTTCCTGTATTATTTATACTAATATTTTCACCCTTGCGATACACGAAATGAATTTGTTATAATATATTAAGAATATTTGGATCGATATATAATTATTTAAATTATAACATCACATACTGAATATTATATAATGCAATTAAATATATGATTTAGATCGTTTATACTTGTTAATGTTATAGTTACTTGAATTTGAGCAAGTAATTACTCAAATTAATAATTAATGTGTAGATATAGTAACTTAAGAGATTTTATATATCATTGTTTATATTTTTTATAAATTAAACAAATATGCTCATATTTTAGGAACTTAGTTATAGCAAACAATTGCTATCCTAATTTATTTGTATAAATGATATATTTTTATCTAGATATATAACAATTTTATCATTTTGAAAAAAAAAAATATATATATATATATATATATATATATATATATATATATATATATATATATATATATATATATATATATATATATATATATATATATATATATAATACCATTGATTGTAGTTACACATTATTAAAAACTTCTTTATAGAGCCAAACAAATTCCTTTAAGCTCAATCTCATAACTTTCCATATGAGAGAATCACTACATGCCATCTAAGCACAAGATATTTGATAATATATGTTTACTTTTAAGTAAAATCTATTTACTTTATAATACCCAAAACCTATAAAATAATAAGATTGACCTTGTTAACCTCTTACAAATTATATCATAAATTTGTTAACGTCTTACAAATTATATCATAAATTTATAAAATGACAGGACCGACCTTGTTAAGCTCTTACAAGTTACAGCCATAATACAGTTCGTTTTCTGCCGTTTGCTCTTTACTCAACATCCTTAACCGATTATCAAGTAGTACAACGGCTCTGTGCCATTGTCCCATAAAAGGAAGAAAAAGATGGCTAAACAAATTAGTTCTTTTTCTTTTCTTTTTTGATAATAAAAAGAGTTTCTTGTTGAAACGATCATTCTGATACCATAGTGTCACAAATTTTTCATATCATTTTAATAGGTTGCAACATAAGCGACAAGAAAAGTGAACATCTTAGTTAAAATCTCGCCTAGGTAAATAAGATTACCTATGAACAAACAGCACTGCAATTCGAGCTAATAAGCACGCAGTTGTCTGGGTGGCACAGGGAATATAGGTGGATTTGGGATGTAGTCATTGGGGCCGAGATCGTCAATTGGTGGGCGCTGTTTGTGATGGTCAGTGACCGACTGATACGCCATTGCCAATGCCAAGGCCTGCATTTACAAGCCATATATACCAAACAAGTAAAGGGATGAACAACTCATAAACATCTTTAATCCACCTTAAAATTCACTACTATCCTTCAGCTATGTCTTTGAGTCCATTTAAAGAAAAAGATAATATGATGCAAAAGCAATTTTCGATTGCAAGCATGAAAGCGGTACTTACAATATGGTCATGATCGGGAGGAGCATAAATGCCGGTGGTGATTGTAGTTCTCCTCCGGGTGTCGTTTGAAGGCGCGTTAGATATCTTCTTAAACCCTGTTGGGACAACAACGACGGGCATACCCACGAGATTGCCCACGCATACTTTCTCCCAATCAGTTGCATTTCCAATAAATGCATCCACTTTGAAACTCTCTTGCACTTCCCGGATTAATTTCCCTCTAGCCCTTTGTGCCTGTTAAAAACCCGGAATAAGAGACAAATGTATCTTTGGGGTCACGAGAGAAACCCACAATCACTATCCGAGGGTATGCACAGAATAAGAGACAAATGTATCTTTGGGGTCACGAGAGAAACCCACAATCACTATCCAGGGGTATGCACTGGGTAAACAAACCCACAATCACTATCCAAGGGTATCTTTGGGGTGAGGAGAGAAACCCACAATCACATCTTTGGGGTGAGGAGAGAAACCCACAATCACTATCCAAGGGTATCTTTGGAGTGACGAGAGAAACCCACAATCACTATCCAATGGTATGCACTGGATAAACTCTGCCTTGTTACCCTAGCGGGCAAAAGATCACAAGGAGGTAAACCAACCTAGCCTAAATTGCTCATAGCTGACCGGCTCAAACCAAGAGAGCTGGGATTTGAACTCCAGACCTTGTGGTTACAGGTTTGTATCCTTAGCCATCTTGGCGGGAGTTACCCCGAAACAAATGTATTATTATAGAATGTGAATACTGTACCTGAATATAATCCACCGCAGATATTACTCGTGCTCGCCGAAGTTCAAGAGGCCATTGATCTTGAGCCTCGTACTCATCATCCTTGTTCGAGCGTTGCCATTCATCAAAATGAGCCAGCATATCGACATCCATTGTGAAATTCAGGATGCCTTGAGCAGACTCAATGGTGTAATTCAGTTCGAATGGAACCACTTTAACTCCTTTTGACTGGAGTACATTAACAACCTGTATTTGCCATGACACGAGACAGATGGGGTTACTGCATTGATATAGAATACCAACGGATTTCTAAATAACCGCAAGTTATCAATTTAGTAATTTACCTCCATCTCAGCATCCTTAAGATATCCAACAGTAAGTGTCTTGATATCAACCGAAAATGGATCAGACAGGGGAATGTTCCGGGACGAAAGATCATCGGGATCCTTACCCCTGATTGCATCCAAAACGATTGCGCAATCCGCAGCATCTCTACAGAAAGGACCTAATTTGTCCTATCAAATAGATACTAGTTGAATTTCCCAACTCCAGTCAAGGAAATAAGGGTGCAAAACAAAAAGTGGGGATAGGCTAGAAAAGTAAAACGGTGATACCAGGCTCTCGGATATGCTCATAACTCCGGTTCGACCAACAGCTCCAAAAGATGGCCGTATTGCAGTGACGCCACAACGAGAAGCGGGGTAAGTCATGGACCCAGCTGTTTCAGAACCAATTGCAAACGGTACCAAACCTGACTCACGAACCACAAATTTATGTAAAGGAATAGCCAAGACAGGTATCATCACTTCCTATAATCCGCCTAATTACGTAGAATTCATGTGTGCATTATCGTTGGAATTATAATGGTCAAAAGTATAACATATCGAGAAGAAAAAATAAAACCTAACAGGTACCTGCAGAGGTGCAAGCAGCTGGCCCAGCTGATGAACCGGTGGAGTATTCCTCAATATTCCATGGATTCCTTGTCCTACCGCCAAACCAGATGTCATCATATGCTAATGATCCCGAGACCAGTTTTGCAACAAGAACTGCCCCAGCAGCTTTCAACCTGTACTCAACAAGCCATGTATGAGCTAAATCACTCTATCAATTCCCCGTGTTACGAGTCCCACATTGAAAATATAAGAGAGAACATATGGGTTTATAAGGTCATGGGTTGGGTTAGACTAGCTAGTTGATTGGATTCAATCTGTTAGTGTGGTTTGGCCCATGTGCATTATATTATAGCCCAATTGAGTGACATTGGCTCAATCTCAGACTACAACATGGTATCAGAGGAGAGGAGGCAACCCCAGCCAAGTTGGTCAGGTTGTCGAGCCTATTGGCCTTCTTGGTTTGAGCCAGACAGCTATAGACAACCTAGGGTCGGGTTACCCAATGCACACCCTCCTAGGGTCTTATGCTGGCTAGGGTCACAAGGTAGAGTTTACCCAATGCACGCCCTCCGGTTATAGCTACGGAAAGGTCAATCTTTGATTACAACACCCCCCTTACACTTTCAGACACATCAGTTCTTACTAGCAACTACCTTTTATAAACCCAAGCCTCAATATCAAGAGTCTGATTTTTAAAAGTTCGGGATCCCCAAGTTGTCTTGTACTGTGGTACTGAAATAATATCCTTCAAACCATATGGAATCCCATGAAGTGCACCTGTTCCCATAAAAAGCAAATAAAACTTACACCTATTAAATAATGCTTCTACATCAGAATAGTAAAGCCTACCAACATATACACCAAAATAATGAAGTCCATCAGCATTTCGATTAAAAAGTAGTAAATGAGTAAATCAATCCTTTCTAAGCAATACCACGAGAATTAATTCATGTTTAAAAAGTAAATAAAAGAATTATAACAGATATATGAAGAATAATTCAGAATTAAAGAAAGCCACCTAGTAAAATTCATAGAAATAAGATGTGGCGTTCCAGAGGTTGAAATCTTGGTCCAAAAGAAACGAAAAAATGTTATGTTTGCAGCAATTGAGATTTTACTAAATTTTTTAGGCTTTCAGGAGAGATGCTAAAGAACCTAGCAGCATATTCTTAAAACCAGGTTTCTTTTTTTTTTTTTTGGAATAACTCCGAGTTTCAATTAGTGTGCCAGAAACATTAATAATGTTATGTTGCTCGGATCACAGCAACCGCTCATAATTTCACTCACTTCTGTGTAGAGAATCTATATTAATCTTCCATCCCGCTAAAAAAGCACAAATAAGTAGATAAATACTCCGTAAAAAGTACAGCATATACCCAAATAGTTTCCATTTGCAAGCAGCTGATCCGCCTCTTTGGCCTGTTGATATGCTAATTCTTCAGTAACAGTGACCACGGATTCCAACACGGGACCATACCTGTCACAGTAAATTTTCCCGAAAATGCATCTTACAAAAAGGGGAAAACAAAGCACTGCAAAAAAAGCCTATTGTTAATGTAAAACGAAATACCTTTTCAGTCTCTTCAAGAAAATACGAGTAAGCTCCTCCGATGTAATTTGTTTTGTCTTAATGAGTTCCCCCAATTCTGGGATCTGTCAAATTTATCATGTAAGTCTAAAAATGCAAACGAAGAAAACTGTGTATATTGTCTAGCAATCCAGGTAGTTCGGGACATACACTCATAAACGAAATGTCTTCATCATCTCCCGGCCTCTGTACAGACAAGGGAGAAGGATAAGAAAATCTTTCTGTCATAGGCTTCACATTTTGGTCACTCCAAGCAGCGTTGAAAACCAATGGAGATGGGTTATGCAAACCGCCATTAACAGAAGCAACTAACTTCCGGTTGGCTCGTACGATAGGAACATTAAACTCCTTCGCAGCCTTTTCAATCTCAAGCATCTAAAACATACGAAACAAACAACTTACCCACACATCCATATCGAGTAGTTCTTTAATTTGCACCAACAAAACGGCAAAAGATTGTCTAGAGTTCACACATCGATAGAAATTAGTAAATTACCTTTGCATCGCTGAAGAAGCTCGAGTCCAATAACGCAAACCCACATTTACAGAGTGAAACATTGTTATCCTTCTCCAAGGATTCGCCATTAGTTTTAGGACCCAACTTCCCACTGTCCTGATGAAAGATGTAAGATAACATGATGAAATTGAAAAGCTAAAACAGCAGAGGATTGATTGTTATCTGGCGTTCCAACAAGTCTAACCTGGAAGTATAGGCCCGGGATTGAACCCGAGCACGCTGATTTAAGATATTCCACACATTTTTACATGTACTACCCTGTTTTAAAAAAGTTATATAAGACACATCCAAACATCTTAGGATGAAGTGGAAAATAACAACAGATGATTGAATGGCTCATCATTATTTCCAGTCTTCCAAATTTCCCCCAAAAGCGTGAATACCAATTTTAGTCCCACGAGTATTAACAAAATGACAGTTTTAGTCCACATATTTAATTACTACTAATTTTCATCCGCAACTATTATTTTCGTGTCAAAATTGATTACGCCGGTCACCCCTGCAGCTAAAACATGCTGGAAATGTATAACTTGTAAGTGTATTTTTGTCCATTCATACATTAATGAAATTGGCATACTATACATGAATGGACGAAAATACCCTCACAAATAATGCAATCTGGCATGTTTTAGCCAGAGGGGTGGCTGGTGTAATCAATTTTGACACGAAAACAATAACTGTGGATGAAAATTTGTAGTAATTAAATATGTGAACTAAAACTGTCATCCATTCAAAAAAAAAAGAAAAGAACTAAAACTGTCATTTTGCTAATACTCGTGAGACCAAAATTGGTATTTGCTCTTCCCAAAATGTTGTTGAATGATAGCAATTAATACCCAATCCTTACTTTACAAACTTCCACTCTTACCATAGATTCATAACTAAGCAATTAACAATACAAATTTATCATATCCTCAAACTTGAAACATATACACATCAGAGATTCAGAGCTCTCTAAATTCTACTGAAGCTCAAATTGTTTCATAGTTTTCATGGCATTGATCCATCATTTCAAGTCACATGACATTTACCATTATTTATAAATTATACTGCAAATAAGAGCTCATATAAGCCACTTAGTGGCAGTAGAAAATGGAAATGCGATTGACAGATACACAAAAGCAGCTGAGAGACCCAAGAATTTCAAATACATAAAATGAAGAATTAAAAGAAAAAAAACGTTAAAAAGATTTTTTAAAAATGGGTACCATTTGGGTGGAATTCCTCCCAGGAAAGGTGCAATTTTCCGATGATGAAGCAGAGGCGCCGCTATAGCATAGGTATAATACGATGATGATAAGAGCGGACAACAACGTGGGCTGTGGGAACAACAATCGACGTGTAAACCGCTGCGGCTTCCATGGAAACATGTTGCCTGCGGCCTTTGCCACGTTGTTGAGCCTTTTCGCTATCCTTTTTTTTTTTTTTTTGGTTAATGTATTTGAGTATTTCCCTGTAGATCCTCTTCTCTTCCTCTGCAATTTCACCGCCTAGATCTCCGAGGCTTT
Organism: Ipomoea nil; assembly: GCF_001879475.1. NCBI lineage: Eukaryota > Viridiplantae > Streptophyta > Magnoliopsida > Solanales > Convolvulaceae > Ipomoea > Ipomoea nil. Next base: position 827,263 of record NW_017617524.1, on the reverse strand, counting down.
GAATTTTTTTGGTCTTTGGTCAACGTTCATGGCCGGCTAATTTGGAGTATCAAGTGTAATACTTTACTTCAAAAAGGAGAATACCACTTCAATCAAAACGACAAGTGAAGAAGAAAGCTATCACAGGTAACCCCTAACAAACGGATGGTTAACAGAATGACCAATACCGAATAGTCAAAAGTTTATTTCGTCCAAATTAAAAAACAATGATCAATTTTGAAAAATCATATCATTACTGGAATTAACTCTAAATTCTATCTCAACTTTTATTCTCTCTAAAAAATTTTGGATATAAACAAATTTTTCTAGACTTACAAGATGAAAATGTCATATTCATATTTATTGAAATATAATTGATGGAGTAGAATTTAAAAATCCTCATAATAGAACTCAAAGAAAAATCCAAATGCATTCCAAACTGGCCAAAACACAGAAGAAATTTGGAGAAACCCAGAATGGTACCCAAAACGATCAAACGTTGTTGGTTTCATAAGCTAATGACTTCTTCCAAGTTGCTTCAAAATTATAAAGAACTCAAAACGCAACCCAAAGATGAAAGATAAGAAGTGACAAGTTAACAGAATTTTTGTTCACTTCTGATCCCACCACTATTTTAAATCATTTTTATATCTAATTCCTAATTATTAATTTTTTACAATTAGTCCTACGACTAGTAAATCATTTTCATAATTAATTTTCGAATACGGAGTATTAGTTTTCCACTTTTTTTTTTTTTTTTTTGAATGCTACTAGCTCTATTACATTGTAGTATCTGTTCATATACTTTCTCAACCTACTGAAACACAAAGAGCCAATAACGCCTCAACTGAGGCTCGAAATCACAACCTTCCACTTGGAAGTCCACCCCGGATACCATTAGACCACATAGTCCTGGTAGTTTTCCACATTTAATCTAACAACTTTTAAAACATTATCACCTTTGGTCTTCCAACCTAATTTTCGATCACCAGTAATTATATTTGTTTATATATATTATTTAAAATGCATAATAGGTCAAGTGTCTTATCTTGAAAGATAAAATTATCATTTTTATAACATTTTTTAATTAAAAAATTTGATCACCGGTGATAAAAAATAAAAAATAAAAAATAATTATGTCGAAAGATAAAATGTGGCAAGATTTTTAAAGTCATGGGACCATATATTGAAAAGTTAATAGTCCAAGATTAAATGTGAAAATGATCTAATAGTTGTGGGACTTTAAAAAAATGAATAGTCAAAGACCAAATATAAAAATGATCTAAGAGTCGTGAAACAAAAAGTGAAAAAAAAAAAAAAATTAAATTATCCGGCTCCAACCACCTCACCACAACTGCCATTGTCGACTCAATTATTATATCATGGACCATGGTCACCTTGCATTGTAAACCTTGGTCCAAAATGCATTCAGATTATATCCATGTAGTTAATATATTATGTATTTTTACTTTTTTTAGTTAATAAATTGTATACCTATTATAATTAACATATTATGTGCGTGCAATTAACATATTATTTACATGCATTTAATAAGGTATGTATATGCACTCCTCAAAAAAAAAAAGTAATGTATATGCATATAACATATTATGTACTTTCAGTTAATATATTATTTACCTAATATGAGTAACATATTATGTACCTTCAGTTTATTTGCAAGTACATAATTTGTTAACTGACAATACATAATATTTTATCTGCAGATACATAATTTGAATGTCATTTTTGAATCAAGGTTCACAATGTAAGGTGAACCCTAATCATAGTATAATTTGCCTCTTGTATTGTGTTGGACGCGTAGGTCATCCACAATAGTTCTCCCCCGATCGTTATACCCTACACCACGGCGCGCGTAGCACTGTGCGCCGCGCGCCTCTCAAAACGACGTCGTTTTGGGAGGCGCAGTAGGAAGTTGCTGTGATTATGTATATTTGTTCATACAATTATGTATATTTTTTATACAATTATATACACTTTTTTTTATACAATTATGTACATCCGAATCAGGAAATTTTTGTGTATTATGTTAAGAGTTGATGTGTATTAGGTTAAAAGTTTATGTTTATTATGTATTATGTTAGATTATGTGTATTATCTTTTAAAAACAGTATGTATATTTTGTTATACAATTATGTACATTCATGTATACAATTATGTACATTCATGTATAACATTATGTACATTTTTGAACATGGATTTTTTTTAAAGAAAACTTAGCTGCCAAACACTGGGGCGGAAAATTTCAAAAAAAATAAAAAAAATAAAAAAAAATTGAAACGACGTCGTTTTGCATCTGGGCGCACAATGCAACGCGCGCCGTGGTGTAGGATATAATTTGCCGGTTCTCCCCCTTTTGTGGGCCCAACTCTTATTTCTCCCCTTTTAATCCCATCTCTTATTTTCTCTCCAGAGTTCTACTACATGGACTTCAAAATCTTACTCTCTAAATGGAGTTAAACCCACTTTTGATCCTACATTTAGTGTAATTTGCCCATGTGTATTAGGTCATCTCCAAACCTATGCACCAAATTTTACACCAAAAGAAATATTCCTAGCATATTCTTACACCAAAATTTTTTCATCTCCAACTCATTACACCAAATTTTATTTCTTCACTAAAATCATTTGTTTTTTCATAAATTAAGACTTTGAATTATCTTTAAATATTTTAATATAAAATATAATTATATACAAATATTATTTTATTTCGCAATTAATAATAAATCATAGCACACTCAAATGATATTTCGCAATATTTTATGTCGTTTAATTTTTATTTAATTTATATTCAATATTAGTCTTGTTTTAATCGTCTTGATGAAATATTTCAAATGATATAATTTATTTTTAATAATATATAATTTATATTTAAGTATTTAGCAAAATAAGTAAATATAACCTTAAACCAAAAGGATATAAAAAGAATTAAGAAAAAAGAACAGGGGTAAAACAGTAATATATAAACTCCACAAAAAATAGCGCAGGTGAACAGTACAGCGCCATTTTTATGCCACAATAGTCAGAGACGGAGCCAGGAATGGATAGTGCGGGGGCCAATTACCGTTCAAGTGCTAAATCAAATATATTGATATCCATTTAACATATTTCAAAATAATCATTATATTACAAATTTACTAAAGTTTAAAATAGATTATTTATAATTGAATCTATATTAAATTATTTTGCAATATACTTTCTAATGTACATTGCTTTGTACGATTGAAAGAATAAAAACATTCTCGCATGTTTTAAAAGAGTATTGATTATTTATTGAAAATATAATAGAAATTTTTTTCTCAAATATAAATACTACATAATAGCAATTGTTTTCCTCAAATATAAATACTACAAATTTTTTACATTATTATGCATGTTAAATTAAATATAAAATTTACCACATAACTACAAATCTACATAACTAACCAAATAAATATATCCATTATTTAGAATCAAACAAAAAAACTGTTTAAAATAAAAAAATATAATATAAAACAAAAATTAACCAAACAAGTAGTTAGAAAATAATTCAAAAATTAACTTGAAAAATATGCATAGATTTTAATAATGTGAAATTATCTTGTTATAACGTATATGGAGTATATATGTATGATTCTAGAGAGAGAAACTAGTAAGTAGGTTAAATAAGGTTTGAATGTGAATGGACAATATAGAGAAAACATAATTTGAAATAGGAGAAATAGGAGAGAATGGGAGAAGTTGAGAATATATATGAAGAAGTTTATAGCTTAACTTGCATTGTAAGATTAATTTAAGTGGGAGGGGGCCAAATATTTTAATTTGATATTCTATATAAAAACAATTTAAAATTTAATATTACATTTTTTAGTACATTAAAAAAATTAGGGGTGGGGTGGGGGGGGGGGGGGAGGGGGGGGGGGGCCAAGGCCCCCCACGAGATACACTTGCATCCGTCCCTGACAATAGCGACTTGGTTGGAGCAGTTTTACGCTAAATTTTCTTGCATTTTGGTGCTTTAGCGCACCCCTTGGAGATGGTCTTATAGCGGCAAACTATGCCGTGGAAACGTGTTCACCATGCTTGGTGAACACGGTCTGGAATGGCAGCGTTTTTACGGGAAAAAAAAATTAGTTAATGTGCTGTTAACAGCATTTTGCATTCTATGTCCAGATTATGAATTTACATTTATTAAATTATGAATTTTCTGTTACGAGATTATGAATTTACAGTTATGTAATTCTGAATTTTCTGTAAATTCATAATCTCATAACAGAAAATTCATAATTTCATAACAGAAAATTCATAATCTCATAAAAGAAAATTCATAATTTCATAACTGCACATTCAAAAATCCATGTCTGCACATTCCAAATTTATGAGTATTGAAGAAACTTGCGCGAAGAGGAAGTGATGTTGGAAAAATTAGCTTAAAATGGCATATTAAGTGGCTATTTTGTGGTACAATTATCAGTGAGGTCCACTTCCGATTTGGGTCGGGTCAAAGTGGATTTGGGTTCTTCGTAGTAAGACGAAGAGATTGATATATTGTACGCTCAAAACGGATAATGGGTGAATGAGATATTGATTCTCAAAGTAGACGCATTTAAGTTGGGAAATGAAGGGAAAATGTAGGACTTTGTCCCACATTGGTTTGGAAACAAGATTTGCCCCCCTTATATACATGAGCTCTTTTCAAGCTTGTAGAATTGTATAGCATAGAGGCTTTCTCGTGCGGGGGGGGGGGCCTGAGCTCGCGTGCCCCAGCACCTGCGGGCACGAATGTCGTCCGGAAATGGGCTGGCCTTGCGGGCTAAGTTATGCCTAATTTCGGTATGCACCGAGAGCACAACTCTCGTGCATCTGTGACCACGAGAGATGTACTCTCGTGTTGACTGGTCCGTGTGCTCTCGTGTGAACCTGCACCCCAACGGTCTGAGTTTAATCCTACTTAGTGGTGACCGTTACAGGTGTTACACAATTGGTTTTAACACCAATTTAATGGCCATGTTGAATGCTATCACTCCAACATCCCTATATAAAGAGAGGTAGAAGCAGTAGCATTTCACACAGTGAGAAACAAAGGAATTCCAGTAGCTTTTCATCTCAAAACTCTGCTTCTACTCTCTTCTTTTAGCCAACCAGTGTTCTAAGCTTTGCTTTGTTTGCCGGGTTCCTTGTTTAGGTGCTTAAACAAGGAATCGTAGCACGTTTTATCCTGGGAAACCTAGGCTACAACGCTCCTAGCACTTCTGGGAGGTAGCAAATAAGGTTTTAAGGAAAAGAACTTTGTGTTCGAACTCGTGTTAAACCTTTACCCAAACACTCAACCTTTTCCTTCCCAATTCTTTCTGTTTTCCCATATAATATTAATCTTTTCGTAGGATTATTATTTTTGGGAATTTTCAACCATATTACCCAACAAGTGAAACCGCAAAATGTGAAAATGAAGAAGAAAAGTCGCGTGCTTAGTTAAGGAAAAAAAAAAAACAAAAACAAACGGTGGCACCATTACCATTTGGGACCACGGTGAACACGGTTCCATGACATAACGATTGTATTATAGCCTAATTGAGTAACATAAGCTCAATCTCATATTACAACATAGTATTAGAAGAGAAGAAACACCCCTAACTAAATTATTTAGATGATTGAACCTATTGACTTTCTTGATTTGAGTCACACAACTATGGGAGTACTTTTATAAAGCCAAGCCTCAATATCAAGAGTCTGATTTTTAAAAGTTCGGGATCCCCAAGTTGTCTTGTACTGTGGTACTGAAATAATATCCTTCAAACCATATGGAATCCCATGAAGTGCACCTGTTCCCATAAAAAGCAAATAAAACTTACACCTATTAAATAATGCTTCTACATCAGAATAGTAAAACCTACCAACATATACACCAAAATAATGAAGTCGATCAGCATTTCGATTAAAAAGTAGTAAACGAGTAAATCAATCCTTTGTAAGCAATACCACAAAGAATTAATTCATAAGTAAATAAAAGAATTATAACAGATATATGAAGAATAATTCAGAACTAAAGAAAGCCATCTAATAATTAAAATGCATAGAATAAGATCATTAAGATGTGGCATTCTGGAGGTTGAATATTTAGATTCCAATATTATTCCAATTCGAATATGAATCAGAATATATTTGATTCGACTAATATTCGAGTATATATATATATATATATATATATATATATATATATATATATATATATATATATATACTAATTCCACGTGTTAAGCGGTCAAGGTACTTAGATAAGATCAAACAATAACAAATAGAAGTCTTTTATTGATCAAGGAGGACCTAATACAATCTAAGTGATTATCCCGAGCGCCGACTGACTGCGGTCGGGCAGCTCTGTAGATAATCTATCGATCATTCCAAAAATCCCCCACACTGTAGCCGCCGTGGGTACTTATAGCCGCTAGGTCCGAGACACAGCTCCGGCCGGCCGGCATGTGACCCACGTAGCATCCACGCGTCTTCACCCCGCGAGCCCTCTCTGTCAACGTGTAGCATTGCCACGTGCCTCTTCTCGAGATCCTTGACTCTTCGTAAGATAAGGGCCACTAATCGGGTGATAAAGACCCCGGTCGGGAAGTCTATCGATCGGGTCCGACCATCTTCCTTAATGAATATCCGACCTGTAAAACCTGCACAAAGAACGAGAGAAACCAAGCTATGTCGGTCGGGATATACCCTACCAAAAGCCCCCCAGCCCGGGCCTTTTTGACCGCTCGGGGAAAAATGGGACGGGATGAAAAGGTCCAATCACTCGGCCTGCGATCCCGACCGGACAGCTGTCGCTTGTCGTACCACGTGTCGGTCTCTACGCGCCTCGGAGTCTGCAATGATCACGTCGCGCAAGTGGGCCGTTTTCCCGCCCAAACTTTTCCTATAAATAGGCGCTTCTGAGGTTCATTTGAACTTTTACCATTCTGCAAGAATCAACCGGAGCTTCCCGAGTGAGCAACAGCTTCCAATCTTCTCGACAAACATCATTCAACCGGTAAGCTTCTTGTTTCCCTTCTCTTTCTTTTCTTCTTTTATCTTACTGCACAACGGCCGACTTCGACGTTCCACTAACCCCGACCGAATAATAACTGACCCCCTCCGCTGAACCCGACCATCTCCTTTATGAAGGGGACATGTCAGACACCGACAGCCAAAACGTTTCGGGAGCGGATTATGACGACGCGGTCGAGCAGCTTAGCGAGGAGATGATGATAGAAGCGTCATCGCCTGAAGTCGTCGAGGTCGTTCAACGACTGAGCAAGGTTCCTGAGCAACAAAGCTCATCTAGCTCGGAGAGCTCATCAGGGTCGAGCGGTTCGAGCGATTTGAGTATTGATAGCGATAGCGATAGCAGCAGCGACCCTTCTACGAGCGGGCGTGAACTCCCGACTAAGGACGTTCGGGAAACGCCCACGCGAACCATCGGGGCTGATCACGGCGCTTCCATCGCTACACCCGATCGGGAAGCCACCCCAGCTCTGATGGACGAAGAAACGACCACAACGGCAACCGCCGCGCCGGAGTTTATGTTTTTAAACAGCGAGAGTGTCGAGCGGCAAGAATGCCTGCTGACGACCCACGAAGCGGCGAAGATCGCCGCAAAGTTGAGCGGTCGGGTGCAATTCGACAGCCGACGGAGCCTCGGGGGAATTAGGGAACGTCACCAAGGAAAATGGATCGGGCTACATTTCGACGCGCTACTAGCCCCGATCACTTTCCCCTTCTCCCCCCTACTGACCGCGTTCTTGGGCTATTATCGGGTATTGCCCACCCAAATATGCCCGAACGCGCATCGCATCTTGGCGTGCTTCCCGCAAATTTGCGCTCGGCATGATGTTACATGCTCGATGGAGCTCTTCAATTTCATATATCAGGTCAAGCCCTTGGCGGCCAAGTATGGGGGTGGCTTCCTAATGGCTCAATCCCGGGCTGATCTGTGCTCGATCGAGGACTTGCCCGGGAACAACCGAGGGTGGAAAAACCGGATATTCTCGGTCAAGTACGACCCGTGGAATATCCCGGTCGACCGAACATGGGGAACGCACTACAGGAAGTAAGTGCAACCGGACGAGACCCAAGCTCTTCGTGCCGCGACCTTCCGGATCTCGAGTGAAATCTACGAATATAAGATATTCCGGTCGAGGGAGAGCTACGACGCTGCCCGATTACCGCCACCTCGATACGACCTGAAACAGAAGTACAAACCCCGACTAACGGGCGTACCGGTAACAGTAGCGGCTCCTCAGGTCGAGCCGATCAACGAAAGTCTAACGCTAACCTAGCCTTCCCGGCCATAACTCTCCCGATCGTAACTTGATTTGGGTTTCTAACCATACGGTTTTTGTTTGCAGAGATGGGTCCGCCACGCAGCTTCCAGACGGCCAGCGCGCCCCGAGCCCCCCCGAGCTAAGATAACGCTTGGGAAGAAGAAGGCTGACGCCGGGTCATCCGACGATAGGGAGATTGGAGGTGACTCCATCCCGGACACTCGTCCGTTGGGGGCTTCGACGATTACCACAGCCGAAGGGGTCGTGGTCGTGGAGACAACGATCGATGCACTGGCTCCACGAGCGGCCGGCCGTAAGGGCAAGGAAAAGATGGTCGTGAAGGACACTGAAGATGGTGGCGCACTAAAGCATCGGCGGAAGCAGAACAGCCCCTCGAGCGGGGCTGTCACGGGCGATGAGTCCATCCTTACCCGGATCGGTAATCTCCGGCCGATCAAGGAGGATATCTCCAAGCTGACGCCCGAGCAGGTGGGCGAGAAGAGCGGTCACGAGCTGGTCGAGGTATAACTTTTGCTACTTCTTTATTTTCATGTATAACTGCACTCGCTCGAGCTAATACATTTTCTTTTGCAGCTATCCCGAGCGATCCAACATCTCTAGCGCCGAGCGCTGTTGGCCAACGAGGTCGAGGCTCTAAGGGACATCGCCGAGCGGCGAGGAAAAGAGAATACTGAGCTCCGCGACAAGCTGAAGTCAACCGAGGATGCTCTGTCCATTGCCGAGAAAGCCGCTCGGGAAGCACTGGTGGAAGCGGCCGAGCTCAAGTCCCGACTGCGCAACCTCGAAGGCCTGGCCAGATTCCTCTGCCGAGACGAGGCCTCAGCCGAGAAATTCCTCAAGGAGTTGATGAAGAATAAGCTCTGGGAAGATATGATCTGGGTCTTCGGGCATTGGGCATTCAAGTCCGGTCAGCAGACTATGCGGGAGGAGACCCGATCCATTATGGAGGAGGTCTTCGAGGGCGACGATCTGAAGTCAGTACTGTCCACTCTCCCGGACGAAGTTCCCGACCCCGGCCCGGCCCCTTTCACCGACCCGTCCGCCTCCGAAGACACGGCCGAGCCCAGCAGTGCTGCGAAGAATGTAGACAAGGTCGTGTAGTTACCGACCATGTAATAATTTTTTTTTTTGCGTTTTTATGAAGTGTACTTCATCGGGAGCCCGGTCCTGTTTTGTGCCGGTCACTTTTATTATCAAATATATTAACTTTTCGTCAAACTTTATTTTTGCTTGACTTTTGCGGCGTTAATCGATCATTTCTTGGTCGTTCTTTGCCCGACCTATTGGCCTACTGGCCTCCTTTTGACCTGTTGGCCTTTTCATCCGGGCGTTGCCCGACCTCTTAGCCTTTCTTCCTCTCACCCTTGCCCCCACACTGCCGTGCACATGAGGCACGAGTGAGTGCGACAGTGGAAAGAAGTGAAGCTAATCGGGTATATATCTTGAAGCTCTGCTTTTCCCGATCGATGGCGTGACCCGAGTGTCCGCCGAAGATGAACGTTATAAATCGGGCGTTGTTAATTGTCCGGCTGAAATGTAGATGACTTTTTAAAGCCAATTTAGGTTTATACCCCTATCGGTCGAGACCGAGGGAGAGGTGTGTACCTTTATCAGTTATAACTGAGATTAAACCCCGGTATATTCGGGCAAGTTTAAGCGACATTGTCGTCGTGGGGCTTACGCCTCTCTTCGATTGTTGATGCTGAGTCTCGGTTGGGCGAAGAACGAGCAAGACCAACTTCCGAAGTGGATTCTACTAAACTACTTAAGATTTAAATGAAGCGCAAATCGATCGGGCCGCCATATACAAACGGTTGAGCAATCACCAGTCGATGATACATTATTTGTTCCCGTACGCAGACGGTAAAATATTTACAAGTTTTGCAAAGGCGATTAACGATGGACGTGCCCACTCGCAGGTTGAGCCCCCACTCCATCTACAATTACACGATTACATCAATGTCTAAATAACACAAGATTTTCCGAGTTCCATGTGCCCTCGATTACTCTCCCGGTCGTTGTCTCCAACCGGTAAGTACCCGGGCGAACAACGACCGTAATAACATAAGGGCCTTCCCAATTTTGGGCTAGCTTGCCTCCTTCCAATGGTTGGCTTGCCTCTCGACGTCGTAATACGTAGTCTCCAACTTGAAAATATCGGGGATTGACCCGGACGTCCTTTGTGCTTTTGACCCTCTTTTGGTACTCGGCCATGCGCCGAGCCGCAATCTCTCTTTTCTCCTCAACGCCGTCTAGATCCACGGCCATGGAGTGTTCATTTTCTTCCGCATTGTAAGATCGCTCCCTGGCGGTCGGGATCCATGCCTCGATCGGTAACCATGCTTCAGCACCATAAACTAACGCGAACGGCGTCTCTAACGTTGCTTCTCTCGGGGTCGTGCGATATGTCCAAAGCAAGTACGGAAGCTCATTAGCCCAGCTACGACCGGCTGAGTGCAACTTCTTCTTCAAGCCCTCTAAGATAGTTCTGTTGCATTCTCTACTTGTCCATTACCTTGCGGGTAAGCCACCGACAATCGGATTGAGGTTGTTCCGATTGTTGCCAAGAAATTTTGAAAGTACTCACTTACGAACTGCCGACCGTTGTCACTGATCAGATGAACGGGCACGTCGAACCGAGAAATAACATTTCGCCATAGAAACTGGGTGCATTGTTGAGAAGTGATCGTGGCTAAAGGCTCGGCCTCGATCCACTTGGAGAAATAATCAATGGCCACAATGACAAAGCGTCTCCGACCGGATAATTGCGGAAAGGGTCCCAAGATGTCCACCCCCCAACGAGCAAAAGGAATCGCGGTCGTGACCGGCTAATAGAATGTCGCCGGTCGTTGATGTTATCACATCTGTTCTTGTTTTTATGGTTATTTTGAATCATCACAGTAATTAAGCTCTTTCATTTTGCTTATTTAATACATGTTTTCCTTGCTATTATCATTTAATTATGGTTCGCACTTGTTTTGAATGTTTTACGTTGTTTGTTAGTGTTTTTGAACCATTGTAGGTCAATTCTATGAGCAAGGGAAGTTCAAGGATGAGTTTGGAGCAATTTTGGACAAGTTCGGGACCCAGAGGACTCGACGCGTCGAGAATTTCCAGAAAGGTTTATGATCGAGACCAGCAGGTCTCGACGCGTGGAGAATTGGCTCGACGCGTCGGGCGCAGCACGAAGTCGCGAGATATTTGAGTCCAATTTGAGTCCAATTTTGTACCAGATTCCTATTTCGTCTCAACTTTATACCTACTATAAAATCCCTCCTTCCTCAACCCTAAAAAACACCGAGAGATTTTTTTAGAGTTCGACAAGAGAGAGAGAAATCAAGAGGCTCAAGTCGTCTTTGGAAGCAAGGAGGAAGCCAGGGAGATTTGGGAGAATCGCTTGGTTAATTCTTGTACTCTTCTGATGATTTGTATTCCTTTATTCATATTTGCTATGTATAATTTAGCCATGCTCGGCTAAATTCCTTAGGGATTTTTGGGTGAATTTGTTTATGAACCTATGTGCCTAGTTCGTTAATTTCTTAATATATTTATGTTTGGTTTTATGATTTGTGTTGCAATCTTGTTTTAATCTGTTGTTGTTGGTAGTTAAAGGCCTAAATTACTAGCTTCACAGTCATGTTTGTGTCACCAATGGGAGTTGGGGCATAAATTAGGGCACACACGATTGCACCTAATGGTTGGTCCTTGGGAAAGGGGAACTTATTAGGGGAAGTTTATTCTAGATTATTGCTCATCGGGAGATGGTAGTAATTAGGAATAATTGAATGCTGATCTTTGATCTTATTGGGTGTTTAAGCCATGGGAGTGGAAATTCACTAGGAATAGAGATTACGGGAGTAATTCGATTCCACTTTGCATTCCCATACAAATCTTAATTCCAAACCAAATATTACAAACGTTAATTGGCACTAGGTGATTAAACATTGTGATCCCAAGAATCCTATTTTGCTCTATTGTCTACAAAACCTTGCTACTTATTTTGTTCTGCTTGTTATTTTATGCAATCAATCAACCTTCAAGTTTTGTTCGGACTAGTTTCATATGAGTAACCTAGTAGCTAGTGATTAGTACACCACCTCTCTGTGGTTCGACAACCCGAATACTCCGGGTATTATTTGTTTGCCCCAAATTACAGCAATCAGTCGTCCAGGCATCCGGGCATATAGTTGACATGTCTCACACCCTCTGGCAAGTTTTTCGCAATCCAACTGAATAGACGGCCAATAGTACCCGATCACCATGATGCGTCGGGCAAGTGACCAGCCCCCTTGGTGCGACGAACAGATACCCGAATGCAATTCGTTCATTACTAAGTCCGCTTCAAAGGCAGTCAAACATCGCATTAACGGACCCCCATATGACCGTCTATATAAACGACCATCTTGAACTTGAAATCTTGGTGCTCTTAACTTCGCCTTTCGGGCCCGCTGAGGGTCGTCCGGTAACCGACCGTGTTGAAGATACTCCATTAGATCAGAAATCCAAGTTTCTTCGCCCCGGTTGGATAGGTGCGACCGGCAAACGGTGAATGCTGTGTCTCGGAATCATCAAAATCCGAGCGATCTTCGACATATGTTCAGGGGCATCTTGTGCCAACTTGGATAAGATGTCTGCATCGGCATTATTTAGTCGGGGAACGTGACGGACGGTATACGCCAGAAACAAAAAAAGCTTCTCCATGGCGAGATCACGGTAAGCTTGTAGCCGTTCCCCGTTGACTTCATAATCGCCTAATACCTGCTCGACGACTAATGCAGAGTCGGTTTGAGTGCGGATGTATTCAGCCCCCAGTTCCCGAGCGCATTGCAAGCCATTAACAAACGCTTCATACTCGGCTTCATTGTCGGTCGGGTTGAATTGGTACATCAGGGCATAATACACTTTGAAGCCCTCCGGGCTCGTTATCACGACTCCTCCACCGGCTCCTTTCTTGCTACTTGACCCGTCGGTGGCCAACGACCACCACGCCGCCTCAGGATCTTCAACCTCTGGAGGTCGTGTATCCCGAGCGATGCACTCGACCAAGAAATCTGCCAATGCTTGGCCCTTTATAGCTGGTCTCGGTCGGTATTCAATTGCATACTGTGTCAGCATCAACGCCCATTTGACCAGGCATCCAGAGGAAGAAGCGGTACGGAGAACCGCCCCGATTGGTTGATCGGTTAACACATGGATCACTCGACCCTGAAAATAAGGGGCCAACTTCTTTGCTGTCGTGTACAGAGCGTAGACTACCTTTTCCAGCCGGGAGTACTGGAGCTCGGGACCATGGAGCGCGTGGCTCACATAGTAAACCGGTCGCTGCACCCCCTCCGAATCTGTTCGGCATAAAATCACACTTACAGCTCGATCGGAAACGGCCAAATAAACGTCTAGCTCTTCCCCGAGCTCGGGCTTTGACAAGACGATCGGTGACAACAGATACTCTTTGAGCTCATCAAAAGCCGCTCGACATTCCTCATCCCATACGAACCCATTGACTTTACGCAATACCTTAAAGAACGGCAAAGCGCGCTCGGCCAGCTTTGAAAGAAATCGGCTCAGTGCCGCCAACCTCCTGGTCAATTGTTGTACCTCCCAGACGGTCGTGGGTGGTTGCATATCAAGAATGGTTTTGACCTTGGCGGGGTTTGGCTTGATTCCTCTCTTCGTCATCATGTAACCGAGGAATTTTCCCGTTTGCACAGCAAACGTGCACTTGTTGGGATTCAAGCGTAGCTGGTACTTCCGCATGATCTGAAAGCACTGTCGAAGATCCTGGGTGTGGTCTGATCGGTCCCGACTCTTCACCAGTATATCGTCAATGTAAGCTTCCATCGTTCGGCCTAGCAGGTCCTCAAAAAGCATATTGATCATCCTTTGATAAGTTGCTCCTGCATTTCGGAGGCCGAACGGCATGACCCGGTAACAATATAACCCATCGGGCGTGACAAAGGCCGTCTTACTCTCGTCTTCATGGTTCATCATGATTTGATGATACCCTTTGAATGCGTCCATGAAGCTCATCAACTCAGCCCCGGCCGCCTCATCAACCATCTAATGGATGCTCGACAACGGGTAAGGATCTAGCGGACATGCCTTGTTCAGGTCGGTGAAGTCTATGCACATCCTCCAGGATGGAGGCTTTGGCACGAGTACAATATTGGCTACCCATTTGGGATAAGTGACCGGGTGAATGTGCCCAATGGCCGCCATTTTCTTCACATCCTCTCGGACAAACTCTCGACGATCGGATGATAGATACCGAGTCTTCTGAACGACCGGTTTTGCCGCGGGATCTACAGCTAACTTGTGACAAATTATGGTCCGATCAATCCCGGGCATGTCTTCAGGTCCCCATGCAAATATATCAGCAAATTCCCGGAGGATCGCTAACACTTCCAACCGTAACTCGGGGGTGAGGGCCCGACCGATCTTTATCTTTCTCTCCGATCGTTCCTCAGACAAAGGAACCTCCTCTATTTCCTCAGAGGGCTCAGGTTGTTCTTTCCGATCTCCGACGGCCTCCTTGATGATGGTGTTCACTCGGGAAGAACCGGCATCACGTCGATTGACTGCCCGGGAATAGCATTTTCTCGCCGACTGGACATCGCCTCGCACAACTCCGACCCCAGCGGGGCTAGGGAACTTTATGCACAAGTGGGGCATCGATATGATTCCGCCGACCCTCATAATGGCCGGTCGGCCCAAGATGACGTTGTGGACACAATGGAGGTTGACCACAACAAATTCCAGCTCCGTTTTAACTGAATTTGGAGGGGTGCCAATCTCAACCGGGAGCACGATCTTGCCCTCGGGGCGAATAGTGGCCCCGATAAATCCTGACAATGGAACCCCGACCGGAATCAGCTCCCGCTTGTCCAATTTCAGCTTCTCAAACACGTCCAAATAAAGGACGTTCACGCTGCTTCCGGTATCCACTATCACTCTCTGGACATCGGTTCCCATGATATCAATCGTGATAACTAGGGCTTCCATCCCATGATCACTGCTTTCCGGCTGGTCTTCTAGAGTGAAGGTGATGGGCTCCATCTTTTGCCTCTTACCGGTTTCCCAGGAGTCAACGATCGCAACCGGTCAACTTCCCCGAGGTCGGGAAGCATCTTCCAAACCTCCGAATATAACGTGGATGGTCGGTTTGGATGCCGGTCGACCACTAGACGGAGGATCGGGATCTCTGCGGTCTTGATCTCTTCGGTCAGAGCGATGATGAGACCGCCTGTGATCTTTTCGCTCACCCACTCTTTTGTTCTCTTCTCTCTTGCCGACACATTTGTATAACTTTCCCAACTGAAGCAAATCATCTAACAGCTGTTTCAAATGCGTGCACTCCTCCGTGTCATGCCCAGCACACCGGTGATACGCGTAGTGTTTTGACTTATCTGGCCCATCCGGTCCGGGAGGAGGTAAGCGAATGAGATTGCAAGATTGGGCGTACTGCATGGCTTCCGCCGCTGACCGGTTTAACGCCGAGAACTCTCCCGGTCGGGTTCGAGGTCGGGGATGATCTTCGCCCGACCGAAAGGCTTTCGAGACGACGTTCCGACCTCTTGTGACCTCTTGACGGCGTTTGCCTCACCGGCGTTGGCATAATCCGTCACTCGGCGGAGGGCTTCTTCATAAGTGACAGGCGGATGGAGTATAAAATCCTGGTACAAATAACCAGCTCGTAAAGAAATGTGCAACATATGAATGGCCGTCAGGTCGTCCATCGGCTCGACCTCCCCGACCGCCGCCTTCCACTTGACTAAAAATTCGGTCAAACTTTCTCCCTCCAATTGCTTGGCCTTCTCGAGATACATGTAAGACTTTCGGATGACCTTAGAAGTTACGAACTTCCGGTTGAACTTCATCGCCAGACTGGCGAAGTCAGAAATTGAACCCGATTGTAATGTTCTGAACCACTCCGCCGCCCGACCAGTGAGCGTGGAGTAGAAAGCCCTACACATCACGGCGTCAGACACGCCCATCATCAACATGTTGCCATAGTAGGTGTTGACATGGACTTCTGGGTCTGTCCGCCCATCATATTCCTTGTTTCGGGGAATGCGCAAATCGAGCGGGTAAGGCTGAGCTATAATCTCCGCCGTGAAGAGTGTCCTCAATAGAGAGGCTGAATGATCGGTGGGAGGCCTCACAGCATGCTCGTTCTGCCAGCGAGTGAATTCTGCCCGGAGTTCATTGAGCATTCCTCGGGTTTCATCTTATGCGTCCGTTCGGGCTAGGTCCCGAGCCTGGCGTCGTCGGTGCGATTTAGACCCACTATGCCCGGACGACCCCTCCTGGCTTGCCGCTCGCATAGGCGAATCAATCGAGCGTCTGTTTGGATCTTGCGGTCCCAATCTTTGCCGCATTACTAGTCGGAGCCGCTCGAATGCCATCGCCCGGTTGGCTTCTATCTCAGGGTCTTCAACCACCTGAGCGTGTGTTTCCGGCTGAACATGTGGAGCCTGCCGTGGTACCTCTATGGCCTCAGCCCCCTGCGACCCCAACCTCGAACGAGCCGAGCGCCTAGCCCGGGCTCGGTCGACATGGTCGGGTAAATCGGAGTAGCGGAAGCTGGAGCCGTGTACGCAGGCGTATATTGTGGATAGCCGGTCGGTGGTGGATAACACATCGGTGTCCCCGGCCAACACCCATATTGAGGAGGTGGAACTGGGTATGGATATTGTCCGGGAAATTGATATTGCGGCCCAGGCGGTGGATATGCCGGTTGAATGTAATTGACCGGGTTCTGGGCCGCCGAATGAGGTGGTGACAGGTTGAGGTTCAGGTCAACTGTTTGACCTTGATATTGTGTACGTTGATGGTCGGATGAACTTGCTGCGTCCGCTTGCTCATCCTCTAGTTCTTGGTACATGAATGGATACATGATGATAAGAAAGATCGGGTACTCGTCTGCGATAGCTTTTGTACACGGATCCCCACAGACGGCGCCAAAATGATAGTACTAATTCCACGTGTTAATCGGTCAAGGTACTTAGATAAGATCAAACAATAACAAATAGAAGTCTTTTATTGATCAAGGAGGACCTAATACAATCTCAGTGATTATCCCGAGGGCTGACTGACTGCGGTCGGGCAGCTCTGTAGATAATCTATCGATCATTCAAAAAATCCCCCCACACTGTAGCCATCATTTTATATGCTACAAAAGATGTACGGCACAGACATGTAAGCAATGTGAACAAAATGCTCAACCAATGCATATATGACACGATCCAAGGTAAGTAAACTTTTATTTATCTCTCCAACTTCTCTTGCACGAGCCTATTTTCAACCCAAAACATTACTTTCATAAGTTAAGAATCCATAAAGATCTCAGCAGCAAGAGATTAAATACATTTGAAGAATTTCTAGTTCATAGGGAAATGCTAAATATAGAATGAGAACAAACAGAATTAAAAAAAAAAAATAGCAATTATTGAAAGAAACGATTAATACAGCTTGGCCATCATTGAATCTTAGTAACAGAATACCAACATCATAAAACTCAATTACTCAAATATAAATTGAATGAAATGAGACAATAAAAAAGGCATCCCGCCTACTCCAAATTCAAAACATATGTAGCATCTAGCTAAAATTTATGGCATGACATTTGTGCATCGTGACCACTCTTCGGATTTTCTTATCTTATTCCTAACTAACCACACAATATTAGGTAGATGCATATGCAAAAAAAAAACTATTCTCCACAATATAGACAATTTCAAAACCAAGTTCATAAAACACATACCTTCTTTTCAGCTTCATCCTGCTAAAATCTTTCTTGTGGAATATAAACCCCATTCTTCTCCCTCGCAGCTCGAACATCTAGATAATGGAACATCATCTCTGACAAGTATGATACCATGAATTTGATAGTTACTATTTAAGAAAATGGAGCCCAACCATACTGTTTAATAAGTTACTAAACAATATGCATAAGCAAATTGTCAAAATATTTCCCACAATATTGATAAACCTAATTGATGATAAGCTTATCACCTGGCTACCAGTGTCCATGCAATTCAAATGAGTATTAGTGGTAGTATTCCAGAAACGAATGCATCGGTCAGCTGTGCCACTACCAGAAGCAAGAAGTCCATGAAGATGGAGTGACCATGCAATTGCTTTTACAGCAGCAGTGTGCTCACAATATTTTAGCACAGGTTGTGTTGAATGGTTGTTCCATACAAAAAGCTATCCAAGAAAAGATTCAATCAAGAGCCATTCTTTTTTTTTTTTTTTTTCCTTTTGAGGTAATTAAACATAAAGCAAGCATTAAGAGCATACTCTATTATCATTTCCACCAGATGCCAATTCACGGTTGTCATATGACCACTTCAGTCCACAGACCTAAAATCCAATAAATTTGATAGCATGATGTAAAAAAATAACTTAGGAAAATTAATCTTCCAAATGGCAATAGAAACAGAAAGATGAATAGATCATATATTAAGAAGAGAGCTTGACCCCTGACTTGTGACCACTTAGCTTGCTGACGTAATCATCTTGAGCTCGTATATCACGTTGAAGAATGCTCTTGTCATGGCTTCCTGAAGACAACACAGAAGAACTCCAAGCTAGTGCCCCAACTCGTAATCGATGTCCCTCCATGATTCTTATTCTCTTACACCGAGTTGCATCCCATATCTAACCAGACAATATGCATAATGACTTAATAACATGCTAATGGACCTTTGATCTAAAGAAAGAGTGCATCTTTTATGAATATTATGGTGTTAAAGGAGCACAATATTGTTGGTGTTTTCTTATGTAGACACATGAAACCCAAAAAAATTAGTAAATAGGAGTAGAAAAAAATGTTCAATCATTGAAAGAAACGGTTAATACAGCTTGGCCATCATTTAATCTTAGTAACAGAATACCAACATCATAAAACTCAAATATAAATTGAATGAAATGAGACAATAAAAAAGGCATTCCGCCTACTCCAAATTCAAAACATATGCATCATCTAGCTAAAATTTATGGCTTGACATTTTTGCATCGTGACCACTCTTCGGATTTTCTTATATTACTCCTAACTAAACACACAATAATAGGTAGATGCATATGCAAAAAACTATTCTCCACAATATAGATAGATAAATAAAACAACTTCACAAGAAAGCATTATAACCAGATACTCAAAATACATCCTCGGATGGATTCGTGAAGTACTCTGGTATTAAATTGCCAGACACTCAGTTTTCATATTGGTTCAATAGCAGTATGAACCTTCAAGAGTGTGAGCAAGTTTGCCTCAACAATTGCTCTTGTACGGCTTACTCAAAGGATAGTTCAATTCTATTGTACTCCCTAATCTTTATTTGTTCAATTCTACTCATTCTATTCTACTCTAGTTAAAATTCTGAACTAACTTCAACAAGAAATCACTGAATTTTTATAGGTAAAAAAGATTACCTCAATACATAGATCCCTTCACATATTCAGACCTTCAGTACCAAACTTAAGATCATAGTACCTGCAGAATTAGTATTCCCACCAGAAAAAGTCAAGTATAGTAATTATTATAGGAAATATAGGGAAGTCCAATAAACATTTTTACCAACTTCCTCTACCAATGGAGATTCCTTAAGCTTGTTCCAACTCAAGATATACAAAATTGAATCTTGTTTCACTGAAAAACTCATTCCAAGTTAACATATATTCTACTCTAGTTAAAATACTGAACTAACTTCAAGAAGAAATCACTGAATTTTTATAGGTAAAAAATATGACCTCAATACGTAGATCCCTTCACAGATTCAGACCTTCAATACCAAACTTAAGATCATAGTACCTGCAGAATTAGTATTCCCACCAGAAAAAGTCAAGTATATTAATGATTAAAGGAAATATAGGGAAGTCCAATAAACATTTTTAACTACTTCCTCTAGCAATGGAGATTCCTTAAGCTTGTTCCAACTCAAATATACAAAATTGAATCTAAATGGAAAACCCAAGACTGAGTTTAGACCATTAGGAAGTGCAAGTAAACCTAATTGATTAAACCGAATAGAACCTAAAAGACGAGGTTTGGATTGTTGCCTCTGAAGATGGTGAAGAGCATAAATTGAGACACACAAATATCCAACAAGAAATTCAAACACATACCTCAAATTTGGAAGTGACCGGAGGCGCAGGGGAAGTGGGGCCCTCGTTGGCGGCTGTGGCAGAGCAGGAGGAGTCTTCCACCGTCGTCGTTGGCTCTTGCTCGCAGGAGAGGAGGAATCGTAGGGGAGGCAAAATTTTTTAAAACTGCGGTATCCTTGGAAGAGGAAACATAAGGGCTAAATTCCAACAATGACTGACGAGTATGAATCCCTGCGATATTCTGCGAAGTACTAAACGGAGAACTAACGGAGAAATCTAAGATTATTAACAGATTCAATAACAGTGTGTAGGTATTTAGGGAAAACTCTTCAAAAAATTAAAATTGTAGTAATCTGAGCTATTCATTTAATCTAATTATTTGAAAAAATTAAAATTGGAGTAATCTGAGCCATTCATTTGATACCGCCATTTTTTCTACCCATTATAGGTCTAACTCTCTTGGGCTCTTATTAGTATATATATATATATATATATATATATATATATATATATATATATATATATATATATATATATATATATATATATATATATATATATTTGAATTCGAATTATTCGAATACGAATCAGAATATATTTGATCCAACTAAATTAATATATTAATATAATATTAGTATAATTTGTTTTTTGATCAGAAAGGAAGGAGACACCCAAACAAAACGCTAGCTTCGATCAGTCTCCCTAGCTATACTCCGGGGGTTCTTGAATAGTTAACTCCAAGCTGGTTGAGTTGGATCGCTTCTCTTAGCTCCAGGGTAGAGCTGTAAGTATTCGAAGCCCAATCTCATGGGCAAGCGCCTTCGTGGCCAAGCTATCAGCAATTTTATTCTACTTTTGTGTTCTTTCTTAATTATTATTACTTTTGTTCATTTGTTGGGGGCGTATATGTCTTTATACTTGTTATTCCTTATAATTCTAAATCCAACCAAATAACGGGATAAGTATTTCTAATAATTTTTCCACCAACTAAACAATAAAATTCATCTTCCTAATAATTACTTTTCTATGAAATTTCAATTCCATTTTTCATTTTCCACGAACCAAACGAGGCCTTTGGTTTACTGGTTTAGCTTCTACTGAGTCAATTCCATTTTTGGTCCTACTGTTATAGGGGCGTTTCCAATTTTAGTCCACCTTAATTTTTTTTGCCACTTTACAACCACTGTTATGGAATGTGTTCCACTTTTTGTCCACCGTTAATATTTCTGTCAAGAGGCCGTATAATCCAAGAGTATTGTGATCTTTTTATGTTTGTCTCTTCTCTTTTAATCCAGGCGCTTCGTCCTCCTCTTCCGATATTCGAAGATGGCTCTTCGAACAACGAGAATGGGAAGCCAAAGCTACATCTTTTCGTTCGTTCCAACATGGGCCGGCGAGGTGTCTTAGGTTTTAGGTTTAATGTTCTCATTTCTTTAGTCAAACATAGTCTTGGATGAGAAGAAAGGTCAAAATACACCTAGATTACATGACCTCTTGGTCGAAATACTAACGGTGGGACTAAAAGTGGAACACATTCAATAATAGTGGTTATAAAGTGGCAAAAAAATTAAGCTAGACTAAAATTGGAAACACCCCTATAACAGTAGGACCAAAAATGGAATTCACTCGCTTCTACTTCTTTGTTTCTCCCTCTAATCCACTCAGCCCTATTCGCAGCCACCACGGTCCACGGCAAACAGCATAGCCTACCTATCGCATCTCGCAGCCACCCCGGTCCACGGCAAACAGCATAGCCTACCTATCGCATCTCGCAACCACCCCGGTCCACGGCAAACCGCACCACCCCACGACCTCATACTCTCGGTCCCGCGGCAGACGGCACCAGCGACCGCCGCCGCTTCCCCCTCAGATCCTCGTTGCGGCGCTGCCATAGCCACCGTCGCCAGCTTGCGCCTCCATTTTTTATTTTTTTTGATTCTGTGATTCGCGGTACGTGAAAGAAAAAAAACATTTTTTTTTATTACAGAGGAACATATACAATCTATGTTTAAGGGACAAGTTGCTGAACCACCACACCAACTATGTTGGTTAGTTAGATAATATATTAACTTACCATAAATCTTGTCCATCCAGATCGAGAAAATACCAATTTTGGTCATACGAGTATTAGCAAAATGACAATTTTGGTCCACATGTTTAATTCCTACCAATTTTCATCCACGACTATTGTTTTAGTACCAATTTTCATCCATAACTATTGTCTTAGTGCCAAAATTCATCACGCTGTCACCCATTCGTTTAAGACATGCCGAAATATGAAATTATTAAGGGTAGTTTCGTGTTTTTCAAATTAGGATCCCTATTTGAGCATTAATAAAGGGATTTAAGCCCTAAGATCTATCCCAATTCGTAGTTTTTTTTCCTCAAATTAAGGTTGGATGAGGAGGGGAACTGCGAATTGGGATCGATCTTAGGGCTTAAATTAATTTATTTATGCTCAAATTGGAATCTTAAGTTGAAAAGGACGAAATACCCTTAAAATTTTTATATTGCGGGATGTCTTAAATAAATGGGTGACGGATGTGATGAATTTTGGTACTAAAATAATAGTCGTGGATTAAAATTGGTACTAAATCAATAATCGTGGATGAAAATTGATAGAATTAAACATGTGTACCAAAATCGTCATTTTACTAATACTCGTAGGATCAAAATTGGTATTTGCTCCATCCAGATCTCCTTGCTGCCTGAGAACTGAGAAGGATCAAAATTTAAATTTCACAAAGTTCGGGGCAAAACTTAACATTTAGCCATGAGAATAACACAAATCCCGAGGCCGCAGGATCTATTCTATTGCTAATTCAATCGTTGAATGTTCCTTCCAGCTTCTCTCAAAGTTTCCATCCGCAGGTATTTTTAAATTGTTTATTTCATTTTTCATTCCTAATTTTTGTTTTATTTCTCATCTTTTTCCTCCTTGAATTGCTCTCAAAGTGTTCTTCTTGGCATTCCAGGGTGATCACAGGAAAGTTTTGTAAAAAAAATTTGAAAAAAAAAAACTACTAAAAAGCAAAAAGTGATAATAATATATACTTCTTCGTAAAAGAAACGCAACTTTTTCGGGAAAGCTTCAACAAGTAGATCCATTGTGTAATTAAATATGCCAATGCAGTAATGTCATTTTCTGGTGTTTATAGTTTGTTTAATCTATTATTTTTGGTTTAATTTGTTTAATCTATAACTTTTGGCTCTTTAAAAATCAAAGCTTGAACTTTGCCATTACTTTATCCCAATGCCAGCAAGTTTTTTATTTGCATTTTTGAGCTGATCTTGGGTTTATACTTCCTGATTCTTTTAATTTTCATCTGATTATTTGTTATCTGGATTTGGGTGATGAATGAAAGTTAAAAGAAGAATCTGGATTTGGGTGATGAATGAAAGTTAAAAGAAGAAGGGGGAAATGAACACTTTCCTGTGTTTGCTTGAGTATTTGTTGTCTAGATTTGGTAGGCTTCAAGAAAAGGAAACTATTAGGATATGCTCTTTTAAATCTTGAGATGAGCTTTGTTTTGTCTTTGTTTCAATAGGAAAAGGTAGAGTTTAGTACTTTATGATGTTATCTATTTGTTTTTTGTGGTCTGCTTTAGCAAGTTAAATCCATACTTGTGTATTACTTTATTATGCTCTTGGCTTCTTCTTTTAAGTTGTCATTTTCTATATTGGTGATTCTATTAGATTATAACAAGCTTTATATGCAGTTCTGATTTTGTCTTGGGGCTAAGCTCTGAATTGATGCTCTTAATTTGGTGTCAATGTGACTAATTAACCAATTATCATACACTTCCTTGATAAACCTTGTATTCTATGGCATTCTGAGTTTGATTCTATTGTTTCTTTTGTTGTGAAGCCTTTCACCATCTGTGATTGAGTGGACATGCTTAAGGTCCCTGAACATCAAGTTGCAGGACATCAAGCTGGGAATGGGAAGCTCGGACCCCTTGTAGATGATTCCGGGTTTTTTTACAAGCCTTTGCAGAGCGGTGACCGTGGGTCCCACGAGGTTGCATTCTACACATCCTTTTTTTCGAATGCTAGGATCCCGGATCACATATCCAAGTTCTTCCCAAAATTTCATGGCACCCAGCTTCTGGAGGCGTCCGATGGCTGTGGTCTGCTACCTCATCTAGTTTTGGAAGATCTCACTCTTGGTCGAGCCAATCCGTCGATAATGGACATTAAGATTGGTTCGAGGACCTGGCCCCCACAGGAATCCGAGGATTACATCAATAAATGCTTGCAAAAGGATAGAGAAACATCTAGCATTACCTTAGGTTTCAGGCTATCGGGCTTGCAAGTCTATGGGAGCAAAGAAACAGGGTATTGGAAGCCTGGAAGGAAATCTGTTCAAAACCTTTCTGCAGCTGAAATCAGGTCATTTCTAAAAAAGTTTGTTTCTTCAAACACATCGGGTGGTATGGATTTGAAGCCGGATTGCTCCTTTGCATCAATTGTTTACGGTGGATCCAATGGAATTTTGTCGCAGTTGCTGGATCTGAAAGCTTGGTTTGAGGATCAAACCATTTACCATTTCTACTCTTGCTCAATTCTAATGATGTTCGATAAAGAACTCGCGTTACAAGAAAAGAGTCCGGGTGCAGTTATCAAGCTGATTGATTTCGCTCACGTTGTGGAAGGTGGAGGGGTCATTGATCATAATTTCCTCGGTGGGCTTTGCTCTTTGATAAAGTTCATTTCCGAGATTCTTACAACACCCGATGAGCATATTAATGAAGTTTCTTCAAATGATGCTAAGAAGAGTGTTCCTGCTTGACTCAACCTCACTAATGAGATCTTTTAGTAGCCAAGTAGATTACTAATCCTTTTATTCTGCTATTTATCAATTGATGATGATTGAAGAAGTTTGAACTTCATGAATAATGGTGTCTTGCCATTAATTAAATAAAGTTAACAGAAGATCCATCCTGCTAATTGGAACAAAGTTGGACTTAAATTTTCTGTTTGTACTGTTGCTTCCAAGAACAATCTGAACACTAAAACAGTACTCCATTTGCTATGAAGTTTCTCATTTGCTCTTTCTTTTGGCTTCTAAATGTCATTCTTGCTTGGCATATATGGTAAACAGCAGATCATCCAGTGTGTTTTAACTTGTCCAATGGTATACTTTGAATGTTCATGAAGCATACTAATTAGTATTTTCCATCTACTTGCCCATTAAAATTTAAAATCTTTAATAGTCAAGGGGATGTTTGGTAAATAGATGTTAGCTGATTGAGTTAGTGGGTTTAACTAATTGATAGGATTAGTTGATTGTAGAAAAGTGTTTGGTAAATTAGTTGTTAGTTGATAGCTAATTACATGTAAAAATTGTTTATTTTTTATTTTTTATTTTTTATTTTTAAAGTTGATCGAAAAAGCTATTTTGAGTAGCCTTTTAAATTTTAGCATTTTGGAGCAATAAACTGTTATAGCAAGTTAATTAATCAAGCACTTAACCATGTTATAACAAGTTAATTAATCAAGCACTCAACCAAGTCAAACAGCTAATAATGGTCAAATAAGTCAAAATATATTTATAGTCTAACTATTTTACCAAACAGGGCCAAATACTCCATTTGTCTAATTTTATGTGTCTAATTTGGTTACTGCTATTTGACTGTAATTATTTTTAATTCAATTTTTCATCATATTAAGTTTAATATTAGTATATAAAATTTATATAATTAAAAAATATTAAAGAAAATTATTTTTTAAAAAAAATATTAAAGAAAATAAACAAAAAGAAAGTTTATATGACCAACGAATAGTAAAATATTAGTATATAAAATTTATATAATTAAAAAAATATTAAAGAAAATAAACAAAAAAGAAAGTTTATATAACCAACGAATGGTAAACATGACAGATAAAATGAGACAGAGTAAATATGAGTTAAAACAATTTGACACAAACTTTACTTGCAAGACTAGCAAAAACAAAAGTCCAAAATCCCTGCATTTGAACAATATTATTGGGAATTCTACATTGAGAAAAACATGTCCATAGGATAGAACAAGGACATCCTGCCTTCCAGATAAGAGCAGCTCATCTTTCTTTGTAAGCATTGTGTTTCTTTCAAGCTTCAGCAAAATCCACTTAGGAATTCAGTGAAGTGGACTCCAAGCTTTATATTATTACTTCACAACTATGCATACTTCAGAACCTTTATATATATATATATAGAGTCCCCCATCTGGTAGAGTAGATGACTGTGATTGTACACACACTTAAGTTTGTCTATTCAGAAAGCATAAATAGAAAATAGTATGAAGGCCTCTGTTTTGTTTGGCATTGTCTTGATACTATGTGCATGCATTTGCAGCAAACTTATATGGGCAAAGGATGCAGATAATCTCCAGGATACCTGCCCAGCAGACACGGCTCGCAAAAACATCTTCGTAAATGGTTTTCCGTGCAAGAATCCAGCTGAGGTTATAGCTTCGGATTTTAAAAGCTCACTTTTGAGCAAGAAAGGCGACACGGACAACTTCTTGGGGTCTTCGACAAACATACTCACTGCTGCAAAGTTCCCGGGCCTCAACACTCTGGGCTTATCGGTTGCAAGGACCGACTTTGAAGTGGATGGCCTGGTGTTGCCTCATTCTAACCCGAGGGCTTCTGAGATGGTGTTTGTCAGCTCAGGCAGGGTGGTTGCCGGGTTCGTGGACACCAAAGGTAGAGTGTTCCAAAAGATTCTCAACGAAGGTGATGTTTTCGTGTTCCCTAGAGGGCTTCTGCACTATTTCTACAACATCGGCTTCGAGTTTGCCACGGTTTTCTCCGTTCTGAGCAGCCAGAACCCTGGCGTTGTGGGCATCTCGGATGCCCAGTTCACACCTGATAATGATGATTCAGATTCCATGAAAACGCTGATCAAGAAATTGAAGTCTCTTTCGAACTTGGATGTTGACCGGATTGATAACGCAACATTGCTTTCCTATGGCGACCTTCCCAGCAACCCATGGCATCTGCAAATTTGAAGCTACTTCAGTGATATCTGGTGGATTGGTTACTGAATATATATATTATGGGGAATTCCAAACACCACATTTCAAATAAAATCTTCTCTTTCCTTTTCTAATTACAATGTTTATTAAGTTATACATCACAACACTGAGTAATATATTAATGAATGCTTTCAACTATAACAAATAAAGCACCTTTAGGGAATTATTCTTGACAGAAAAAAAAAGTTGGGTGTGGGCAAAAAATTAAAGCAAATAAGATATTTTCTTTCAGCAGCAATTGATTGTGACTTGTGAGTAGAACTATTCAAACTCTGATCTCCCATTTTTCAGCATGGTATAAACTTTACAAATGCAAGAATAAGAGGCAAGACTAGGAACTGATCAAACTATATTCCACTACCTAATTCTCCGAAATACATGAATGAATTCATAATCTATTTAGAAATCAGGAAAGCGAACTCTTTCCCATGATTTATGCAGCTCCAACTTCAAATTATGTCACATTCTATTATTCTATTTTAGGTATTTCACCAGGAGGTAAAAAAAGAACTTAAAGCCCCATAAGAGAATTTAAAAGCTATTTAAAAACTGTTGAGCATATAATATATAAACATAAAACTATTTCAATCCTTACTCTTTATCCCCATCTTCGCCCAGGCTAACAGGGCCTTACTTATTCAGGGGAGCCTCGAAAAGCACTGTTGAGAAGAATATCCTTGGCCCCTCTTCATTCTCTACAAGGTTCCAAACCTTTCTTCAACATAGGTGACAACGAGCCAGGCAGAGATGGAAGAGATCAAACACGGGAATAAGAAGCATGTTGAAAACTCTTGCGCGAACAAGCTTAGGAAAGAATAGATTTAAGTCTCAATTAGTTGTTGCTTGTTGGAGCAAAGCAAGGAATCCAATGGCTTCTTAAAAGACTTTTAGTTGGGATGGAGCTCTTGCTTCAATTTGGTATCAGAGCTAACACCGTGCCAAAGGCCATAGGTGTGATGGGGCGTGTTGAGCATGAAATTCAACTATCAGTTTAGGCTTTTAGTTGAAATGGAGGCATAGAGCATATACTTCAATTACCAACCCATTCCAATTCCATCTTGTTCTAGAAAGAGTAAAAATCCATTTATAACTGTTCATGCCTAAATCCAGGAGAAACAACAAGAGTATTACAAAAGACATACAATCTATCCAACTGACAATTTGTATACCCAAATTAAGATCATTTTTTCATGAAATTAAAGAGATAGGTACAACCCCATATACCAAAGAAAAGAAACCCATACAACTAAACACGAAGACATAAATTTACATGGGACATTGGTATATTGCGAGACTACAAATAAACTAACTTGATTCTACAAACAACACTAAATATCAGTGGGATATTGGTACATTGCAAGCCTACGAATTAACACAATAACAGTGATTACCAGTGAGATTTACAAATACAAGTTAACTTTTTTATTCATCCATTTCCAAGCAACTCTTTTGATAAAATTTACCATTCTAGAAAGGAGGATAACACTAGGTTTCTGAGAAAAATAATAATATACCTGGGACGTCTGGCTTATTGGCGGCGGCGGCGCTTCACCGGTGGGGCGGTGGTCGCTGGTGGCTGGCGTCGTTAAATTGTCTCTCTCATCTCCAGATTGGCTAGAGCTCTGGTCTCTCTCAGGTCTGTGGAGGCGACCGATGAACGGTAGCTTTTACTTGTCTCACAAATTATTTCTTTTAAACCACACCTCTCAAACGAGGTCGTTTTATTTTGTAGTTTAATCCAGTAAAATTAAACATGTGATGAGAAAAATATTTTATTCTTCTCCCATTCAAAAGGTTGAATCTCCAACCCCAAGGCTCTTTATACTCCGACTCGACAGAGCATTTGGAAGGATGCGATAAAAAAAAATATTTTATCAAAATACATATGGAACAACAACAACAACACAACAACTAATTGATTCATATTTCCTATAAAGCTAACCTTTGAGGACCTAAGATAAAATGGGTACCTATATCTGAAAAACATAAGCTGTTTTGTAGGAATATTCTCAATACTTACAATGACATATAGCTTGGAATCAACAAATGTTATCAACAAGTGGTATCATTGAAGTCATCCGGACGAAGCAAGAGTCATATTTAGGAATAATGCTCGTTTTGATGTTAAAGACGAAAGAATTGATTTTGATGAAATCATCTCTCCAATGGCTAGATTGGAAGTTATATGAACCTTTCATGAAGTGATACAAACACTAATAAGTTTCTCAAAGAGTAAGAATAGTTTGAGAAATATGATCAGCCAAAAACAAGTTGCAAAATATTATCAGATAAAGATTAGGAAGAAATGCCTTATCATCAATAGAGGAAGAAGATAAAATGTGAGGAGAAAGAAATAAAGACACCTTAGTAGTTATCTTATTATTGTATTATTTTGTACCTAGTTTGAAAACTTTACATGTAATAGTTATCTTATTATTGTACTAGTATGTACCTAGTTTGAAAACTTTTCATGTAGTAGTTATCTTATTGTACCTAGCTTGAAGACTTTTCTTGTAGTAGCTACCTCACTATTTGTTACTTGTGTTTTGAAAAGGTCTAAAAAAATTATTTCCTAATAATAAATGATGTTTCATATTATTCTCTTGGTATACTATTGGTATTTTAAATATTAATTTATCTAATAAATTTTTTACATCTTCATCTATTACATCTAACTCTTTATTATGTTTATTAAATCATGAGACTTTTATTCTATGTCTATTTGATTTTTTCCATCTGTATGGTGCTATTATATCTTTTTTGGCTAATCATATATCTGCTCCACTATCTATAAATATTTTTTGTATTACCATCTTATTAGATTTATATTCTACATATATTTTTATATAAACTGCTACCATATTTCATCTTTATATAATAAATAATAATAATAATTTCCATAATTTTATCTTTTAAATCTTCTCCTAATATTTCTTCTAACAAATTTTCTACTCTTTTTAAAGTTATCATTTGTTCTATAAAGTTTGTTTCAATATTTTTTTATAAATTCTATTTGCATTAATACTAACCATCTTTTTTCCATTATTCTGAACTTTCGTCTTTTAGGGTCCGTTTGGAAAGCAGGAAAATGACTTCTGGAAAATGTTTTCTGGAAAATGAGTCATTTTCCATAAAACATTTTCCTTTCCAGTGTTTGGTTGCATTCTGAAAAACTGTTTTTGTGTGTTTGGTTCATTTTCTGGAAAATGAGTAGAATTGTTTAATTAAACATTTTAATTATTTTATTTAGAATATTACAACATGTATAATAATATATAATAATAATAATAATTTTAAATATAATAAAAAAAACTAATAATATATCAAAAATATTATGGTGGTGGTAGTGGTGTTATTTGTTATACAATAATAATAATAATAATAATAATAATAATAATAATAATAATAATAATAATAATAACTGGTGGCAGTGGTGGTGGTGGTGGTGTGGTGACGGTGGTTGCAGTGCTATGATGGTGGTGGTGGTGGCGGCGACGGTGGTTGCGGTGGTATGGTCGTGGTGGTGGCGGCGGTGGTGTGGTGGTGGTGGCGGCGCCGGCGGTGGTAGTGGTGGTGGCGGCGGCAGCGGTGGTATGGTCGTGGTGATGGCGGCGACGGTGGTTGCGGTGGTATGGTGGTGGTGGCGGCGGCGGCGGCGACGGTGGTATAGTGATGGTGGTGGTGGCGGTGATGGTGATTGCGGTGGTATGGTGGTGGTGGTGGTGGTGGTGGTGGCGGCGGTGGTATGGTCGTGGTGGTGGCGGCGGTGGTGTGATGCTGGTGGTGGTGGCTGCGGTGGTATGGTGGTGGTGGCGGCAGCGGTGGTACGGTGGTGGTGGTGGTGGCGGCGACGGTGGTTGCGGTGGTATGGTGGTGGCGGCGGCGACGACGGCGCCGGTAGTGGTGGTGGTGGCGGCGACGGTGGTAGCAGCGGTGGTGGTGGTGGTATGGTGTTGATGATGTTGGTGATGGTGTGATGTTGGTGTAAAAGTTGGAAAATGACTTCGAAGTCATTTTCCTCCAAAACAAGCCTATTTTCCAAAGTCAACGAAAAATGATTTCCGTTGACTTGATTTTCCAGACACATCCAAACAGTGAAAACTTGGAAAATGATTTCCAGAACTCATTTTCCAGGTTTCCAAACACACCCTTACTTGTCTTTCAAATTATTTCTTTTAAACCACGCCTCGAAACCTTCGTTCGGTAGTTTAATCCAGTCCAGGGGCAATTACGCGCCAGAACTCGAACAAATTTTAAAAGCTGCCATATAAATACCGAGAGAAGCAATATTGCAAGCAAATGAGATTGACTGATTGAGTATCAGAATTCGAAAATGGTGATGCTTTGCTTTGTCTTGGATCTTCGATGCCTATCGCCTCCACTACTTCGCGATTTGAAGCAGGTAACATGCATGTACAACCTACACAGTGTTCACATATTCGTAAAACTGTGTTCGAATCCTCTGAAGTTAACAGTTAAAAATAGTTGTTGGTTTTCTGATTATCTGCGTTTTGGATTTTGTTTTTTTAAAAAACATTTGTCTTGAAATTGTCTCCTAATCGCGATTGATGTGAGCTGAACGTATTATGCGATGCCAGTCGTTGTTGCAGATAGCGAATTTCCACGCAATATCTTCTTCAGCTAGTAATGGTAATCGATCGAAATTGAAACCACTGCTTGATCGGATCGGACTGTGCTACGTATTCAAAAATCGGATTACATGCGCCGATGAGGTACAGTATATACATACATCTACCTCTGTATCCGAGAATATAAGGGAGTATATGTAGCTGTATGCTATACCTATATGGTACAAGATTATACACAATGTTTAAAGATACTCCGAATAATTTCATGAATGCCTCTGTAGAAGGAACAAACTACTATGGCTGGAAAGCACATGGAGATTATAGTTCGATTTTATTTGCATATTGTTGCTTGTCTGCTGGTGTAAATGCATTGTTTTGGAGAATTTGAACTGTGTTCCTCTTCTGATTGCATGTGGGCTTCAATTGCTAAATTCAGGAGCTGAAATGCTTAATTGATGCTTCTGGTTTTGTAATTGATGGATACAGCTGAAGGTAGCATATAGTCCGAGAGGCAACTTCAATCTACGTGATTTCCACCATGCAGTTAGCAGTCTGCCTACTGATGCCTTTACTCCAGAATTCAACAATTCCATGGCTCTCTGTGGTGGTGGTATGCTTGTTTTAAAATGTGCTTGAATGTTTCCTCAAGCAGTTAAAAAAAGTTAACTTCTTAATGAATTTTCATACGTTG
This sequence comes from Ipomoea nil, assembly GCF_001879475.1. Lineage (NCBI taxonomy): Eukaryota > Viridiplantae > Streptophyta > Magnoliopsida > Solanales > Convolvulaceae > Ipomoea > Ipomoea nil. The sequence continues at coordinate 794,553 of NW_017617524.1, read as the reverse complement.
ATTTTCTTAATTATTTGCTTTCTTGATATTCAATTTTGTCTGGATATGCTCTTTGCAGATATGAAACTTTCAGGTGTTCTAAATGACAAAGTTCTATATTCATGGGGAAGTCAGGATAAAGATATCACAAGAAAAGTCGTGTTGATAAGCTCTTGTATAGTTGAGAATCTGGACTCAGTAACTAGAAAGGCTCTAATGGTGAGCCACCTACTTGCGTCTAAGCATCTTGTATTTGTGGTCACTGTGATTTTCACTTCAACAGAGATCTGAGTTCACTACAACTATGATATAAGCTTTGAATTCAAGAAATTTGGTGGCTTTCATGATAGGATGCAGCAGACAAGTGTGTTTCTGTTGAGTTTGTTTTCCTAGAGCAAAACTCAAGTCACCTTGCAGATATTCCTGGAAATATTAATAGCTTCCTGAAGAAAATAGGCGATCTTGAGAATTGCTTGTTTCAACACTGCATTCCAGGTTAGTCATTCACCTTTGTATGAAGTATTTGATGCATGTGCCCCCTTCTAGATAATTTGAACTAGATTTCTTTGTTTGGACTAACAGAGAATAAATTTCTAGATGGACGTGCATTTTTTCGTCTGGTGAAGCAGTGGTCCCAGGAGTTGAAGGATGACATGGAAGAACCATTACAGGCTCGTTTCATCTTCAAGATCAATCTTGTAGGGTCTTCCAACCAGATATTGTGTAATATGTCCACACCTTTCAATCAAATAATTGACGAGTTCCTTCCTTGTCAGGTATTCCACACAAATTACATTATTCAAATAATTTAATTTACAGCTGGGGAAGATCTATTTATGATTAGGCAGAAGCTCTTCTGTATCAAAAATATTTGTATCAGCTGGATGATAACAACTGTGTACTACAGTGTTAAAAATCCTAGTGAGGAAGTGGAAATTTCACAGTGAGTAAGATTACTAAGATACAAATTTACTGATATTTTGGTGCTTCAGAAGTTTTTCAAGGAATTGTTGAGTTTAGTAATTGTAATGTTTTGGGCTTCTGAACTGTGTTAAAAGTTTTTATATGAGAAATGGTCATGAGGCTTGCTGAAATTTTCATGTCCAGCACTCCAGCCAAGGGACATGTAGCATTTACACTAAACTAAGGTAGATAAAATGAAAAATGTCACTAAACTGTAATTGCAGTTTATATAGTATCCTTGCTAATCTTTCACATGAGTTGCAAACCTGCAATCAGAATGTTTCTTTACTTAATACTTACCTTTATATGTTCAAAGGTTGCATACTTCAGTCTTGCATGGGTTGTACTTTTCACATTCACTTCACAATGACTGGGACTGCCATTTGTTTCCATTGCCAACAGACTTGCAGGTGTCATGGCATTCCCTTTGAGAACTCAAACAAGAAAGAGACCAACACAAATTCTTCTTGTCCAGTAACTGGGAATGATCTCGGAACACTAAATGTGATTGAAAACTCTGTAAAGATTGGGGAAAGTATAATCCTGTATCTGCCTTCTTTTCAGTGCTTTCAGGGCATCCAACAAGTTTCTTCACCTATTGACTTCAATGTCATTGAAAGAACTAACTTGCAGTCACTTAATGAAGGTGGATTTTTGAAAACCCAAAATTTCCATATTTTGTTACTAAAGAGAAAGATAACTGAATCAGATGTTTTGGATTTAATTAACTTTTCTTTTTTAACTAATATATATATATATATATATATATATATATATATCTTTAGCCCATGGTTTTGATTAAATTTCAAGACCTTTTAGTGCCAAATGCCTTCATATCAGTGGCACTTATTACAAATTTATGAATTTAATCATTTATTTGTTAGTATTTGGTTTGTATGAGATGTCAACAATAGAATCTTATACCCCTGTTTTCACTTCTTATCAGGGGTTATTTTTGGTTCTTCCTTCACTGTTACTCCAGCTTATCATGAATCAGATATTGAGAAATCAGAGCTAAACTGTAAACGTGTGTAGACAGCCTCCTTTCTAATACAGTGCTTGCAGTTTCAAAAAGTATTTCTATAATTAAGATTCAGCTGTGTTTGTTCATGAACATAAATTTGATGTTTTCTTGTGCTTTGGCAGTTTTTCAAGTGCTTAGTGGCTTATTGAATTCCCTTGACCAGGGCTTAGTTTGCTCATCAAATTTTAACATTGAAACTGCAAGGAAGACTTCCTTCCTATGCTACTATATACTTTTACCTTCAGAAAAAGGAGTGATGCTTCTTAGAGTGAGTTTTTCCCAAATCCTCTTTTCCCAGCCTGACAAAAGGATCATTAGGGATTACTTTTTTTGCCATCTCATTTTAGTTGGCATTGGTTTTTCTTCTTTCAAAATTTTAATGAAATTTATTTTCTGCTCTTTCAACTTCATTCACAATCTTCAATTACTTGGAAGTTAATAGCAAATTCTTAGCAATGCAGTTCCCCTCTTCTGTTGATCTTACTATCTGTATGACAACTGCAGCGGCTTGCCGGATCAGAGGAAATCCTGCCTGTCCCTGATGTCCCTTTCATCCATATGAAGGTAGCTAAAGATATTGAAAGTTCTGTTCAAGCCTCTTTGTTTAAGGTTAGTGGCTTGGTTCTTCTATTTGGAAAGGTGGATTAATATCCATTAAGTTGGTCATTTTGGACATGTGCATCCCACATTGATAGTTTGCTAAATTTGATATCTTAATGTAGCCAGTCTATATATATTACACCAAAAGAAATGTCATTTCACGATTTCAAGATTAAATAATGGAGGTATAAATTGTTCTTAAAAAAATATTAGCAGTATTATTTAGAAAGCACTCACAAGCAAATATATGGAACTGTCGATATAAAATGTTGACCTGTATATTCTTGCCTACAAGTGCACTTGCACTTCATCAATAAATGAAAGGTATTGAGCTCTCATTTCTTTAGCAAAGTTATTTGAGTATATAATTTACACAATTCTTGCTTGTTATTCACAGATGGAAGTGAGTGACTATGATCCATTTCATCATGAGAGAGGCTTCCATCAAAAACTAAACCTTCTTGTCAAAGAGAGCCTCCAATTTGGGTAAATATTTACTCACAATATAGTTATTCATCTTCTAATAAGAAAAATTGTCTTCTACTTGTAAAATAAACTAGGAATAGATTTGCAATTCACTTAGGCCCTGTTTGGTAAAATGGCTGTTAGCTGATTGTGTTAATTAGAGGGTATAAATAGTTGATAACATTAGCTGATTGTAGAAAAGTGTTTGGTAAATCAGTTGTTAGCTGATAGCTGTTTGGTATAATTTCTTTTCTCAAAAAGCTAATTGAAAAAGTTGCTTGGAGTAACTTTTTGAATTTTAGCCTTTTTGGAGTTGCAAAAAGCTAATTAACCAAACATTTATATTGATATTTTAACTAAATCAAACAATTAATAGTGGTCAAATAAGCCAAAATTGGCCTATAGGCCAATTTTTTACCAGACAGGTTAGTCTAGAAGCCTAGAACCAATGGAGACTATTAGATGTTCATTATTTATCATGTGATAGGAGAAGCATAATTAAAAGTTTAAAATCTAAAAGTCAAGTGGTTTCAGGGCTAGTAAGATAATCTGTTACTGAAAACTAAGTCTGCTTAAAGAGCTGTAACCGGATCCTCCTCTGACTGGAAGAGCATCATAGTTCATTTTAGTTTCTTTGCAAGAGCTTATGTGAGACTTAACTGGTTGTCAATTGAAATCGTTATTGCCTAATCTTCCAATATTTCAGGGCAATACCTCTTAGAAGTAAAGATGTGGCAACTGTCTTAAATTCAAGCTACCAAGATTCTACAGCAGAGGTTCCACCATCAGTGCAGTCAACTGATGAAGAAATGATCGAAGGAAATATCTCACTTTTGGATAGCGAAGTTGGAGATAAAACCAGTGAGCTAATTGCAGAAGAATGGGAACAGCTGATTGTATCAGAGGATCCCAAAATTTGTTCTCCCTCCTGCTACTCAAAGCCAAAGCTAGACCTACTGGTTCTGTCTGCACCACAGACATCTAGGCAACTAGACGAGAAAACTTCAAGAATCCTCGAGAGACTGGAGGTCCCAAAGCAGCTTAAGAGAAAAACATCTTCTCCTGTAACGTCAAGCAGCATTCATGTTGATACATGCGCATTGAATAAGAAGCCACTTGTTCCGTTTGGACCTGTTCATTCAATGGATCAGGGCATAACCTCAAGCCAGCCAATAAAACCAAACTTCCAGAGGATAAGAAGGAAGAAGTAAATCAAGCCCCTACGTATATTCCATGAGGTTGGCCTCTTATCTTCTTTGCACAAGTACATTTTTATATTTCTTGCACCATCGTTCTGAATCATCACTTCATATACACTATATGGTTTCATAAAATATCGTGAAAGACCTGGATTCATTAAGATTTGATGGCACCAGAGTACATTGAAGTTCATGCATCGATCAACATTTGAATGTGATCAGTCACTATTCATAACTAGGCCTTATTAGAGCACCAGAAATCGATTAAACCTGGAATATGATCACAGTTACTGTATTCTTCTGCTTATCACATTTTATAAGTTGCTATCACACAAGCACTTAGAAATTCAAGAAATTTAGGAATCGTGCAACTTAACTTTATCTCTTAAGTCTTGTCTGGACTTGGAAAGGACTAATGCTGGATTTGATTTTATTGGTTGTCTTGGTAGTTAGAATCCTCCATCTCAGCATAATTAAACTTGAACTGATTCCAGCTCTTTAGTTTCTTATGTTCTTCCTTTTCCCAAAGTGAAATAGAATCTGTTGCCTTAGACTGAGTATGACACTGAGATAAGTTTTTAAAAAGAAACCTACAAATTTTGTTGAGCTCACTGCTTGAATACTGCTTGAATAAAAGGAACAAAAAGAAAATCCTTTTCTGCTAGGTTTAAGGCTTCTATTATTTGTAAGTCAATCAGATGTTATAACTTTGTAGCAAGCATATTAACATTCTGGTATATAAGTTGATCATTAAATTACAAAACTCAGAGAAAGTCAGGCTGCTACAAGTTCAAGAGATATATCGTCTTAGTATCAAAAAATTATAGGTAGAAATACCAGCTAATATAATATTATGTGATACTTAATCTTATCTCTTAGTGCAATGGGCGCTTAACTCCTTATAAGTAGTATTTAATAAATTCTTTAACATAATTTTAATTATAGCACCTATTATATCTATAATGAAAAATAAAAGAAAATTTTGATTAAAAATGGTTCTTTCCCATCGTAGTGACACAAATAGTTACACACAACTGTTTGAAGTTTGGAGTAAGAAGAAATTTACAGGTCATTTCAGTTTAATTTCATTTTAATGTAAAATAAATATTCAGTTTATGTAAAATGAAAACACAATTAAGTTGAAATTAAAATAAAGTTCGTTCCAAAAGGATAGCCTCTTCAATTGAACATGAACATTTTTTTTTTTATTAAAAAAAGTTTTTAAAAATTAAAAATTGATTGAAATGAACTTATAAAATACAATAAATGAATTTGTGCAATGAAAATAGAAATCAAACGTATTAGGACAACAAAAGTATTATTCTTTGTATATTTAATATACTCCGTAATATTTACTTTGTAATAATATACCATAGTCAATAGGCATGACTGCATGAGTGGGTTAGAAAGAATTTTGGATTAGCGTTATGAAATGAAACGCAATTATACTCTGGACCGCGGTCCATGAAGCTTTGTAGCCATAGTTCAAAACGGACGACACTATACTGTATCTTGTTAGGATTGATACGGTTCACAATACCAAAATACAATAGCAACTTGAAATGAAAATATTGAGAATAAATTTTTAGTGTAAGATTTAGAATAAATCATACACAAAATAAGGCAAATTGAAGAAGAATTTTCTGTACTGACAAAATGATATTACAATAGGAATTACAAATATAACTCTCTATTTACTCTCTACAGAATTTGCTATGCTACTGAAATTTTCGAATGGGATGATATAAATCTGATAGGATAAATGAATGAAGAGATGTTGCATATTTATAGCAACCCATGTGCCTAGAGATTTCCAAGCTAGCAACCCATGTGCCTAGAGATTTCCAAGCGTTTAATGTTATTCTTTTCCTGCAAGCAAAAGCCTAAGCTTTTCTCCTTGCACAAACCTATGTCCAAACTTTTCCCCTCGCACAAACCTATGTCCAAGCTTTCCCCTTGCATTAAATGCTTGGGAAGAGGTTTGTGCAAGGCAAAGAATGAAAATCTACTCTTGCATATTTTCCCCTTACTCAAACCTTTGCCCAAGCAAACCTCATCTCATACATTTACTCTTCCAAACTTCATCCCAAACAAAATCTTAGCCCAAGGTTTTAAACCTCTGCCCATTTCCACATTTTGACTTTAATATTTACATATCTGACACTGTTTTACGTATTATTTTTATTATATTATCAAATGAAATTATAATTGAATTGAAATGAAACTGTAGTTGTGTTGAAATGAAACTGCAGTGTATACAAAATGAAACTGAATAACAATTTCACATATTTGAGTGTATATTGTCTAACGAAACTTTAGTTATATCAAAATGATTTTGTAGTTGGGTTGAAATGAAACTGCAGTGTATATTTGATGTCTGGACTATAATTTGCCAATGAAACGGTTTCCATATACTTTTTCATCGTCATTTATTATGTGGGCATAGGCTTGTTCAACGCAAATAGGTGAAATAGGCAATAGTATGAGTATGGCAGTACAATTATCTTCAAATGAATAATGGTTGCACGTAGACTGTACGTTGTTTACAAGAACACCTACCCATTTTCCAGAGTAAGTGATGGGTTCCACCGGGTCTTCATGGAATATAATATTTGAATCGGTAAGATGGAGCAAGGAAACTTCTTCTGTGTGATACTACAGTTTGGCTACCGAAAAATTTACATAAATAGGTGGAAATAGAATGAGATAGTTGAACAGACGCATTTTAAAATTTGAAACAATATATATGTAAAATAACTTTTCCAAATGCACTTTAGTTGTATTTTTTTGGGGGTTATACTGCATGTATTCTCATCTTATTTTATATTCTTTATTATGTTAATTAATCATTGATTTAGAGATCAATTTGTTTTTTCTCTATTGTTTGTTTACCTCTCACCTAATCGATATAAGTTACGAGTTAAGGTAATACTTCTTTTGAGTACATCTACCATTTTTCTTTGAAAAATACTATATGTATTCCCTTTCTCTACTCACAACTTTTACTCAACACACTTAAAAGTTTAATGTAGACAATTTTACCGGGACTCACATGAAAAAAATAACATATTAGCTCTCACTACACCAAGAAATAAATTTAAGAGAGTAAGATTTGAAAGTACAAATAGTATAACTCTTTTCATTCGTCGTTTCATAATGTTAATAGTCAAGAATAAAAGACTCGTCACATCTCGCTTTAGAAACTCAAACTAGGTAGGACCAAAATTTAGTCCACCAATTGATCAAGCATTTTTTAATTATATTTTTCATGTCACATGAAGTATCATTTTGAACTAAAAAAAAGTATCACCACGTATATTTATTCAGTATTATGATTATGAGTTAATTATATTTTTCACATATAAACATGGTTATTTTAAAAAGAAAAACAATAAAAACTAATGATCAAGAAAGTTGTTCCAAAAGTTCAAATGAAGTTTGGCCCCTTTGGATGGGCTCAACTAAGGGAGTTTTTAGCCAATCGTTATACCGTGCACCAGGGCGCACATAGCAATATGCGTCCTGCGCCTCCCACAATGACGTCGTTTTGTATTCTGTTATAAAATTATGTGTTTTAAGGTATAAAATTCTGTACATTCGAAACAGGGAGTTTTTGTCTTTTTAAAAAAGATTATGTGTTTTTAGGTATAAAATTATGTGTTTTTAGGTATAAAATTATGTGTTTTCTATTATATAATTCTGTACATTCGAAACATGGGGATTTTCAATTATAAAAATTATGTTTTTTTAGGTATAAAATTATGTGTTTTCTATTATACAATTCTAGACATTCGAAACATGATTTTTTTTTTTAAACAACAAACACGCGAAAAAATCAAAATGACGTCATTTTGGACCAAGGTGCACAATGCACTGCGACGGTATAATTTGCCCTTTTTAGCCCATAAATTCAATCAATATGACTTAATCCAAATTAGTCATTGCGAATTTAATTTATTGCTCATAAAAAGTGAAATTCTTTTAACTCCAGAACTCGGTAACTCAAATCATTGTGAATTTGTTATGACACTAAGAGTTAATGTTGGTCAATTCAGTCGGTTGGTGTCCTTACCTGTTATAACTATTATTAGTTTATATAAATGGTAATTATTCTCCTCTCAAAAGGTTATATTCCACCCTGGTCTGATATAACATTACGGAGTATGTAAATCACGGTGACTCAATGGTTTAACATATAGGGCCAAATGTCAGAGCGGCATTAGGGAGAATGTAAATCATGGTGACTCAATGGCTCAATAGACAGAGCTAAATATTGTCGTCATTGAGATTCGAACCTTAATCTCTTCTCTCAAATACTGTCTAGTGAACCATTGAATTAAATCCGTGTGAGGAAACATATAATCAAATGTGGTTTAGCCAGTAGATGTGATTTGCAGTACTTACACTTGTAATCAATCTCTTTGACTGCTAATGTCAACACAAGATTTTTGCTTTAATCATTTCCAAATTACATTTGTTCCATAAAAGAACAATTATTCTTTCTTTTTAATACAATTTTTTTTAAAAGAACAAACTTAATTATAATCCCAATATCTAATGCCATGACTTATTTTAACTAGGTTAAATAATTTTTTTTTAAAATCATTATATATGGACAACAATTACTATTCTTGTTGCGTCATTTATTTTTTAGTAACCCGCAATTTCACACTTTCATATAAAAAAACTCAAAGGCTACAAATAAAGATGAACAATAACAACATCAATTGTCAAACTTCAAACTATTCAACTTCATTAATTTATACAGGTAAGATCTTACTTACTACAATTATTACAAAAAAATAAAAATAAATAAAATAAATACAAATCTTGGTCAACTAGTCGGTACACGGTGGTTGGTGTATATTCTCCAGTGTCATGCACTAACCATAGCCTCCCCACTATTTGGCCACTATCAAAAAAACTTTTAAAAAAGAAAAAAACTTTGTTTCCATATGCAAATCATGACCCTTACTTTAATATTATATTCTCAAATAAAGATGACAGTAAATCAAAAGTGGGCTATATATGTCTTCTATGCTCTAAATCATTTTGTTTTCGAATTTTTTATGAAACTATATATTTAACGTGTATATATATATATAATATATATATGAAATTAGAAATATATGAACTTAGTATATATGAAACAATTAATTAATTAATGTCTGTACAAAAGGACAGGAATTAAGGTTGATGATCTGATGATGGAATCCAGGGCAGGGCAGAAGAAGTGGTCTCAAAAATTTTCCTTGTGGAAATCAAATTTGGTGGATGTCTTGTGAGAAAAATCCAATGCTAGCTGTTTCAACTCCTTTGTAAGTGCTGGTGCTCCACAGTAGAAAACTCCTGCAATTTCGAATTTCTTTATAAATTAATCTCCATTTTAACTCTTTCATATATACAAGTATTCCATATATATATTTTTTCTTTATATATATATATATATATATATATATATATATATATATATATATATATATTGCCTGTTATTTTCATAAAAACAGGAACAGTACCCTCACATTGTAGCATCATTTTTTTTCAACTTTTAGGGGGTCAACATCACCCAAAAAAGTAGCTTTAAAGATAGTGTCATTTGACCCAAAGTTTATTTAATTAATTTTCAAAAGATTAATTCGAGCAACAATTTAAAAATAAAAAAGATTTTAAATTCAAATAAGAAATAAAAGTTATTATTATTATTATTATTATTATTATTATTATTATTATTATTATTATTAAAAAAGTTTATGTTCAATAAAATTTTAATTAATCAGGTCATACTATCAATATATTTAGTTCCATGTTTTATTTGAAGGTATTTTTTTTAATATTTACATGAAAGCACGTAACTGCTACCCATACATGCGCACTGAAGAAGTTCACTTGCCTACCCTAGCACTAGCAAGCACTAGCAAGCAAATGATCACAAGGAAGAAAATCAGCCTAAAGTTAATCATAGCTAATTAACTGACACAAATCTAGAAGGCCAATAGACATGCATGACCAACTTGGATGGGGTTCAATCATTATACTATGAACTATGGTCTACCTTACAAAATAGACCACTGATATAAAAATTCATTTTTATTATATATTGAATGTTCATTTTCTGTGTATGTTCATTTTTAGGTACTATTTAAAATTGAACTTTCAATACATTAAAAATGAATCTTCAATGTATTAAAAATGAAATGAGCATTTATTCGTGATCCACACTAAGACTGCCACATATTTAAAAGTTTTACTACGTGTATGTAATCCCTATTTCTACTTCATCACTTTTACTCCATAATGTGACAATTGATGATTAGTTATTTTCATCCTATGGGTCCCGGCCCAATGAGAATGTTAACGTCAAAATTTTGTGATATAAAGTAAAAGTTGTGAGTAGAATTTGGAAGCCATATTTATAGATCATCCTAATAATAGGATCTTCTAGAAATTAAATAGAAATTAGTTGTGTTATCTTACATATAATAAAGCTATATGGTTGGGATGTAATTAATGTTACAATTAATTACCAACATTATTATTATTACTAGCTATAACTATAAAATAGCCACAACATCTTTTACTCTAAAAAAAAAAAAAAAAAAAAACACAACATTTGAAAAATAAAATCATTTAAGCCATAAATAAAAATTTAAATATATATAAATGTATATATCGTATGTGTCTTTAATGTTTTTCTGGATGTCTAAACTTAGGACTTTTAAAAGAAAAAAAATATATATTTGAATTATCTCCACAAAAAAGTGGTCTTGGACTTATAAAATGACATTTGAGTTTATGAAATGCCATGTGCATAAAGAATATATTATATAATCATATAAAAAAATGTGTTCAATTAGAGTTTAAATTTACTCATACAAAATTTGAAATTTGCTTTCTAAATGTAATTATCTTAGTTATTATTTGTATTGTGAAAATTATAATATAGATGAAATACAATTAGGAATAAATCAATGTAATTATGTAAATTCTCTCTATAAGTTTATTTGAATATATAGATAATTAGAGATTATATTAACCATACAAAATTTTAATTATAATTTTGTATTCTATAAAAATAATAAATACTTGACCAATGGAAGCTCAAAAATATTATTATATTAAAAAATTTAAAATATTTTTATTTTTTTATTTTTTATTTATATTTATAATAACATAATTTTTCCCCGTGCATCGCGCGGGTGAATTACTAGTTGTATTAAAAGGAATAATAATAATAAAGAAAAAGGAGTAAGTGTACTTACCAACTCTTGAATCGGAGTGATTGAGAGCGATGCGTTTGTAAACGTTGCGCCAGTTGGGCTTAGCGAAGTGGGACTTAACGCGGGTGCCGGAAACAATGTCGACGCCGCTCTTAGCGAGGTGGAGGGACTGGAGCATGGCGATGAGGGCGGAACGAGCGTCTCCTTCCTCGTACACGCTGGTGCAGTAATTGTGCATCTCTATCACGTGCTTCTCATCCATCTCCGCAACCTCATCCATTATCCCTTTGAACCAATCGAACGACCCTTGTTCCCTTGTGACCCAGTAGAAATAAGCCCTTCGAGTCTTGAAGTTGTTAACGTTGTTGTTGCTTCTCCCCGTTGTTATCCCGCCGCCCTCTTCCTCGCTGTTCTCCATGGCCTTCATGTTGCTCACGATGTCTTTCACTATGCTTATCATTGGGGTGGCGCCGATCCCTAGCCCCACTAGCAGAACCACCTCGTATTTCTTGTAGTCTTGTGCCGGCGCTCCGTATGGCCCATCAATCAACACCCGTGGGAAGCTGCATGCAATGCGCCCGCCCATTGTTATTACAATTCTTTAATTACTTTCGCTCTCATTTTATACTCTCAACTTTCAACAATTCTACACCACTGTGGACCCTGATCCAATACACAGAATTCATTCATAATGCACAAAATTCATGTTCATAATATACATACACATACATAAACACGATATAATGAACATGAATTCTGTGTATTATATAGCTGATGATACATAAACACTTAACATAATACACAAAATTCATGTTCATAATGAATTCTGTGCATTATGAACATGAATTTTATACCTTATGAAATCAAATTCTGTATATTGGACCAGGGTCCACGATATAAATTGCGGGCAACTTTTACTCTCTAGAGTTGTCAAAACGGGCTTTATCTATTGGGTCGGCCTGTCACGCCCCTACTTAGGTAGGGGTGAGTTTCGAAAATAGCAGCCCGCCAAGGAGCAGGCTTTATTGGCATGCGGGCTGGCGGGCTTTGGAATGCCGTGCCGCGCCATCCTATATTGACAGTTCTAACTTCCACTCACAAGTTTTTGATGTAGACACTTTTTTGTGAATTCACATGATGGAAATAATCAATAATTATTGTTTGCTACATCAGATAGTAGAATTTGGGAGTACGTATGTATAGCAGAACTATAATTAATCCCTCTTAAATCAGGTCCATAGGTTACAAGTAGTGTATAAAATCTCTGGGAATTTCAAAGGTTCTGATCTGATTACTCTCTACGTCTCAAATTTATTTGTCTAATTCGGTTAAATTAAAATTATTTTTAATTCAATTTTTTATAATATCAAATTTATAAATATCTGGGAATTTATACGGTGCTGATTTAATTACTCTTCCTGTGACATTTTGGTCATGTTTGGTAAAAAAATTGGCCTATAGGCCAATTTTGGCTTATTTGACCACTATTAATTGTTTGATTTAGTTAAAATATCAATATAAATGTTTGGTTAATTAGCTTTTTGCAACTCCAAAAGGCTAAAATTAAAAAAGCTACTCCTAGCAACTTTTTCAATTAGCTTTTTGAGAAAAGAAATTATACCAAACAGCTATCAGCTAACAGCTAATTTACCAAACACTTTTCTACAATCAGCTAATGTTATCAACTATTTATACCCTCTAATTAACACAATCAGCTAACAGCAAACAGCTATTAGCTAACAGCCATTTTACCAAACAGGGCCTTTATGTGTTTATAATGAGGTTTCACTAAACTTATTTTTAATTCAATTTTTTTTAATAATATTAAATTTTAACCCTTAAGTATTTACAATAATGACTATTCCCGTCCTTCAAATGATGATCAAAATAGTGACTTGTGATAGTAGCACTTTTGGTCCTTAATATATCTCAAAAGGATAAAAAATTAACAATTGCAATTAATCAAAGGCCAATTTGGCAACTCAAAATAATTAGAGACTATACTTACACTTATCTTATAACTTAAAAATAAAAATAATAATAATAATAGTCATTTTAGTCAATATATTAAATATAATTTACTAAATTTGTGTATTTAGTCAAATATGAGAATATAATACTCCGTATATAATTAAAGTTGGTGGGTTAGTTAATGAGTAACTATCGAATGTGGTGTACAGTTAAAGTTGAACAGTAAAATGCAAATTGCATGCATGGGGTAATAAAGGAAAATGAAAATGACTTACTTGGGGTTATTCTGTCCCTGCAAGCAGTCAGCTCTTAGGAGACCACTTTTACCGTTAGGTGGGGGCTGGCAAACCTATAATATTACCATCAATTTCAGAACAAAACACTAAAACCAAAAAGTAGCAGCCACTAAATGTTAACATGGAAAAATAACAAATTCTGTTTGATGAGTATGATGTGATTGACCTCATGATCAAAATTTTGTTACACATAAAGACACACATTATCTGATTGACCTCATGAAATCTTATCTTTATAATATATATATATATATATATATATATATATATATATATATATATATATATATATATAACCCAGCTCATTCTTAAAAATTGTAATATTTATGAAAATGACTCCCATTCATTTTTATTTGATTTTCATTTTTTATTTGATTTCCGATTCATAAGATCTTGCAAATCAATAGTTTGAATTTATCCACAAGTTCTCACTTGGAGAGTGATTCTCATATGATTAGGATTATATATATATATATAATACACACACACTTCAACGGAATAAAACTCTTGTCACATACCGTGTTTTTATTGATATAAGAGTGAGAGTAATAAAAAACCGTGACACCTCTTATTTAATTTTTGGATCGATCAAATTAAAATATGTCACATAAGCTGGGAGTAAAAACTTAAGTATGAACTAAAAGAATGTGTAGTGTAGTGTGTGTGTGTGTGTATGTGTCTATATATATATATATATATATATATATATATATATATATATATATATATATATATATAATTTATACGTAATGTATTAATTATTTAAATTTGTATTTATATATTTTTTCTCATAACAATTGTAAGATTATATAATTTTATATTTATTTTGACTTTATATAATTCCACCATTATTTATGTTCATCGAATATTTTTTTTATAATTGTGAGATCAATCTGAGTATTTTAAATGATATTTTTTTCATAAAATATATTAACTTGGTGAGATAATTTCAAATAATTTTACCTCAGAGAAAACAGTTTTGAGTTGTCTTGTCCAATCACCAAGAGTGCGAATGTGGACACTGAGGTAGTCATCCCCAGGGGCAGAAGTGATTGAAAATGGGTGCCTATAATATGAAACATATAGATAAATATTCAAAGAAAAAAATTAAAAAAATTGAGAGTTCAAAACATTAGGCCACCAAGAAAAAGAAATTGTAAGTTGTAAATTAGTAAAGGACAATTGTCTTACCATTCAAACGGAGAAACCGCAGCACAGTTGACAAACATATATTGACCGCTCTTGTATCTAAATCCTTGGGGCTTTGACATTTGAAGTGTCAAGACATTTCCGTGGTAGACTGCCACCTTCATAGTTCAATTTCCAAATAAATATATATATTTAAACTTTAAAATATTCTTGAAATTAATATCGTCATTAATAAGCAAGATATAAATAAATAAGAGTGTCCAATATATGTTGAACTTACCTTAAGAATTTTAACGGGTTTGATGCTAGATCTAAAGGCTCTGATCAACCTTTCACCACCGTAAAGTAGGAGGGGGATGGCCAAATACATCCATGTCTACAATAATCCAAAATGTGTTAATTGATTATATAAAATTCAATACTAGCAAGATTTTATCATGAATAGAAAATGTGTTCATATAATCAGCTACAATAATAACTTGTAGGCTATGGCTTTCTAGCTTTCTTGTATACTTATAGAATCTTTCCAATTTTACCCTTACTTTTTTTTTCATCCAAGTTATTAATTTTGTTAAATAATACTGTTAAATATAATAGTTTAATTTCTTTGGTTCAGGGAGAAACTCACAGTCGCTACTTTACTCTGCCAATAGACAATTCCAATAGGGAGTCTAACTTAGAACCTGTTCGTTACCAAGCCAACTGTTACCCTATAACTTACTTTCTTGTATACTTGCAAATTTTTTTTTTTTTCAAACTTTAATGTTTTTATATTCAATATTTATTTAATCACGCAATAATGCCCAATATTTTACGAATCATAATAACAAAACGAAAAGATTAAAAAAAAGGGAGTAACTAACCGTTTTCTTGTACCATTTGTGTGTCAAATAGAGCTTGATACCATGGACAATGAGGAGAGAATAGACAATAACAAAGAGGTGGTGGGAGTACCAAAAGGCATTAAAACCAGTAATCTTGTTGAATGGCTTTGGCAATTTCACTTTGTTCCTCCTAAACCATGGAGTTGCCAGTGTAAATGCTATGGCCATCAACACCACCATTATTATCCCTGTCACCCCTTCCACCCCCTTCACAAAATGCCAGTAGCTATCTGGCTGCTCCCCAAAGAACTGCACCATTGGCTTGTATTTTTTTGAGTCCGCGTGTAGCAATCTCGGGAAATCACACGTCAAGTGAGATATCGCATGTATTCCTACTCCAATCGAAACCGCCACTGCTATCACCTATTGTCAAACAAAACAATTGTACGTGAAATTTGGCACAGTTCGTTACTCAAAGTGAAATTAAGTCTTATTTTTAGAATAAAAGTTATAACATAATTGTCATTGACAACTTGCGATGCAAATGTCTATAGTGCATGGTTTTTTTTTTTTTTTGGGTCAGGCCATGAGGTGTCCTGAGCAGGCCCTAACTATAAGAGGCATCTTTAAATCCATACCATACTCAAACTAATCTCCATTCGCACCGAGTCAGCCCAATTAAGGGTAAAGTGTTTACCGATACAAATAATTATGTATGTTTTCTATATTAAAAAAAATTAAAATATTGATCGGTACAAATACATAGGTGTAGCGAGTTGCACTAAGTACTATCAATAGTACCAATATAATTTGCTACACGAGTGTTTGTATTTGTACCAGATAGAGTACTAATATAATTCAGTGCACACTTTTTTCTTACTTTTAAATTGAGAGAACAATATTATTATTATCTAGAAAAAAACGTACACAAAAGGTTTTATGGAAGTGGATGTACCCTGTGCTTGAAGTGGTGTACATTTGAAATGGCATAGATTAAGGGTAGGCAAATTCAACTTTATTTGTTATATTTTGACTCGATTGCTCCGTATATTACAAGAGCAAGGCACGACAGTGACGTGTTGTACCTAGTGCTTGACGTGTTGTACCGAAATCAAGAATGAGTTAGGGGGGTTGGTTGCGAATTGAAGAAGTCAAATATACCTTGTGAAAATTGAGGTTATCGTCGAAGGGAACAGCGACTCCTAGTTTGGTTTTGTTCCTAAGCCAAGTAAGTGTGTTTCTGCAGACTGGTAAGA
This sequence comes from Ipomoea nil, assembly GCF_001879475.1. Taxonomy (NCBI): domain Eukaryota; kingdom Viridiplantae; phylum Streptophyta; class Magnoliopsida; order Solanales; family Convolvulaceae; genus Ipomoea; species Ipomoea nil. The sequence goes on along the minus strand of NW_017617524.1, from coordinate 777,610 downwards.
GGATTATAGCCATGTTTAGCTTAAGCGTTTCGGCTGCGCCTTTAGCCAAGCAAACACACGCACCCATAACATCATATGCAGCTCTGTTCTTGTACTGCACATATTTCCAAGTAAACAGCCCAGCCATGGTACCAATCCATAGTAAAAGAACCCACACTCTCTGCCAGTTATCCAACAAAAAGTACCTAAAATGAAAATCATAATTATACTCTCTCAACAAAAAAAAAAATAAAATTTGTCACGTTAGAGTATGACACGTTACGAGTAAAAAGTAGGAGTCTATCATAGACTAGCCCTTTAAATAGAAGGAGCAGTGTCTTGTGTCCACCGTATTGGGTATGACACAACTCCTACACTGCAGCTGTTAGAATTCATTGCCTACAATCTACCATCTGAGAATTAACTAAGCTACCTATGTGGATTTAATGTAAGAGTGTTGTCCACAAATATAAAATTCTCCCACTTTAGGATCCCACGCCCCAACCAGACAGGATAGTGGAGTGACAAATTTAGCAGGCCCATTTCATTAAGTGGAAGGACCAATGCCTTGTGCTCACAAGGAGCCCACCAAGGCCACCATATTGGGCACATTATTCTGTGGAAATATGGTACATTATTCTGTGGACCATAAATATCAGGTACATTTTTAATATATTTAAAATATATTATTTTTGTACTGAAGGTACATTATATAAAATAATTTACCCTTAGGATATTAATAATATACTTTTCAAAAATGTACCTTACCTACATAAATAATATACTCCTAGTATATTAAAAATGTAGTACTTTTTATTTTTGATCCACACAATTGTGTGGATCATGATCCATGCAATAATGATTGACCATATTGGGTATGACTCAACTTTTATATAGAATCAACTAAGCTATCCGTGAGCGATGATGTAACATTCTGGTACCTGAAATCTTTGTACCATCTGACTATTGGGTTTGGTTCAATTGTGGGCTTCAGTTTCTGGCTCAGCATTTGGCTTAGGTTCCTGCTCTCATGCCCTCTCACTGTTTGGTTTGGAGCTTGCAGCAACAGCGTCTCCAGATTCTCTATCTGCACCCAGGCATATATATATAATTAGTGTTCCTATTAAGTTAATTCACCAATGATTGGAGTTTAATTTTAAGATTAATTATATAAGTTGAAGTACCATAATGTATCCGAGGTTGTTGGGGTCCAACTCTTCCATTATCATTGCCGCGTATTCGTCTGCCTGTTTCTGAATGTTTGACAGCTTGTTCGCAGATGCACTGAGCCCAATAATCTGCGATTTATTGAAACCGATTATTGATTATTAATTAGTCAATGAAATCATTAATATTTTGCTATTTCCATCATTTCTACCTCTTTGACTTCTTCTTCTGTGATTCTCCCATCTGCATCTTTATCAACCCTGCAAAAATATTCATCATGTCGCCATCATATATACAGAAATTATTCTTTAACTTATGTGTGTATATATATATATATATATATATATATATATATATATATATATATATATATATATATATATATATATATGTATGTATGCATGCTTACATATCAAAGAAGGTTTGAAGTCGAGAATCGAAACTCTGATCTGCAAATTGTTCCCAGAACTCTCTGAGCTGTGATTTGTTGATGGAATCTGTTGTGATGTTTCTTCTCCTAGACAGAGCATCGAACAGTTCTCCGGCGAATTCCTTCGACTCCTTGTTCATACCTATCATCAAATCCCACATACATTTTCTTGTGATTTCAACAAAATCGATAATTGAGGCACACAATCTCAGCTAAGTTGGTCAGATCATGATAATTATAAAATTATAAATTGTGGAATTTCGAGCTGGGCATTGCTGGTCAATTATGGACAATTTAGGCTGGTCGGAACATTCATAATTAATTGGTGAGTAATTTGAAGAAGAAATCTAGTATTGTACTGGTGTGAAGTGTGAGTGAAGAAAGTTGTGGGGTGGTTGAGAGTTTTTTTTTTTCGTTTTGTTGATTTTACCTATGCATTCACCGAACTTTGATTTTGGGAGAAGGCCATTGGTGGAGGCGGTGAGGTCGTCGAAGCGCTTCTCGACGGCGGCCCATCCGGCGGCGCCGTCGGTCTTGCTGATGAACTTGAGGCCTTTGAGAGCATGGGCGGCGGCGGATTTGGTCCGGTCGATCCGCCCCGGGTACGGCCGTTTGGTGAAAGAAGTGAGCCGCTTTAGCTCCTGCGACACTTGCCGGAATCTCGACGAAGCATTTCTGGCCAAGCTGGATCCCAGAGAGGTCTTCTTCTCCAATCCCCTCGCCAGAAGCGCCAGCTCCGGGTCCTCCCCGCCGGCGGCGGCCTTCACGCTGTGCACCGCCACCGAGTCATCCCGGACGTCCAGCGTGATCTCCACGTACGCGTCTCCGTCATTGCCGGCTGCTTTCGCCGCCGCCGCAGCTAAGTCGGAGGATTCCGGGATGTTGAACCGGGCGCTCTTCTTGCCGCCTCTCTTGCTATTCAGCGGCCCGCTTAGCGGACCGCTGTACGACGCCGTCCCATCAAACCCGACAATCTCCGTGTCGGAGTGGCGGTGGCGGTGGTGCTGCAGATTCCCACTGTCTTCCATTTCCACTTTACAAAAATTCAAAAAAATAAACAAATTAAAAAAAAGCCCTTTTCGAAAATGAAGAAAAAACAAATCAAGCTATATTTGCATGTAAAATGGAAGAAGGTTGAAGAAGATCAGAGGATAGTTATGGGAGTAGTTTTCCCTTGAAGATGGAGGCCTTTCCACTTTATATAATAATGGAGGTAAGGCGGGTCTATTGAAAGAAAGAAGGAATATGGGTGGTCTGACCAGGAACAGAAATAATAATATTGATTTATTCAATTCAGCAACCGTACTATATACTTTTAATTTCATGCATATTTCAACGGAGGATCATGCGTATGTTATACACGTTCTTTCATATATCATTATATCCTATGGTCGTATGCAATAAATTGGTTGGTTATTTCCTTTTAGAAAAATTAGTATGCCACATGTTTGATACACAATTATATTCTAAGTTAATATTAGTAATTGTTATAACATTTACAATAAAGAAATAGAAGCATATGATTTATATTAAAAAGTATTGAAATATTGTTGAGACATAATCTATACTATATATAAAAACAAAATCCTGGAATTTTAACTTTCCGCCCAATTCTTAAAAAATCTCTCTTCCTAATAAAATATATTGATTTCTACTTTCTCATTAGTACAATAATTCTGCGTTAAAATTCTATTCTAATATTATAAAATAGTGTAATACAATCTATACTATATATAAAAATAAAATCCTGGAATTTTAACTTCCCGCCCAATTTCTAAAAAATCTCTCTTCCTAATAAAATATATTGATTTCTACTTTCCCATTCGTACAATAATTCTGCGTTAAAATTCTATTCTAATATTATAAAATAGTGTAATACAATCTATACTATATATAAAAACAAAATCCTGGAATTTTAACTTACCGCCCGATTCCTAAAAAATCTCTCTTCCTAATAAAATATATTTATTTCTACTTTCCCATTCGTACAATAATTCTGCGTTAAAATTCTATTCTAATATTATAAAATAGTGTAATACAATCTATACTATATATAAAAACAAAATCCTGGAATTTTAACTTCCGCCCAATTCCTAAAAAATCTTTCTTCCTAATAAAATATATTTATTTCTACAATAATTCTAGGTTAAAATTTTATTGTAATATTATAAAATTATGTAATACTATTCATATTCTAATCTATATCTATTTTATATATCAGTGTTGCAAAAATCGTGTCGCTGGCCGCGACGAGGAAGGCCGGAATCAGCCTCCTCAGCGGCCGCCTCGCCGGCTGAACCGGCCTTTAATTTTTAATTTTTATTTTTTAAGTTGTAAAGTGCCAAAAGTTTGTCATGGCATAACTTTTGACTCCGTTGTCCGTTTTGGACAAATATTTTTTTGAAATCGCGTATTTTTTCGAGATCTATCAACCGCAAACTGCCGTAGGCGATTTGGCCCACCAATTTCTAAAAAAATACATTATTAAAGAGTTTCTAAGAAAAAACTATGAGAACCTTATGTTTTATTAATGAATTTTTAAAAATTTTAATTAAACAATTGTTCCGTGCATTATTTAATAATCTTTCTTTATAATTGGTCAAATTATTTAATTATGGTAAATTTGGGAATAATTAATGATGGTAATAGAAATCCTAGAAGAATATAGAATTTAACAATATTTAATTATTGTTATATTATTATTGTGACTCACGGAATACAAGAGTTAATGCCATTTTTGGTCCTAGACTTATTGGGGCATTGCCACTTTTCATCCTCTATAATAAAAATTGCCACTTAGTAGCCACTGTTATTGATCGTTGGACAGTTTTGATCCTCCGTCAATGACGTCGTTTGTTGACCGTGAATTAGAAGGGTTTTTCTGTCTTTTTATGTTCTAATCCTTGTATTTCTCCATCCATTGGTCACTGCTACATCTATTTCTTCAAACTGAGGTTATCCGCTTCAGTCCTTTCTAACATTAAGAAACCATCTTCACCCAACTAACAATCACGAATTTTATATTTGACATCAATCTCAAGATAATGGAAACAAGTGCAGTTGGAATAGAAAGGGCGTTAGTCCATGCCTGTGGAAATTTTGTCGAGCATACAACATAACTAGCAAAGTCAGGAATATCACCCAACCCTTCCCCTAACCTTTCTGCATCCCCCCCTAACCTTTCTGCATCAACTATAATAGGTATGCCCCTACTCTTTGCCTCCTGCACTACAATCAAAGCAGTCCCATGCAGCCTTCCATCTAAGTAGACAATATTTACTCCAAGCGCTGAAGACAATTTTGATTTGGGTATGTAGACCCTTAGATATCATGGGTGGATATCCTGGAGTGAAAATGCACGTGCGAGTTTTTTTTTTTTTTTTTTTTGGTTGTCAATAATGACATATGTGAATGATGAGTTTCCTCCTTTGGACACCACCATAAAAGATGTATCAACACCATCCCTTTCAAGCTCATCAAGTATTCTTTCGCCATGCGAGTCATCAGCAACCTTAGATATGATCCTTGGATTAAGACCAAGACGAATTTTGTCATCCGGGTTTTATCAAAGCATTGCCAGTGTTACCACATCCTTGAACCTCAAAGCTGGTGCTCTGAATTTTATCATCCGGGTTGGGGAATGAAGCTACAGCAGCCAGGAAGTCAACACCGGCCATTCTAACACCTCAGACAATGCGATTTTTGGGGAGCGACGGATTGCACATTTTCAGCTTGAAACTTCAATGAATTTCAGGTAGAATAACAGAGTAGAGTTTTTGAGGTTGTGCACCAAGTAGTTGTGGTCAAAGAGAGAGAGAGAGAGATGGGAAGGATATTTGTGGTCAATATGGAAGGGAGGACTTACAGGTGCAAATTCTACATCACGCCATCTACAACTACAACTGCTATTCACCATAGGAGGGTTCGCCGACCTGCTGCCCTCTATGCTTCACCGGAACCAAAAACCACTGGTGAAGGCCCCAACCTTAAATAATTATATATCGATTTAAATATTCTTAATATATTACAACAATTCCATTCCGTGCATCGCACGGGTGAAAATACTAGTTGTGTTTAATATGTCTAATTACTAAAAATAAATAATTATGATTGACATTTAATAATAGAAATAGTGTAATTATAAATTATTAAAAACTTCTTTGTAATCACATTATTTGTTAAAGTACAATTGTGACCAGTTTCACCACAAATTAAAATCTTCAATCCATTGGGATTTGTAACTCTTGATATAGCCACATACAATTGACCATGTATAAAGACTGATTTCTTCAATAACAATCTTACATGTGACAATGTTTGCCCTTAACTTTTGTTGGTGGTCATTATATATGAAACCAGGAATCTGCATTGGAATTTAAACGACATCCTCAGATCTGAAAGCGTCATTGACATCTGAGCTATCAAAACCTTATTCCCCTCGTTACTACCAATCATTGGCCATGTTTGGTAACATAGTTAGCTTATCAACCAATTTTGGCTTATTTGACCACTATTAGCTGTTTGTCTTGGTTAAACAATCAATATGGGCGTTTGATTAATTAGCTTTTTGTAACAACTTATTGCTCCAAAATGTTAAAATCCAAAAAGCTACTCAAATCAGTTTTTTGAGAAAGTTATTTTGCATGTAATCAGCTATCAGCTAACAACTAATTTACCAAACATTTTTCTACAATCAGCTAATGCCATCAACTAGTCAAACCTACTAACCCAATCAACTAACATCTATCAGCTAACATTTATTTATCAAACAACCCCATTATCTTAGCTTCAACCTCATGCTCAGCTAGTCTAGTCACGACTAATCTAGTGCCATTGCAAGACCAAGTGTGTGGTATATATTTCTTAGCAACATGACAAGTGACCCAACCTTTAATGTTAAAGAATGATTGGGTACAACAGAAGCTCATATACCATTTAGGAATTCAGGAGTATGCACATCCCCTAGAATACCATTATTCGAATAAGATTTTCACATCGTGTCGCAACTAAGATATGTTCTACCTTGGGGGTGTATTCAAGTCGTTCATGTATTCATTAATTGAATTGACAATATCTAGTGTTGGGGCTAGTATTACTCCAATTATACTCGTGAAACATGCTTAATTCTTCAGTTATTGGCGTGATCATATTTAACTCCCAAATTATTAGCGAATTGAAATGACGTATTTAGTCCTTGATGTTATTAGGTATTCGGTATTGTTAGTATTAGACTGGAACCCACAAAAATCATAATTAAGGGTAATTCTTCCAAAAGGCTGAACCCCAACCCTAAGGGCCCCCCACACCCCGACCCGACAGAGCATTTGGGAGGGTAATTATTTGGTAGCCGAACCACAACACAAATATATGGGTTCGATCCCCCCAAGAAAATAGCAAAACTCAATATATGAATTTTATTAGGACTCTATAGGTTGTGCCCTTGTATGTATCTACTTCTATTATGTTTATGTGTATAATTATATTCTATCGTGTAACAATTGACTATTCTATTATTAATACAATTCATTAGTTTTCCCTAAAACACTTATATGGTATATTATTAATACAATTCATTGGTTTTCCCTAAAACACTTATATGGTATCAGTTTGCTTCGTTTGATCCTGAATGGCTTCCTCAAACCCTTCTGACGCCTTGTCTGAGCGTACGATTACTGCCGGTAACCTCTCCTCTACTTCGGTGGTTGCTTCGCCGTCTCTTTTGTCAGTCCATCACTTCGTGTCAATCAAATTAAATTAACCTCTTGGAACAACCTGTTTTGGCGCACCTAGCTAGTTCCCTTCCTCTGTGGCCAGAATCTGCTTGGTTACGTTGACTATACGAACCCATGTCCTCCGGCGACCGTCGTTGCTGTTGATGGTTCCTCTACGGTGGTGAATGCAACGTATTTGGCTTGGATACAGCAGGACCAATCAATATTGTCTATGCTTGTATCATCCATATCTGAGGAGGTAATGTTCTTAGTTGTTGGACGAACAACTTCACGCTTCGTCTGGCAGGTGATAAACATTATTTTTAGTGTTATTTTATATAATCTTTTTATAGTTTATTTGCAATAAATAATAATTAATTAATTAATTAATCTATATTTTTATTTATTATTATTATTTTTAATAGCTTTATTAATTTTGTTCAATTTTAGAATAGTTATTATTAAATTTGTTTAGTATTTGAATTCTGTTAGTCCTTTAATTCTTTGATCTTAGTTTATTATTATTATTATTATTATTATTATTATTATTATTATTATTATTATTATTATTATTATTATTATTATTATTATTCTTCTTATTATTATTACTATTATTTAATAAATTTTGTTAGCTAGTCAAATTCCTACGAGATAAAAGGCGCAGAAGACCAGAATCATATTTCGCATATCAATTTCTCCGGCGATCCGAATGAGTAGCGGACGTGCGGAACAGAGGTTGAGTCTGAGGCAATATAAATAGAGGGCAATGGAAGGAGGCTTGATCATCGATTCACCCCCGCAGATCAGATTTCCGGTGGTGCGCTCTGTTCTGATTTCGTTCCGGCGGACAGAAGGCCTGTTCGACGGTGGCAATTTCATCTCAGCGGCGTGGAAGAATCTTGGAGGCAGCAGCAAAACGTGGCAGACTATCTTCCTGGTTTTTGGCTTTCCTTTCCTTTCATAGCAATTCTTTGGTTTAATCATTCAATTTCCAAATTGTAAAGTGCTGCTCGTGGAGCCTAGAGTAAAATGTCAAAATTCTAAACTCTATTACATTAAAGCCTTTGAGTATTGTTTGTTTTCGCCTTTGAGTTACTGTCAAATGCTAAGCTAGCTTTATGATAATTGATTTAGTATATTTGCTTTTAATTTGCTAAGCTCTATGTTATTTGATTATTATATTTAAGCTTTATTTTATTTGCTTTTAAGGGTTGATATTTTAATGATGGTTAGTATTAGACTAAGGTACAAATTTAATAGTAGTATTAGATTCGTGTTCTTAAGCTTTTCCATCATGGTTGTTATTTGATATTCCGGTTCTAGCTAATTTCTCTGGTTACTTACCTGCGCTTTGATTTAATTATTTTCCATGTAAATTGATCATTATCTTTGACATTTTATTCTAGTACTTTAAATTGTCAAGTCCATTATTTCATTAATTTCAAGTTATTAAATTGCATCGTACAATTTCCTGTGGGATCGACCCTTGCTTTTGCACCTTATTACTACACTGACTCGTGCACTTGTGAGGATATTATTAAAATTATCCATCAGCAGGCTGTTGAAAATACTTTTGGCTCTTCCACACATGCTCGTGCGCTTGGCTTGCTTTGGCAGTTGCAGGGTCTTCGTCAAGGTGATAGTTTTCCATCGGAATACTTAGGACGAGCTCAGGTTCTCGTCAAGGAACTAGCCATGGCCAGTCGACCCATCTCGTTGGATGAACAAAATCTATACGTCTTTCGCGATTTACGTATGGAGTTCCGCGTCATGGCCTCTTCGCTGGAATAACAAAGGTTGTAAGGGCTTGGTTAAGATGTCAGCAACCTGGTTGTCGGTGGAGACGTGCAGAAGTCGGATGACCCCTCTTTGAAGCTTTTCTCTTATGAGATGGCAATCAATCTCTATGTGCTTTGTGCGCTCGTGAAACACCGAATTTTCTGCAATCGCTATTGCAGACTTACTATCAGAATAGAGGATGGCTGGCCCTTTGGTTTTGACTTCCAATGTGTCAAGTAAGAAAGTTAGCCACTGGACTTCACACGCTACAAGTGTCATGGCTCTATATTCGGCTTCAGACGAGGATCTTGACACTGTATGTTGCTTCTTGGACTTCCAGGAGATCAATGCTTCCCCTAGGAACATGCAAAACCCTGTTACAGACCGTCTTGTGTGAGGGCAGGCTGCCCAATCCGAATCAGCAAACCCCTTTAGTTTAAGATCAGATTTCGCTGGGAAGAATAAGCCTTGTGCAAGACATTGCTTGATGTATCTTAAGACTCTATGAACTGCTTGTAGATGTGTGGTGGTATCACAGACAGCCTGTTTAAACCCTAATGAGATCAGCTCACTTGTGAGTTTAGAATTCCATTGTCTACTGGCCTGCTTGAGTCCATAAAGAGACTTGGTCAGTCTGCACAGTTGCCTGGGATGTTGTGCTTCAAAACCTTGTGGGAGCTGCATGTACACCTCCTCATGAAGATCACCATGGAGGAATACATTGTTGACATCAAGCTAATGTAATTGCCATCCTCTTGCAGCAGCCACAGCAAGCAGGGTTCTAATAGATGTGATCTTTGCTACTCGCCTGAAAGTGTCAGTATAATCCAGCCCACAAGTTTGGGTGTACCCTTTGGCTACTAATCTGGCTTTACACCTCTCTACAGTCCCATCTGATTTGTATTTCACTTTGTAAACCCATCTGCACCCAATGGCATGTTTAGAGGGATGGAGGGTTGTGAGTTCCCAGGTTTTGTTGGCTTGAAGGGCATATATCTCTGCTTGCATGGCTAATTTCCAACAATCATGTTGGATGGCTTCATTATAAGTCCTGGGCTCAACCTGATTCAGCACATTCAAGGCAAAGACTCTGAATCCTGGTGAGAGTCTGTCATATGACAAAACAGAAGATAATGTGTGAGGGGTGGTCCTCCTGAAAGTGTGTTGACACTCATAATCCTGAAGATATGCTGGCTTAGACACCTGCCTGGTGGACCTCCTGATTTGTTGGGGTGGTTCAATGGCATCCTCAGGGTGATCTAAGACAGAATTTTCAGGGTGCTCAATGGCATCACTAGGTTGCATATTGATAACTGTTGGAGTAGCATCTGGATTATTGAGACTTGAAGGGGAACAATCATCTGCTGTACATGTGGCATTAGGTAGAATAATGAGAGATTTGATCACCTGATTATAAGAATTGTGTTGTGACTCATAGGGAAAACTCTTTTCATAAAAGAATACATCCCGGGATATCAGCACTTCCCTAGTGTGTAGGTCATATAACTTGTATCCTTTCACACCATTGGGGTATCCTAAGAACATACACTTCCTTGATCTTGGAGCAACTTGGTTTTGTACCCTCTGATGTTGGCAGCATAGGCCATGCAACCAAAAGTTCTGAGGTGGCAAAGTTGAGGAGGGCTTCCAAATAGAACTTGATATGGAACTTTTCCTTGTAAGGCATCTGAGGGTATTCTATTAATGATATACACAGCTTGTAGAATGCAGTCTCCCCAAAAACACTCTTGTAAGTTTGCTTGAAACCTCAGGGCTCTTGCAACACATAAAATATGCCAATGTTTCCTTTCTACCACACTGTTTTGCTGAGGTGTATAGGCACAGGAAGTCTGGTGAATGATCCCCTTCTCTTGGTAGAACTTATTCATCTTGAACTCTTGCCCATTATCTGTCCTAATGCACTTGGCATACTTCCCAAACTGTGTGTGAACTAAAGCACAGAAGTCTTGAATGAGATTCCTAGTCTCATGTTTGCCCCTCATTAAGAAAACCCAAGTTAGCCTGCTGTAATCATCCACAATAGTCAAGAAGTACTGGTGACCATATATAGTGTGCACCCCATAAGGTCCCCAAATGTCAACATGGACCAAATCAAAGCAGTTAAAAGAAGTAGTAGTGCTAGCAGGGAAATGCAATCTTTTCTGTTTAGCCAAGTGGCATATATCACAAGCTGCTTCTTTATTCAATTTCAAGTCAGATTTATACAAATGCATCATTTTCATCTTTGAATAAGAAATGTGCCCTAATCTGGCATGCCACAACCTATCAGTATTACAAGGATTTATTCTAACAGTTTGCACAGAATCAGAAGAGACAAAGAAATCAGGTTGCACCAGATGGTATAGACCTCTCTCCAACTTAACCTGTCCAGTCATCTTCCCAAGGACTTGATCCAGTATGATGCATATATCAGATTGTAGTACCAATTTACAATTAGAGCCTTTGATTAACTCACTGACTAATATTAGATTGAAGTGAAAGTCAGGCACACAGAAGACGTTCTTCAAAACTAAATCATCTGATACAGTAATTGCCCCTATATGTGTAATGGCAGTCTTATTTCCATTAGGAAGCTCAACATGCATGCTTTTAACACTCTTAACTTATGTCAGTATATGATGATTGCAAACAATGTGATGTGTGGCACCACTATCCAAGATCCAAGGTATCTTATTACTAGATGATGGCAGAGGATTACCTTATAGCTGAGCACTGGGAACAAAATTGGCAGAGATTAGATTTGCTTGTGGTCTGGCTTCCACATCCAGAGGTGAGTTCTGATTGCAGGTGTTGTTCTCTCTTTGCAGCAGCTGTTTGAGCATCATATACTCATTCTGAGAAAGAGATATAGTGTCTTCTGAGGGATTTTGAGCCATCTGAACCTGATTGACTGACCCTACACTCTTGTTTCTTGGCTTCCAACCGGGTGGATACCCATGTTTCTTGTAGCACTTTTCCACAGTGTGAGCGGTGTAGCCACAATAGGTAAAAATTGGTTTCTTATTTCCATTAGAGTAGAACTTCTTTGTACCCGAATTGCTTCCCGTAGTCTGGCTAAAAAAGACACTCCCTGCATTCAAGTTCTCTGTTGATTGGGGTGAAGAACCTATTCCATTATTGAACCTCCTTTCCTGCTGTTGAACTATCAGAAATGCTTCATCAACAGAGGGTAGCGGCTTCATCATCATGATCTGTGATTGGACTAAGGCATAGTTATCATTCAACCCCCTCAAGAACACAGACAAATTGTCACTGTCTAGGTGTAGTTGGAGCTTGTCCAGTAGTCCACGGTCACATCTCCGTGCACAATTGCAGGTGGGGAGAGGTCTTATAACTTGCAATTCGTCCCATAGGGCTTTCAACTTTGCAAAATACGCACCTATGCTGAGGTCTCCTTGGCAAATCTGATGCATCTCGGCGCGTAGATCGGAAACACGAAATATGTCTGCTTCACTAAATCTCGATTTCAAGGTCTTCCAGATCCTTTCCGCCGTTCCCACCCAAAGAACGGTCTGAGCAATCTCTGGTGAGAGCGAGCGCATTATCCAAGTTGCAACCATGTTGTTGCATCTTCTCCAGTAGGGAAATTTGACATCACTCACGTCTGGTGCTACCACGGTTCCATCCACGAACCCTAACTTGTTCTTGGAGAGAAGAGCCATTTCCATTCCCCTGGCCCATGGGTGATAATTACGTCCATCTAGCGGTGCAGAGACGAGAACCAGTGCGGGATTCTCGTTAGGATGTAGAAAATAGGGACTTCCCGGATCATTTGGATCCAAGATCGTCGAAGTTGCCGGCGGAGCCGTTGTTTGAGCTGCTGCCGTCGGAGCTGTTATCGTCGGAGCTGTGAAGCTTGGGGGCCTAATCGAACTTGCTGCTGTGGCTCCAGTCCAAGCCATCGTGGCTCTGATACCATATCACAAAAGAAATCGAATAGAGAGAAAAGAAGAAGTGGCACTGGAAAGAAGAAGTGGCACTGTTCTATTGCAGAATGAATCAATCGTTCTTGAAAGATACAAAATAGCCTATATAGCTACTGGTAAAAGAAAAGGGAGGGAAATAACTAACTACAACAACCTCCCTAACAGCTTTATAACAGAAGAGAGAAATTAGTCCTCTAATAAAGTTGGTCACCTAACCGAGGGCGAAAGAGGTAATGATCAACAAAAGCCCCGTGTTTGGGAACCAAACGACCTCGGCGAGGCCTTAGACCGAGCCAAGTATCCACTCGACCTCATAGGAGGCCTAAGACTGGTCTCAAGGTCTATCACCAATGGGGAAACAAGAACGCAACATGCGAGTCAGCTTTGTAGGGCTCAAGGGAGGCCTTGACAAGGCAACAGGGAGCTCAAGTCGACCACCAAAGGGGCAAAACAAGCAATGAACATGAACAAATAGAAGAATACACGAAGAGATAGATGAGGGGAACAACCAATCAAATGAAAAAAGAAAAATACTATTTACATGACATGAAATACTATCGCAAAGTGATTACAAGTTTTTCTCATTACAAAAAATTAAATAAATAAAAATTACGTGACTAAAAGTGGACCAGGAGTGCTTAAATTTTATATATATATATATATATATATATATATATATATATATATATATATATATATATATATATATATATATATATATATATATATATTTTGTTACTATTTTAGTATGTTGAAGCTAAGGCCCAAGATTCATTCAATAATTTTCCCACTTCCATTGATAATGCAAATTATTAACAAAAAGATTACTTTATATATAAGAATATAATAATGAATCATATACTAATGGGTGTCCGCCGTAACCAACGAATATATTTATCTATTTTTTATTTACGCTGCACATGACTACCAAGTACTTATAGCTAGTACCAAACCACCTTCTGCCTTTTTATTTTATTTTTTATTTTATTTTATTTATTTTTTTATAGTACTTATTTTCAGCACAATTCAACTAATCAATTAATTCAAAATAAATTTATAAATTTTACCTTACCAACAACCTTATTTATAGAGTTCAAATACATTTGGTTTAATTTATAGTGAACACACGTATAAAAGTATCAGGATAGAAGTGATGAGGCATATTTAACTTTGAGATTCAAACTTATACAACTTTGTAATGTTTATTGATCTTCAATTGAATATGTAACTCTTTATTTTTTTTTTAATTTTTTTTATAAGAAACAACATTTTTGTGTGCAATAAAATTTAGACACACACACACATATATATAGAATTAAGTTCCAGTGCAGGTAAGTGTCTCCCGTGCGGTTGTGCGGGTGATTAATGTACGTGAGTTTTGTACTTAAGGTGCGTGAGTCTTGTGCTTAAGGTGCGTGAGGTTTGTGCTTAAGGTGCGCGAGTGTCTACTGAGTTTTGTGCTTAATGTGCGTGAGTTTTGTACTTACGGTGCGTGAGTCTTGTGCTTAAGGTGCATGAGTTTTGTACTTAATGTGCGTGAGTGTGTACTTAATGTGAGTTGTTGTTGAAACTTTAAGGTGCATGAGTTTTGTACTTAATGTGCGTGAGTTTTGTGCTTAAGGTGTGTGAGTCTTGTGCTTAAGGTGCGTGAGTTTTGTGCTTAACGTACGTGAGTTTGTGCTTTAAATAATGTGAGTAGTTGTTGAAACTTAAAAGGTGCCTGAGTTTTGTGCTTCAAGGCGCGTGAGGCTTGTGCTTAACATGCGTGAGGCTTGTACTTAACTTGCGTGAGGCTTGTACTTAACGTGCGTGGAGTTGTGTTCTTATGGTATTTTGTTTGTGCTTAATGTGCGTGTGTTAAGTGCATCAGATTAATGCTTAACGTGCGCTCACCCGCACAACCGCACGGGAAGCCCACCCGCACCTGATTCCTTCCCTATATATATATATATATATATATATATATATATATATATATATATATATATATATATATATATATATTTATTTATTTATATTGAAACAATCATGATTTTTTAGAAGGTTGTATATGTTCTATACTTTTTTAATTTCAAAAAAATATAATTTATAATCAAATTATATCATAAACTCTTTGGAATTTTATGAATGGATTATTAGTTTTATTAGTTTTTTTGTTCATGGGTTACATATTTAGGGATTAAATATATAACCTTCTAATTTAAAATTATAAATTAGTGTCACATGCCCTTATGCACAATTGCCAAATCAATTCAAAATAATTAAGTTTAAAAGTTTTGCCTTATTAACAACTGCAAGGTTATGGGCTTTTGTAGGTCTGTTGAGGTATATCTCGCGATTTACCTTCTCCACTAATCTTCATGGTAGGAGCAGTCACCGTTATACCCTGCACCACGGCGCGCATAACACTGTGCGTCCCGTGCCTCCCAAAACGACGTCGTTTTGGTAAGTTATGTAGGTAATTGACGTGATTATGTGTATTTGATTATAAATTATGTGTATTTATTTATACAATTATGTACATTTTTTATACAATCATGTACATCTTTTTTTATACAATTATGTACATCCAAAACAGGAAATTTATGTGTATTATGTTAAGAGTTGATGTTTATTATATTAAAAGTTTATGTATATTATGTATTATGTTAGATTATATGTATTATCTATTAAAAAAAGTATGTGTATTTTGTTATACAATTATGTACTCATGTATACAATTATGTGTATTCTAGTATAAAATTATGTACATTTTTGAACATGAGATTTTTTTTTTTAAAAAGAAAATTAACCGCCAACATAGGGTAGAGAAATTTCAAAAAAATAAAATAATCTGAAACGACGTCGTTTTGCATCAGGGCGCACAATGCAATGCGCGCCCTGATGCTGGATATAAATTACCGAAAAATTAGTGTGATTCTTTAAGTCTGGAGTTCAAACTTATAAATTGGTGTCACGTGACCACAAAATCTTGGACAAAGTAACAAGTATTATGAGAACCATCTACTTGCAAATAAATTTTTACAACAATTAGATTTTTTTTTTTTTTTTTTAATATGCGAGACCGAATAAGAGACAAACAAAACAATTTCAAATATTGTAATCAAGCCACTCCACCATAATCCACAGTCAAGTTTGGCCTAATGCCCCATCCAAAGGTTACTCTAATATATAAAGTTTAGACTATTGTTCAAATTCAACATATATATAGGGAAGGGTTCAGGTGCGGGTGATGTTTCCCGTGCAGTTGTGCGGTTGGACGCACCTTAAGTATTGACATGGCACACCTTAAGTACACAAACCACCACGCACCTTAAGCACAGAACAAAGCATATTAAACACGCACTTAAGATTTTAAAATGGTTCACATTAAGTACAAACTCACGCACATTAAGCACAAATCGCACGCACTTTAAGCACAAACCCACACACTTTAAATTTTACCAACTACTCACATTAAGCACAAAATCCACGCACCTTAAGCACAAATTCACGCACATTAAGCACAAAATCCACGCACCTTAAGCACAAATCTCACGCACCTTAAACAAAAAACTCACGCACTTTAAGTTTTAACAACTACTAAGACTAAGCACAAAATTCACGCACCTTAAGCAAAAACTCACGCACATTAAGCACAAAACCCACGCACCTTAAGCACAAATCTCACGCACCTTAAATTTGACTTGAATGCAAAAATTACCAAATTGCCACCACGTTATTTATTTATTTATTTTTTTTAAATTTTGGTAATCTTGAACCTTGATCTAAGCAAGATCAATGGCTCAAATTAAACCCCACACCCGCATCTGAGGCGCCCACCCCACCAGAACCGACTTTTATATATATATATATATATATATATATATATATATATATATATATATATATATATATATATATATATATATATAGGGATGCACTCAGGTGCGAATAAGTGCCCAGGAAGGAATATGCGAACGAATCAGCGTGCGACACGTGTTCAGATCTAATAGCTTAAAAAAATGCGGTGGCATTTTCGTAAATAATTGAACATCGAAGTGCAAGTAAAATCACTTATAAGTGCACCTACTTTCACCTATAAGTGCATGTAATTTTCCCTTGTTAGCATTCACTTCCCGCAAACATTCATGCACCTGGGTGTGCTTATAACTATATGTGCAACTATTTATAACTATAGGTGCAACTACTTATAACTATATGTGCACCTACTTTTCACCTATAAGTGCATGTAATTTTGCCCTGTTAACATTTATTGATCTGAGTTCAACGGGTAGTAATACCCCTGAAAACCACCCGCAAACATTCATGCACCTAGGTGCAACTACTTATAACTATCTGTGCAACTACTTAGAACTATAGGTGCAACTACTTAGAACTATAGGTGCACTTAGTATTGATGCTCAGTGTAAATTTTACTTGCACCTATAATACATTTTACATACACTTGTAATACATTTTACTTGCACTTCGATGTTTAATTATTTACGAAAATGTCACCGCGCTTTTTAAAAAAATCAGTGTTTCTCATCCATTAGATCTGTACACGTGGACGAACAGAATCCATTCCTATTTCGTTCCTGGGCGAAACATTCGCATGTGAGTGCGATTCTATATATATATATATATATATATATATATATATATATATATATATATATATATATATATATATATATATATATATATATATTTAATTATTTATTTATTGCTCATCAATTGAAACTATTCGATTCTTTATAATTTATAAATACGCCAAATATAACACTTATAAGTTAGTTTTTTAAGTCCAAAGATGACAGAAATGATATGAAAATTCAATCCTCATTATGGTTGGAGTTTAGATGATTCCAAGTTCCAAGTCATAGTCCACAATGCGTTTAGACAGTGGCAGTTTGAATTTAGATTATTGTTCAAAATAAAGTTGTAGTGGGGGTCATAAAGGTAAAAGAAATAATTGATGGAGAATATATATATAAGATGAAGCCAGTACTTCAATCATTTCAAGTCATATAAGGATAGTCTACAATGCGTTCAGCAATCAGCATTACATTAGTGTGTTCTCATATTTGCTAATCCTCACCAGAAAAAGGTATTCTTTTTAGAGCATATATATATATATATATATATATATATATATATATATATATATATATATATATATATATATATATATATATATAGGCGGGGTCTTCCCGTGCTGCAGTGCGGCGGATTTTAGAATACACCAGCAGTGTTAACAATATGCACCAACAGTATAAGAAAAACACACCACAATGAAATGCAATAAAACATCAAAAAATACACAATATAACTTGCCACCCCCAATGGTGTATTTCCGAACAGTGTATGGTGATTTTACTCACACCTAATGGTGTGTTTTTGGTGATGCGTACCTAATTTGCCTCTGTTTTTTGTGGTGTATTTTCCTAACGTTGATGGTGTATATTTGTTGAACTATTGGTGATGCCGCACCGCCGCACCTGAACTCGCCTATATATATATATATATATATATACATAGAATTAAGTTCCAGTGCGGGTAAGTGTCTCCCGTGCGGTTGTGCGCGTGATTAATAGGCGTAAGTTTTGTACTTAAGGTGCGTGAGTTTTGTGCTTAATGTGCGTGACTGTGTACTTAATGTGAGTTGTTGTTGAAATTTTAAGGTGCATGAGTTTTGTATTTAATGTGCGTGAGTTTTGTGTTTAATGTGCGTGAATCTTGTGCTTAAGGTGCGTGAGTTTTGTACTTAGGGTCCGTTTGGAAAGCAGGAAAATGACTTATGGAAAATGAGTCATTTTCCAAAAGTCATTTTCCTTTCCGGTGTTTGGCTGCAAAATGGAAAACTGTCTTTTGGTGTTTGACTCATTTTCTGAAAATGATGTAGAATTGTATAATTAAACATTTTAAATAATTAATTATTTTGTTTAAAATATATAACATTTACAATAATATTATAAATAATAATATTTATTAATAAAATCAAATAATATTATTTAATAAAAAAATTAAAAAAAAAAAAGAAAACAACAACAAAACAAAAAAAAGGCGGAAACCAGAGAGTACAACTCTCTGGTTTCCGCCGTTCTCTTCAGGCCGGAAGCCAGAGAGCTCTCTGGTTTCCGCGGTTGGAAGCCAGAGAGAAGCTCTCTGGTTTCCGGCGGAAATCAGAGAACTTTTATCTGGTTTCCGGCCAGAAACCAGTGAAGGTATGGTGTTGTTGAATGTTGTTGAAGGAGGAAGTCTGGCGTTTGTGTGTGTGTTTAGAAGATGGAAAATGACTTCCCCCAAAAAAAAGGGGAAGTCATTTTCCAGAAAATAGGTGTCATTTTCCATTGACCATAAGTTATTTTCCATTGACTTTCATTTTCCTTGCCTAGCCAAACACCAGAAACCCGGAAAATGATTTCCAGAAATCATTTTCCAGGTTTCCAAACACACCCTTAATGTGCGTGAGTTTGTGCTTAATGTGAGTAGTTGTTGAAACTTAAAAGGTGCCTGAGTTCTGTGCTCAAGGTGCATGAGGCTTGTGCTTAACATGCGCGAGACTTGTGTTTAACGTGCGTGGGGTTGCGTTCTTAAGATGTTTTGTTTGTGTGCTTAATGTGCGTGTGTTTTGTACTTTAAGTGCGTCAGATTAATGTTTAACGTGCGTCAGATTTTGTACATATATTCGGAATATATGTTCAAATAAAAATCAAAGGGGGTGTATTCAATGAAGACTTTTAAAAACTTTAAAAGTTTGAAGGTATTTAATCTAGACATTTAAAGAAAGTTTGTAGTTATTCGGCTTTGAGTTTTTAAAAGCCTAGTAGTATTCAATTTGAGACTTTTATTGAGTTTTTAAATGTCTATTGATTTTCAAAAACTTAAATTTTTATAGACTGTGTGATATTATAGGGGCTTTGTAGACTTTTTCCTCACAAATATTTTTATACTCTATCATATTAAGATTTTTTTTTCTCTCACAAATATAAATAGTTGAAATCCAACCCTCTGTTCCAAAATTTTCAACTTTCTCTATAATTTTTTTTCTTTGTCTGGTTTAGACAAACTTTTCATCTATTTATGTCAAATTATTTTGTACCTTTTATAATTTTCATAAATACTCATATACTTTTGCTTTTATCTTTTATAAATACATACATACATACATACATACATACATACATACATACATACATACATACATACATACATACATACATATATATATATATATATATATATATATATATATATATATATATATATATATATATATATATGCACACAGATCACTTCAAGAATTTTATTGGTTTGAACAACAAAGAGATTTTCCACATCATAATTTTATACAAGAGTTAATTCCAACAGAGATCCCTTGTCTTTGGTAGCAATTCCAAATTTAGTTTCATATTATCGTTTTTGTCATTTAACATCCCTAGACTATTATTTTTTTGGATACTTTTAGTCATTTTCATGACTTTTTCTATTTTTAGTAAGGACATTTTTGTCTTTTCATATTTTTCTTTTATTATTTTTTCAGTTTCAACCGGTTTATTGGTTTAGAACTTTAGGTAACCTCTGATTTTTAGTAATCATATTTCTCAACCGATTTTTAGTAAAGTCCTAAACCAATGAAACCGGAAAAATAACAAAAGAAAAATATGAAGAGACAAAAATTTCCTTACTAAAAATAGAAAAAGTCATGAAAAGGAGTAAAAGTGTCCAAAAAATAATAGTCTAGGGATGTTAAATGACAAAAACGATAGTCTGAGACTAAATTTGAAATTGCCACCAAAGACAAGGGATCTCTGGTGAATTAACTATTTTATACAATTATTGTTAACTATGAAAATTTTAACATTTGTATTTGGGAGTACTATTGCGAGAGGGAAAAACCACCATTAGATTGGGTGATAAAACTGATGGAAGAATCTATGGTGTGAAAATATGCAAACTAATCTCATTCGTCCATTTAAGATGATCAATAGTTGAAAATTAAAGGAAAAATGTAGTGATATTTTTGTAAATACGATTGTACATTTGAAAACGCTTAATAGTGTAGTTAGAAATAATTCCAAAATGCACTAATACTTATTTGCGAATGCACTGCCAAGCATATCCGAATGTACAATTATAATTACAGAAATGACATTGCATTTCTTTGTTAATTTTAAACTCTTGATTATCTTAGATGGATGGATGATATTAGTTCACATGTTCCCACGGTGAGCCTAATTCTCATGAAAGTCCAACCTTATATATATTTCACTCCAAATAATAAAAAGCTTTTTCGCATGCACTATACTTCCCCCTTGGTTCGCCGGAAATTTTTTTTCAAGGAACAAATTTTCTTAAAATTTGAAGAAAATTTAATTTTCTTGTGTTTGGTTAATAAAAATTATTCTCTGCACTAATTTTTTTTTTTCTCAAATATGAAGAAAAAATTATTAGCTCAAGATTCGTATCATATCGTTTTTCCATGGGCATTGGGAACAAATTATCACTTAATAGGACAATTTTGTTCTTATATAACTTTCTTAATCTAACCTTAAACCAAATATGTGTAATAATTTTTATTATATTATTTTACTAAAATCTATAATTATAATATTTTAATGTATAATTATAATATTTTAGCCTTCTATTTGAACAAAATTGTGATGAGTTGCATGAATGTAATGTATATTATGTTATATAAACTTCTCTAAGTTCCAAATCAAGTTGGGAAGGCATAACTTTTGACTCGGTTGTCTGTTTTGGATAATTTTTTTTTTTCAAATCGCGTATTTTTTCGAGATCTATCCACCGCAAACAGTCGAAGGCGGTTTGGTCCACTAATTTCTCAAAAAAAATGCTTCTTTAGCTCTTAAATTTAATTTTTTTTTTTAATTTTATTTAGATGATTTAAACAATCTTTTGAACAATTTTACAACCACTTTCGTACATAGTTTCTAAGAAATAATTATAGAACCCTTATGTTTTATTACTAAATTTTGAAAATTTTTAATTTTTAATTTTATTTTTAATTAAAAAAAATTAAAAAAATAAAAAAAAATTTAAAAAAATTAAAAATCGGTGCCTAGGCGCCTAACGTTTTTTGCAACATTGATATTTATTACACTATTATAATCAAATATGTTAGTATAATATATGATGGGGACATAGGACCCCGGGGGTCATTTTATTGGAAAAGTCTTAGCTAAAGTGGGGAAAATCTTGTTGGGCTAGGAAAGGAAGGCATGGTGGCCCAAAAAGGCATGACTTAGAGCGTGGGGGTAGGGGGGGGGGGGGGGGGGGAGGAATCTTGTAGTAGGGATGTCAATTGTATCCGTACCCGACGGGGAACCCGATTCCCCGCCCCTACGGGGATGGGGATGGGGGCAATTTTGAATTTCCTGCCGGGAACGGGAGCGGGGATGGGGAGTACTCTCCTCTCCTCGCCCCATCCCCGATATATATATATATATATGTGTGTGTGTGTGGGGGGGGGGGGGGGGGGGGGGGGGGCACACAACACACACATATGTATTACTTTGTGTATATATATATAGATTCCTGTCTGGTGGGATCTGACAAGCCATGGATGCCGTACACGTGGAGGGTGCAGGAGGATCCTCTAGTATTACAAAGGGGGGGGGGGGGGGGGGTCTGGTCCATGTAAGGACATCTTTGAAGAGATGATTCTCTCTAGTTTGGTGGTCTGAGTTTTCACCTCCCTGCTAGTCTTCCTGGGTTTGAGTCGTGGTGGTAACATGATTAGGTTATTTTATTTTATTTATTCATTAGTCCTTCAACTATTTATTTATTACTTGGACTGGCATTTTGGGCTTTGTACGTATTCTTTTGGGTCTCACTTCCTAAGTAATAATACCATTATTTTCATTCCCCCATTCTATGTTCTCTATACCCGGTTTATGGTGGACCCGATCTTGATAAAACCATCAATACTGTAGCTTATAAATTATAATATTTTAATTAATAAATTACTATTACTTTTATTAACACTAGCAAATTGTCCATGCGATGCACATATAAATTTTTTTATTATATATTTAGATAATAAAATTAAAGATGAAATTATAAACAATTCTAATATTTGAAAGTGTACATTTATTTGATTATAAGATTTGTGTAAAAGTATTACCCAATTAATTGAATAATATATTACTCGATTATTGCATTTATCTTGAAAAAATTGATATCGGCATATGATTTAGACAATTATATTATTACTAAAATAAATTTGAGAAAAAAGGAAAAATAATTTTAAAAGGCATTAAGCTATGAAAAAAATGAAATCAAACTCTATTTTAAAGTTGTTTTAAATTACCTGATTTAGAATTATTTTGTTCCCATGACTTAGGTAATCTTTTTTTGTAAAATAAATATGTTACAAAGGAAAAAAATTAGACAGTAGTTCGAAATTAAAAATACTTGGAATCAAAACATGAGGAATTTTATTACTACTCTAGTAAATTTGTGTTAGAAACTAAAAAATATAATAAATTTAAAAACAATTATAATATTAAAATATGATAATATAATAAGGTCAAAATATGATAATATAATAATGTCAAATATTTAAAAATTTCGAAAAACTTCTTTGTATACCATGTTTGTTGTTGAAGTTATTTTGTTGCTTTCATTGTCACAAATCAATATTTTCATCCCATTCAGAGTAGTGACCCTTGAAACAACAATATATAATTATCCATGACTAAAGATAATTTTTTTCAAGAATAGGCCTACGTTTGTTACGAAAGTAAAGAGAAGATTTCTGAATATGCTGTCGTCCAGAAAAGAGAATACAAATTTACAAAGCCTTATAAATATATGCTAGAAGACTTCGAAAAAGAAAACAAGTTTCCATATGCTTACCTACCTAGCTAAATTCCTAAGACGACCTAATCTAATATATATTCCATAACACTCCCCTTCAAGTTGGAGCATAGATATTAATTATGCCCAACTTGTTACACAAATAACTGATAAGCCAAATATAATTAACCCAAAATAACTAAATAACAAAATAGCTCAAATCCATTTATGACATTCCGAAATGAAAGCTTGGACGCCATCAATACCACGGACAAACACTGAGTGAACACAAAGTAGACCAAACAAGCCATGACTCACAAAGTAAAAGAAAAAGACAAACTCTGAACTAGAGGACACAATTTTTTTACTAACAAAAGGGAAGTATCTTGATAGGGTTAATTGATCCGGCATGTATGCAAATCGATCAACTATCATATGAAATGATAGGAAAATGTATAAACTGTATAGAGTGTGTATCATGCCCCTTACCAATAACCCTCTTCGTCACAAGATCCTGAGGCAGTAGCAACAATCATAGTGACCGGAGTGGACGAATGTTTTAGAGATTCTTGGTATTGAGAAAACTTGGCAAACTCATCAACAAAGATTGAGACCATCTTGGCAGATGGATCAGGATTAACTGTCTTGGCAAATAGATCAAGTGCATATGTATATGTAACATGTGTAGAATTGTTCCCCCAATTCTTATTCAACAACTTCCTACAATCTTTCTTCATGTGCCCAGGTTTATGGCAATAATGACACACAATACCGCTTAAAGTGTTCCCCTTGGAGTTGCTACCAGTCCCATTGTGCAGATGTTAACCAACGAGAGCACTGTTTTGTAGAACCATCACCTCATACACACTTGGTTGTGATGTGCCGATCAAATTAGTCGCGAAAGGATATTAGTCAAAGTAGGGAACTTAGAGCCACTGAAAATCATCGTTGACCTCGCCATGTCAAACTTAGAAGGGAGACTTGCCAACAAAAAAATTCATAACAGCCATTTGTTCATGTTGCTTTTTGCTGTTCTTTGATGTTAGTACTGAATGGCATAAGCTGATTAAGGGACTCATATGTTCTCCTAAAGTTCATACAATAAGCCGTAAGAGACAAAGTCTATTTTTGGGCACGATAAAAAGCCTTACACACCATAAATACGAGTAATATTCCCCTTCCCAGAGTACAAGTACTCCAAATAATCTATCAGGTCCTTAATAGAAACACAATGACTAATGGACCCAATAATACTATCATCAATAGAATTTCGGATTTGCAGAAACAGACGTGCATCCTGCACCCAAGAACTATCTTGGCCAGACAAAGGTTTAGTTTGGTGTTCCTCTTTACCCAAACTAGTGAGATAAAGCCTAATGACTTGAGTCCACTCCAAGTAATTAGAACCATTAAGTTTACAGTCCGTAATTTTGGAAGTCACATGAACAATATCAGTCACAACAACATATTTGTTTTCAGCCATACCCACCAAAACTGATCACAAATAGATCACAAAAATAAGAACCTGAATGTGTAGAATACAACCAAATCGGAGAGCAATAATCACAGAAGTCGCAATGGTCCAAACCAAGTCCAGAACCGTGATACACAGATTCAGGCGACCTAGGAATGCCCGATCAAATTTTTTTTCGATCGCTAGAGACACCACACGCGCCAGCGCGTGGAGCGAGTGACCGCAGCTAGCGGTGGGGCGTGAGCCACACGCGCTGTCTAGATCGGCTTTAAAACTTCTAAATCTTGTCGTTGGACACCGACGCTCCTCCCTAGGTGGGCGGTGACGACAACAGAGCGATTTTATTTATTTATTTATTTATTGTAATGGCTCTAATACCATGTTACAACAGTAAATAAAAGATTTTGAAATATGCTGTCGTATAGAAAAGAGAATAAAAAGCCCTATAAATACATGCTAGAAGACTTCGAATGATGAAACAAGTTTATATATATATGAGGCAATTATGTTAATAAATAATTAATATTTTGGTACATTAATTTCGGTTAGTTACTACTTAGTACATAGAATTTATTCCTTAATTATAATAATATTCAATTTGTTTGGCTGAGAACCATATCCAAAAATAATAGAGAACTTTACAAAATAAGATAACAAAGGAGTTTCTTCATTAGGTTGTTACAAAGCAGAGACGACACCACTATATACATACTACGCTCCACTTATTACAAAGTAGATTATGGAGATTGATCAAACCACATAATTAATCCTTAATCTTTCACCGCATGAACTACACACATAACAAAGTCTTGGAAATAGTTTTAAAAATATTTTTCAACTCAAATTAAACCTAGACTTATCTATGCTTTCTTACCACTAGGTTTTGCATCACTTGCAATTGCAAAGGTTGCATGTGCATTTGTCCCCGCACTAGCACCCATTTTCAGCTATGACCTCCCCCATCATAAATCCTCCATGTCGTTGCAAAACGCAAATAGTTCATTAACTACTGAAATCCTTAATTCCCACAAAAAAATATTTTGAAAACTCCAGAATGATGCTTACTGACCGACACACATTTTCATTTACGGTTCTCATTTTAGATAGCGTTGTCAAAAGATTAAGTGTGCATGGGTCATGTATGGAAAGGTAGATGGGATAAAACGGGGAGTGAGAACCACCCCGAGTGTCGTACTCTAAGGAGTGATAACTTGGAAGCGTTGAGTGAGTGATATGGTGAGGATAACTTGGAAGCGTTGAAAAGAAAGAAAGGCTCAGATTGTGTGCCGATTGTATTGTGTAACTAGCTACGCCAAGGTTTTAGTGGTGGATTAATGATGTGGCATTGGTCAAGAGAGATGGGTGCTAATGCGAGCTAATTCGGTCTATACGTTTCCCGTAGGTAGATATGACACCCAGGTGCTCATTTCTTCTACGAGGTAAATAAGCAAACACCTCGCCTACACCTCTTTCCGGGCATAATCTTCTCGCATCTAGAACGAGAAATGCAAGGGGAAAGATGCTAGGATTATGTCTCAATCTCTTGACAACATAATCCTTACTAAACCTACAAGCATGTGGTGCACTCACTCACAAGAGTCATTATAAACATTCCTCTTCCAACAAGACATTCAATCCAACAACATTCAAGCCAACAACAATATCACAAATCAAATCAAGCTAATCATCACAAATACAATCTACACAGCAATCCTTGCCCCTAGAATTTTAGCCAATCATTGTTAAGAGTAAGATCAAGCAAAATTAGAAATAGATGAAATACAAGTTAAGCAATAAAGAGTAAGGATTAGGTTTCACCCAAATCCAAGCTAGATCTCTTCAATGGTGAGTAGGAAATGAAGATCCAAGCTACAAGTCCCTTGAATTCTTCCAATCTCCTTATAAATCTAATGGATTTTTGGCTAAAACTTAGAAAGAGAAAATAAAAGTAAACTACCCTAGATCTAGAACTTTCCTCTAAAAACTTCTCTCTAAAAATTGTGGAACTCCTCTCAAATCAGAACTTTTGCCCTTAAATAGCCAATTTCATTCGGCCTCCCACTTACGCACAGTGTCACGCCGTGACGCCGACGTAAATGGGAAATAATTCCCTTCCGTTCTCAGCTTCCGTCTTGCTCCTTAATTTCTGATTTACCTAGCCATCACGCTGTAATGCCTTGTGTAAATGGGGAATAAGTCTCCCTTGTCTTTGCATGCTCTCTCACGCCCCTTCTCACGTCGTGAAGCTGGCGTAAATGGGAAATAATTCCCATTTCTTTTTTGTTTTGTGCGTGGCCACGGTGCGTTCGGTCCTTGTGTGCGCTCTTTTCTCGGCCTTGCTCTTTTCAACTTTTTTTACCACTTTTTCCGTCCAAAAATACCTAAAAACATGTAAAATACAATTAGGAAGGCATTTCCTTACTAAATCGTGCTTTTAGAATATTTCACTATAAAAAGCAAGACTTTCAGATTAAAACGAGCACAAAACTCCTATAAAAGGTTCCTAAAAACTAGCATATTTTGAGGCTTATCACTTACGTTTTCATGGGTGCAACACCACGAACAATGGTCTTAGTGGTAGCGGCGTCGTCAAAATAGTTCAGGTCTGGGTACTCTTACACTTGTAAGAGTGAAGATGATTAACACATTAGTTTGCTTCATAAATTAAAATTATGATTTCTTACTGGGCAGTGGAAGAAAGGAATGAGAGAGTCATGAGTGCTATGATTTCATAGTGAGCGAGAAGCAGATGGAGGCAATGCAAAATGAAGAATTATGATTTCTTTAGTCATCAATCCATTGTATTTATAGGTGAAAAATGTGAGAATTATATATTTGAATGATTTTTCGAAAGGAAATTGTAATCATCTATTTAAGGTCTTTAAATACTAATCCTAAAAGACACTTTTATCCAATGATGTTGATATTACTAAATTGTCCATGCGTTTGGGAGGGGAAATTTCACAATTACTTTTGTTATTATATATATATATATAGATTTTGGTTCATGTGAGGTCAGGTCTTCCCGTGCGGTCAGTGCGGCATACACCGTTAGGTATGCATAAATGCACCATACAATATTCGAAAATACACCAGAATGAAATGCC
The DNA here is from genome assembly GCF_001879475.1 of Ipomoea nil. NCBI lineage: Eukaryota > Viridiplantae > Streptophyta > Magnoliopsida > Solanales > Convolvulaceae > Ipomoea > Ipomoea nil. The sequence goes on along the minus strand of NW_017617524.1, from coordinate 749,210 downwards.
CAAAAATGCACCACACAAAAATAAAATACACCACACATATAGTGTATTTACGAACACTGTGTGGTGCATTTATGCATATCTAATGGTGTATGTCGCACTGACCGCACGGGAAGACCTGACCTCACAGGAACCTGACCCTATATATATATATATATATATATATATATATATTAAAGATACATATAGATATAGATTATTCTTGTATAGGGGCATACTGATCTTTATACTTGTTATTCTTTAAAATTTCAAATCCAACAAAACAATAAAATTAATATTCACAATGTTTTCTTTTTTACCAACTAAACAATGGAATCAATCTTTCCAATAATTTCTTTTTTTCATAAAATTTAAATTTCATTCATCTTCTAATATTTTTCACAAACCAAACGGGCCCTCATTTTCAAGATCATTAAGCATCATACTTTATTAATACAATATACTTTGTGTATTGGTGGAGAGAATGATAAGAACAAGTCCAACATTTAGCTGGTGGTGTGCATTTGAAACGTGAAATTGGTTGCTATATAAGTTTAAGAAAATTACGCATGCATCTATTATTAGTCATACATTTTAACTTAAGGCAAGATCCTAGCTATGAGGATAGAGTCCCTCTATACCTTCATTTTTTGAGATGAAATCTCAAGAAACTCAAAATTTATTCTTAATTCTTATAGGAACAACTATATATATAACACTTTAATAAATAAAATAAAAAAATATAAATATGATGGTCGTTATAAAGATAATTGAGTTAATACCCAAAATCGTCCTCGACTATAGTGGTTTTTCTCAATTTCGTCCTAAACGACTTTGGTGACCTAATATCGTCCTAGACTTTTGTGTTTCGCTCAATTTAGTCCTCCATTTGTTATTCCGTCAAATTGGTGTTAAATAAATGGACAATTCAGTAATGTCAATATTGATCTCTCTTTACTTTCAACTTGTGAAGTGCGAAATTCCTCTTTCTTGTACGAATTACACCCAAAATTACTTCCGGACCTGCAAATCTAATTTTATATTCACAGTTTTAGGAGTAATTCCGGGAGTAATTCGTAAAAAAAAAAAAAGGAATTTCGCAGTTCACATGTCTATGAGTAAAGAGATGACAATATTAAAATTACTGAATTGTCTATTTATTTAACACCAAATGGATAGAATAACAAATGAGGGACAAAATTGAGCAAAAACACAAAAGTCTGGGACTAAATTGAGCGAAACACAAAAGTCTGGGACGATATTAGGTCACTAAAGTCGTTTAGGACGAAATTGATAAAAATCACTATAGTCGAGGACGATTTTGGGTATTAACTCTAAAGATAATTAACCAATTCACAAATATCTACTAAAATAGTAAATACAGATATCATTTACAGTAGATATAATCTTTTTATTTTACTATGCTCGGAGTATATAATACACAAATATTTAATACATATACACATACATTCCCACAGCGCAGCTAGAAACGGTGAAGCACAAGCACGCATAGGCCTACACATGCACGTGGTGTTTGTATGCATTTTAAACCTGTGAAATTTAGTCTGCAGAAAGTCAAATAGACACTTGCATATTGTCTCAACAAAGACAAATTTTTTTGTAAGGAGAAAAATTCATAGTTATTAACATAAGATTTTTACTGAATAAATCTTGTTTCTATAAAATAGTTAGTAAATCACACAAAAGTTGGGGTTCACTATGAACATCGGAGCCACTACGAACTTCTTAGTGAATGTTTGGGGCTTAAAGCTAAGGAAGGATTTCGGATTGCTAAGGAGAGGGGTTGGAACAGAATTACGATGAACTGGACTTTGAGACAGTGGTTAAGGCCTTTTTTGGGGACTTGGGGTTTAACAACAATGTGGGAATCATGCTTGATGATCGTAGAAGAATTATGAGTACTTGGGGGATGGGTATCAAAATTGGGCACGTGTTAAGAGAGGGGAATAAATGTGTAGACAGATTGGCTAAATTGGAGCAAGTTGGGAGCTGGGGCATGGTGGTCCTCGAGGAGCATCCTAATAGTCTTAGAGAGTTTATGCTGGCTGACGCGGGGCGCAATGACGTTATGTGTTACTTAACGGGGCCAAGTGGCCTTTCCGAAGAAAAAAAAAAAATTCACACAAATGTTTATTTTTTACCATTTTTTTTTTTAAAAATCCATTGTTGTTACATAAATGTGCGTATTAAATAAAGCCGGTCTTATGCCATAGTTAAAAATGGATCACGAGAAAATCTTATGTGATTGCCTAGTCAATTGTGCCACTAACTTGACCAATTCCTAATTTCTCTTGACGGTGGAGAATTAGTTAGTTTCAAACTGTTGTTGGTGGATATTGTCATTATTATTATGGTGTGATTTTGATTAGAGATAAGATCGAGTTTTGGCACACATGTCACACGTCGCAAGGAAGATGTACTTAGAATATACTGATTTGTTTATGTCAATGCGGCCTGAATTGTGTTAGTGGTAGGCACTATTTTATATTACAAAGATTTAAATATCATTACGCGACATCATATGGTGTAGAAAGGCTGGATAATCAACAAGCTAGTTAAGTTGTAGAATTTTAGTTTTCAAACCGCTAAGGTGTGGCAGAAGTTAAGGTGTAGAATTATTGGTGTATTCTAAAACTGTCGAACGATCGCACGGGAGGACCTCACCGTATTTGAACTTTTTCTTATATGTATTGTACAGTGCACGCTAAATATTGCACAGTGCACCGTTAACAATATATATAGGAAAAAGTTCAAATGCGGCGAGCTCCTCCCATGCGGTCGTGCGACGGTTTTCATAATACACTAATAGTGCTAACAATATGCACCAATAGTGTAAGAGAAACACACAACAATGAAATATAAAAATACACCAAAAAATACACAACACATCCAAACAACACCATATACCTCCCTACCACTAATGGTGTATTTCCGAACACTGTGTGGTGCTTTTAGTCATACCTAATGGTGTGTTGTTAGTGACACGTACCTAATTTGTGTGTGTTTTTGTGGTGCATTTCCTAAAGTTGATGGTGTATATCTTGCTTAACTATTGGTGTATTCTGAAAACTGCCGCACGACCGCACGGGAAGGGGTCGCCACACCTGAACTCGACTATATATATATATTGTAAGTGTACAAATTAGTACACGTTAGATTGACTAATTTATTAGTTTATTTTATTAGTATGTAATGCTAATTAGTATAAGTTGTAATTAGTATTATTGGACCAAGCTAGAATGTGTGGTGGAGATTTCTCTTTAATGAGTTGAACCAAGAACAAGTCTGAAGATCTCAAATTAAAGAATATGTGGTTGAGGAGAATTCAAGCCACATGAAAGCTACAATCAAGGAGTGGGGAAATGGAATTTGCGTACAGTATATAAGGAAGGGAAAACGAAAGAAGAAGTTGCCAATTCTGAAATTCTAATCACATACGCAAGTTTCCTATATCACTGCCTTAATATTGATTATGTTATATTTGTGATTTAATTCTGTTATTCTGTACTTCAAGTCAGTACCTGTGACAGCTGAAGCGCTACACCAAAGATGGTTATGGCATGCACGGTTCAGTCCTGAATAGGTGTTTTAGAAGAGTTGTAGTGGTAAAGGCTGTGAGCCGTTTGTAGTTACCTCTTGTAATACTCTGTGGTGAACATCTAGTGGATTGGGCAGACGTGGGTTGCCCCGCAGACGTAGGAGAAGCGCTCCGAACTGCGTAACAATTCTACTGTGTCTTTACTTTATTTATGCTTTCAATTTCGTTATTTATTCGTTGATTAAATTGATTTAATTAAACAACGAAATTGTCTTGTAACTTAAAATCAAGTAGAATCCTTAGTGTTAAATTGATTTCAAGATATACGGGCATTTTCAGTTGGTATCAAAGCCTCCAGACTTAAGTTATTAGTCTGTCGATCTGGCTACTCCGTGCCTCTTGAACTCAATTCTTCAGCGGCTATTATTATTATTTTTGATTTTGTTAAATTGTTCAATCTCACGGGTTGTTAAGTGTTACAGAATGGAGCATACTAAGGCTCTTCCCCAGCTAGTCGTTGACAACTATGCTTATTGGAAGGTGCGCATGCGTACTCATCTCAAAGCTCAAGGTGAAGCAGCATGGTGTATCGTTGTAACAGGCTGGGATCATCCAACCAAAGCCAGTACTAGTGAGGATGAAACTCGAGTGACGAAACCTGAAAATGAATGGACCCAGGCTGAAAAACGAGTGCTGGACACAATGATAAGGCACTAGATATTATTTATGGGCTAATTCATGAAAGTCAATTTCCTATTGTTGCAGGTTATGATTCAGCTAAAGGTGCATGGGAAGCTCTAGAGGCTACCTATGAAGGCACAACTTCGGTGAAACAATCAAAACTGCAACTGGTGTAGTCAGATTTCGAGGAGCTCCGGATGAATGAAGATGAAACCATCGTGACCTTTCACACTCGTGTGCAAGAGCTAGCAAATCGAGCAATGGTCCTCGGAGAACCGTTCAATCAAGAAAAGTTGGTGAAAAAAATTCTACGATCTCTTCCACCTCGATTTCGGATGAAAGTTACAGCTATCCAGGAACATGACAACTGGGAGAAAAAGACCGTAACACAACTAATGGGGAATCTAAGAACTTATGAGATGGAAATCTTAACAGATCACACAAAAAAACAAGAAACTGTAGCTTTTACTGCTGAAGAAAATAATTGTATACCTGATTTAGATGAAATAGGTGATGATCCAGTTGTATTTCTGACTAAACAGTTTTCCAAAATTTTGAAATAGGTATCAAAAGGTTCACGAAACAAGAATATGCAAAAGGGAGCGTCATCATCTAAAGCGAATCCTAAATCAGGATCGTCAACCTTCAAGCCTTCTGGCTCACGTCCAGGACAGTCCAAAGAGAAACCCAACAGTAAAGGGATCAGATGCTATGAATGTGAGGGCTTCAGACATGTACAAGCAGATTGCCCCACCTATCTTCGACGCAAGAAATCTATGTCAGCAGTTACCTGGAGTGATGATGACTCGGACGGTGAAACAGGAGGATCTGATCCAGACGAAATTTCTGGTAATTTTGTTGCCTTTACTGCACATATGGCTGCTGGACCGTGTCATGAAGATGTTGCTGACTCAGAGGGAGGCGAGTATATCTCTGCAGAAGATTTAGAGTCAAGTGAATCATCTTTTGAAATTGAGTTTAATAAGTTGTATCCCAAATGGGCAGCACTAAGCAAAGAAAATTGTAGATTAACTAGTGAAATAGGGATTGTAACAAATGCAAAGAAAGTGTATCAAACTCAAATAGCCGATAGGGATCTGCTTCTTAAAGAGGAATTGGCCCAAGAAGAAAAACTGAAACAAGAGGTACAGACTCTGAAGCCGGAGCTGAACACCTACAAACGCCAAATCCAAATGATGGATACCACGTCTACACTTGACAAGATCCCTGAGTCTGGAAGAAAGACTTCTGCAAAATTTGGTCTGGGTTTCACAGGAAACAGCTGAAAGGATAAAACGGTGTTTGTCAAAGCGTCAGGCCCTGGTCGAGGAGATATTCCAGAATCTAGCACAGCGACACATCGCGTTGGTACAGTAAGATCACTCAAGCCATATTATAAATCCTATAACCCGGTATGTCATTATTGCAGGTTACGGGGTCATACCAGACCTGAATGCTATTACTTCTACAAGGATCAAAGAATCGAGAAGTTCAAACACAAGAACATCCAACCCTTTACAAGACAAATCTGGGTTAAAAAGACAGATTATATCTCATTTGTCTCTTTTCACTCTAAAAGTACAGGTCGAGAAGAAAAATGGTACTTCGATAGCGGGTGTTCGCGTCACATGACAGGAAATGCTAAATTTCTGAGTAACGTAAATACAAGCAAAGGTGAAGTTACCTTTGGTGACGGTATAAAAGGACAAGTCACTGGTATAGGCACGCTAAACGTAGTTGGTCTGCCAAAACTAGAGAAAGTTCTACTAGTCAAGGGACTTCATGCAAATCTTATAAGTATAAGTCAACTATGTGACCAGAACTAGAACGTGAGCTTCACCAAGAATAACTACAGTGTCCTAGACAAAACAAATCAATGTGTTATGGAAGGTACAAGGTCAACTGATAATTGCTATATTCTCACTAACAATGTTTTGTGTTGCAGGATCAATATAGATGAAACTGAGCTTTGGCACCAAAAGCTAGGACATCTAAGTTACAGACTTCTTGACAAACTTGTGAAGATTGAAGGCGTTCGTGGATTACCCAAGCTAAAAGTCAAACCAACTATCTGTGGTGCCTGTCAAGCAGGAAAGCAAACCAAATCCTCTCATCCAGCTCAGCACACCATAAACACAAGTCACTGCTTGGAACTGATCTACATGGATCTCATTGGGCCAACTCAAACAGAAAGTGTTGGAGGTAAGAAATACAGACTAGTTTGCGTTGATGATTATTCTCGTTTTTCTTGGGTTACCTTTCTCAGGGACAAGTCTGAAACCCTCGAAGCCTTCAAAACTCTGGGGTTAAAACTTCAAAAAGAAAGAAATGAACCCATCATTCGAATCCGAAGTGATCATGGACGAGAATTCGACAACAATCTGTTCGATACCTTCTGCAACCAAACAGGAATCACGCATGAATACTCAGCACCGAAAACACCTCAACAAAACGGAGTTGTTGAACGAAAGAACCGCACAATTCAAGAAATGGGACGAGTTCTGCTCAATGCCAAATGACTACCTCCAAAATTTTGGGCAGAAGCTGTGAACATTGCATGTCACATCATCAATCGGGTCTATCTACGTCCAGGCACGAATCAGACCCCGTATACATTATAGAAAGGTAAGAAACCAAACATTAAATATTTTCATGTTTTCGGATCACGCTGTTTTATCTTGAAGGATCGAAACCCTGTCACAAAGTTTGAACCAAAAAGCGACGAAGGCATCATCCTCGGCTATTCAACGAACAGCAGGGCATATCGTGTATACAACAAAGTTACCAAAACCATCATGGAGTCCACAAATGTTGTAATCGATGATCAACCGAGCGATATTATCACAACGTCTCAGCCTGGACCAGTGACAGAACCTAACACAAGTCATCTTGAAACTTCTGATTCCAGAACTCCTGAACCTAATCCAGAGTCCTCTATTCCATCTCCCACATCAACTCAACCTGAGCAAGGAACTGAGTCTGAGTCTGAATCTGACACTGATCATTGTAACATTGATATACCTACTCGCATCCAGAAAGCTCATCCAATACAAAACGTAATTGGAGACCCCAGTTCCGGCGTAAAAACCAGAGGTAAACCGAAACGTGATTACCTTCAATTAGCAGGATATTCTTGTTATACTTTGCAGATCGAACCGAAGAATATCAAAGAAGCTCTAACAGACAAACACTGGATCAAGGCCATGCAAGAAGAACTGGGGCAGTTCGAACGAAATAAGGTATGGTCTCTAATCCCTAAACCTAACAATGTTAATGTTGTAGGTACCAAATGGATCTTTCGCAACAAAACCGATGCAGCTGGCAACATCGCTAGAAATAAAGCTCGACTTGTAGCCCAAGGCTACTCCCAAATTGAAGGAATCGACTACGACGAAACATTTGCCCCTGTTGCACGGCTAGAGTCAATCCGACTCCTTCTATCGATTGCCTGTGCCTTAAAATTCAAACTGTTTCAGATGGACGTTAAAACAGCCTTCTTAAACGGTTATCTCTCGGAAGATATATATGTTGCTCAGCCTAAAGGGTTTGTAGATCTACATCATCCAGACTATGTTTACAAATTACAAAAAGCCCTCTATGGCTTAAAACAGGCCCCAAGAGCCTGGTATGAGAGACTTACTCAATATCTTCTTCAGAACAACTACAAAAGAGGAGGATCAGACAAAACGTTATTTATAAAACGATCAGGTAAACACATAACAATTGCTCAAGTGTATGTTGATGATATCGTTTTTGGATCCACATAACCAGGAGAGACAGACCAACTAGTCAAGGTAATGCAACAAGAGTTTGAAATGAGCATGATAGGTGAACTAACCTATTTTCTTGGCTTACAAGTAAGTCAAACTAGAGAAGGGATTTTTATTTCACAAGAAAAATATGCAAAAAATCTTCTATCAAAATTTGGGCTTGAATCTGCAAAAGATGCTCGTACTCCTATCTCCACGACTACAAAATTGTTCAAAGATGAAAAAAGAACGTCTGTGGACTCTACTATGTACAGAAGTATGATAGGCAGTCTACTATACTTAACAGCCAGTCGACCAGATATTATGGTAAGTGTTGGGATGTGTGCACGCTATCAAGCCGATCCAAAAGAATCACACTTAAAGGCGGTAAAACGTATTATAAAATACATTAAAGGTACGATAAATTATGGTATTTGGTACTCGAACGATACTAATCTGAATCTTGCAGGATACAATGATGCTGACTGGGCAGGAAACGCTGACGATAGAAAAAGTACATCAGGCGGATGTTTCTTTATCGAAAAAAATCTAGTCGCCTGGCTAAGTAAAAAGCAGAACTCGATTTCACTCAGCACAGCAGAAGCTGAGTATATAGCGATACTAATCTAAATCTTGCAAATCTAATCCCACAGCTTAATCTTCCACACCAGGTACAACAAATAATCTCTAATTAATTTTTTTTTTTTGCTAACATAGTTATTTATTTGTTGCAGGAAAAACAAAATTCTAAACCTCTCCTTCTTATTTTTAATATTTCTCGTTTTTTTTACCATTCTAATTATGCCAAGCATCATTAAGAATCCTATACCTGCATGTTTCCTTACACGGCTTACCTACCTTATATATCTATATATTAATTTACACCTCTACAAAATTAAATGTGTCCTGAAATAATAATTCCAAACAACTTCCACCACTCTCCCCTAGTATGACTGTACTACTACCCCTACAAACTAGTCAAATCACTCATCCCATCCATCACAACTTTTGAGAAGCCCATTAATTAAATGTCTCCTTGCCTTTCTTACTCTTACACGTCAAACCCACACTCTTCATCTTCATCTTCATCTTTACCACACTCAATCACCAAACCGTCAACAATGGAAGAAGACAACCCTTTCGCCATTTTCACAACTAAATCCGAAAGATTAGAGCTATTCCGCCACATCATCAACGCTGAATCTCCTCTTACATCTGATGATACGGATTGAGTTCTCGCCACAATCAAGCACCATGCAAGCCTTCTTGAAGGACTCTCGGGCAAGGAAATCAGACAAATCCAAGCTCTAGCTCGGTTCATATCAGTGGAGCCGTGCATGCCTCATCCCCGGAAACTATGGTAGTATCCTCACCTTTAGATGAAACTGTTTCTGCTTTTAGAAAATTAAACTTCAACATCTCTTTGCCGAATCAGTTTGTGTCTACCTCAAGTGATTTGTGTGCCCCTTCCGTTTCTTTACAAGGTGATCCGTATGATTCTTCTTCACATAAATTACCTGAAAATCTTGTGCCATTATCTGATTTAGTGTATGCTATGTCAACTCCCTTCACCATTCGAAATATTAACCAATATGTGTCTCCCATGACTTGTGCTGCATTCTCTATTCCCATAACCATTCCAGTCTCAAAATCCGCAGAGGTTCCCATCCCTGTGCCCACCTCACATGACTCTGTTCCTATCATCTCTGTGCTCGTGGGCAAATCTTCCCGAAAAGGGAAAGAAAAATTTACTGTTTCAGGTACAGCCGAGAAAAGAAAAATTGGAGCATTAGAGGATGTTGTCTGCTTGTTTGATTCCAAGCAATCAAATAGAGGGTTCACATTGCCACCCAGGATGACAAGGTCCAGATCAGTTTCAGGCCCAGTACCAAGTCCAGCCCCTGCACCAGCAGCTGTTACTGTCCCTTTTGGCTCAAAGATGAAACAACCCAAGAAGAAATACCACCCTATTTTACTGTCTCCAGCTTTGATGTCTGATTGGAGTGTTCATGCTACTAAAGATCTTATTCTGGAGAAATCCATCAATGTGGAAGAGTTGACAGAAAAATGCAACATTGTGCCTATCTTGCGAGATCAATGCCTGCTTGCCCCACTTGTTCATGCTGGACCATATTCCACATGGCTCACTGCCGAGTTCTACACGAATTTGTCTTTGGATACTTTTTCGGAGGGGTCACCTCGGTTTCAACAAGTTTTCATCCGGGATAAATGGTATCCCTTAAGTCTGGCCGTGATCAATTCCTATTTGGGTACTCCAAATCATCAAGCTGCCCCTGACCCGAGTCCTAATCTCCTAACCGGTGCTTTAACTCACAACAAAGTCGTCACTTGGCCAAGCACCAGACTCGAAAGCCTAAAGCTCACCACGGTCTACTCTGTTCTTTTACGGCTTGCCTCAACAAATTGGATGCCGGGGGAGTATGAGAATATTTGGTCGGGAATATTTGGTAAGTTTTTGGAATATTTTGATATGGATGTTAATCCTTGGTTCGGATGCTATTAATAATATTGGTATGACTTAAGTATGAATTATCTTGGTATATTTGGTATGTTGACTGCATGGTATGAATCGGTTTTAATTGGAATGCATATGAAGAAAGGAAAGCTCCAAATTAGGGGGAGTAATTCAAATTACAGTATGGAAAGGGTGACATATATGGTATGTTTGATACAACACTATTTCGTGCATGATTCACTATTTGGTAATTGGATGAAGTATGTGAGTCAACATCAATTAAGGTCAAAAATAAAATCCCACACACAAGTAAGCTTTGGTCTGGTCCTAAAAGAATTTAATTGTACATTTTCTTATATGTTCAGTACGTATACTATGGGATGTCAATAAAAATAAAATATTCGTTCTTTTTCCCAAAGTATAATGATACTATTGTTTTACCAAATAAATTGCCAAAGGGGGAGATTGTAAGTGTACAAATTAGTACACGTTAGATTGGCTAATTTATTAGTTTATTTTATTAGTATGTAATGCTAATTAGTATATGTTAGTGTTTTAATTGTTCAAAAACCCCATCTTATAATTGGCAATATTATTATGGCATACTAAGATAGGTTTAGAGTTTGTCCGTCCAGCTCTACAGACGACTGATCAATCAGAAGCAACAACAGAGGGACTGACACTGAAGATCTGATTTAGGAAGCTGATTTCTATAAGGTTGTTCGCGGTATAAGCAGACAAGTTTGGAAAGAAGATCAGCGTATATTTTCTGGAAAGGTATGGACCTAATCTTCAGAGATTACATTGCTCATTTATAGTCCTACCTTCTACAATCAAAGTTATCTATGGAGAGTGTTTATTGATGGATCTATAAGTACTCTTATTCGACGAGAATTAGGGTTACGCCGAAAGTAAGAAGAAACACTCCGCATCTGCTATACGAGACAATATCTTTGATTGTCATGCATCTTCTCAACACAATATGTTCATGGTGATTAAGATGATGAACTTGAGAAAAATCACTGCTGCTTAAACGAAATGACACTGTGATCAGTGGGAACAACTGTATAGAGCGTCATTGAAGTGGACTGCATCAGAGTGGGATCTCCAAGTGACGGGATTTCATTGGACTACTGTATGCATGGATCTCCAGCTTCAACAATCCACTAAACCTGTGTAGACTGGGTATGTACCGTGTGTGGGGCACTTGGGTAAGATTATTGTATATCTACCTTTGTACATTGGATTATGATTTAGTGGATTGGACGCCTATGTGATCGTCCCCCAGACGTAGATACACACTGTATCGAACTGGGTAAACATTCTGTATCGTTGGCTTTGTGTTGCTATTTTTCTCTTTAATCTTCTCTATGATTTATTATTACTGACTGACTTCATAGTTGAATCAATCAGTATATTACGTCAGTTGATTAATCCAGTTAATCCGTCTAAAAAGAGGAAATGCAAAATTACATGTGGTATCAGAGCTTTTAAGTCTACATAGTGACTTGATCCGTACGGGTTGTTTTTAGTTTTGCATTGTTCTCTGTCTTGTGGAAGTTTCTCTGTGTGTGTTCGTTGGTTGGTTGTTTGTGTTCAGGATGGATGCAAGTATGAAACCACCAGAACTAGATGGTCACAACTACTCCTTCTGGAAGGCTCGCATGGAGATATATCTCCAAGCACAAGGTACCAGGGTTTATCGTACTATCCTAACTGGGTGGAGTCGTCCAACTGTTCAGAATGCGGATGGAACCACTGAAGATAAGCCCATGGAGACTTGGACAGACGATGAAATGAATGCCTCTGATCTAAACAACAAAGCATTGAACTCGATTGTAGGATTTCTGCATGAATCTGTTTTTACTCTTGTCACTGGGGTAAAAGAAGCTAAACGGGTATGGGAAATTCTTGAAACCAGATTTGAAGGAACTAGTGATGTCAAGCAGTCAAAGCTACAAATGGTACTGTCAGAATTCGAAGCCCTTAGAATGAATGAAGAGGAAACCATTTCGACCTTCCACAGTAAGGTTCAAAATCTGATGAACCGAGCCTCAATTCTTGGTGAACCATTCACTGATGAGAGAGTGGTCAAAAAGATCCTTCGATATTTGCCTAAACGCTTCCAGATGAAAGTAACTTCTATTCAGGAACACACAGGTTGGGAAAAGAAGACTGTCGGTGAACTTATGGGAAGCTTACACACATATGAACTAGAAGTACTTGCTGATGATGATCTTACAAGCAACAGAAAAGGAAAGTCAGTGGCCTTTGTGGCTGAGGCTGATCGAGAATCTGACACAGACGACATAGATGATGAAACCTTGGCTCTTCTAACCAAGAATTTCAAGAAAATCTTAAAAGGTTTCAACAGAAAGAGTCAAGGTCAGTCCACCAGGACACAATACAAAGGCAACAACTCCTCATATTAGAAAGCTGAAACAACACCCTTTTCATAGAACAATCAATCTCAGACTGGTCGAACAAGACAAAACAGAAACAGTTCCACAGATACAGGGAAGTCTCTCAACCGGTCAGTACAGTGTAGAGAATGTGAAGGGTATGGACACATACAGGCTGAATGTGCAACGTATCTCAAGAGGAAAAAGGCTATGACGGTAGCTACTTTAAGCGATGATGAGGAAGAAACATCCAATGATCAGTCAGATGATAATGTGGGAAACTTTGTAGCCTTCTTTACAGCTACAGACCTTCCATCAGACGGAAACCAATCAGATGAAGAATCCTACATATCAACTGATGATTTTGAAGAGAGACATACTCAACTTGAAACAGAATTTGCTAAACTTGTTGCAAGCTGGGAACAACTTGTGAAAGTCAATAAAAATCTGAATGACGAGCTGAAGCAAAGGGATGATCTTCTAAAGAAATTGAATACAGACCTTGTCATAAAGGAAGATCTTATCACTCAGATAAGATCCAGAGAAGGGAAACTGATAAAGGAATTGGAGGGTCTGAAGAAAAATATCCAGATGATGGACACCACATCAACCTTAGATAAGATTCTAGACTCGGGCAGAAATCCTAATGATAAAAAGGGTCTAAGATTTGAACGAGGTTAATCTTCGAATAATGCACCTATGTTCGTCAAAGAGGGTATGTTTAAGACCACAGCAGTTCACAACTTTAAACAAGGACAGTCATCTCGGTCAGTGCAGAAAATTGACAACGGAAGAGATATGACCAGACTGCAGATACTGGCCTTACCAAAGTAACTCATCAATCTCATTATTCAAGGTTCAAAAATAAGCTTGTCAAAGTTAGATATTACACTCCCATTTGTCCCTACTGTCAAACAAAAGGTCATACTCGGCCTGAATGTTATTTTTTCTACAGAGATCAAAGAAAGGAAAAATATCAGAACAAGACTATTACACCGTTCACTAGACAGGTTTGGGTCAGAAAGTCAGAAGTTATATGCTACCCCACTATAGTTCTGACTGCGTCTACAATTGAAGCTAGATGGTAATTCGACAGTGGCTGTTCCAGGCATATGACTGGAAATGTAAAGTGTCTGATGGCTGTTCAACTTAGCAGTGGAGCTGTAACATATGGAGATGGACAAAAAGGGAAAATAGTTGGGAAAGGTATCCTGAATGTACCAGGTCTACCTCAATTAGAAGAAGTCCTGCTAGTCAGTGGGTTGAAAGCTAATCTGATTAGCATCAGTCAGTTGTGTGATCAAAATTGGAATGTGTGCTTCGATCGTAATTGCTGCAGAGTTAGTGACAAAGCAAATCAACTGGTCATGGAAGGAACCCGATCCTCAGACAATTGTTATGTGTTGGCAAATGAAACTGCATGTCACCTATCCAAATCTGATGAATCAAAACTCTGGCATAGACGACTGGGTCATGTAAACTTCAGAGATATGGATAAGCTGATAAAACTGGAAGCTGTGAAAGGTGTACCTAAGATCAGAATAGATCTGGAAAAAAACTGTGGTGCATGTGCTATTGGGAAACAAATCAGAACTCCGCACAAAGCAGTAAAAGGCATCACCACTGAGAAGTGTCTAGATCTTGTTCACATAGACCTCATGGGGCCAACACAGACTGAAAGCATTGGGGGAAAGAAATACATATTTGTGTGTGTAGATGATTTCTTTCGATACAGCTGGGTATACTTTCTAAGAGAAAAATCAGAAGCATTCAAGGCCTTTAAAACTCTGTGTATAAGAGTTCAGAAGGAAAAGAATGAGTCTATAATAAAAGTTCAGAGACTGAGGAGTGATCATGGAAAAGAATTTGAGAATTCACTATATTCAGATTTCTGCTCCGAGCACGGTATATCACATGAGTTCTCAGCCCCTAGAACTGCTCAACAGAATGGTGCAGTGGAAAGAAAGAATCGAACATTACAAGAAATGGCTAGAGTTATGCTACATGCCTCTCATCTGCCGCAGCGTTTCTGGGCTGAAGCAGTACACACAGCCTGTCATACTGTAAATAGGGTCTATCTTAGACCAGGAACGACCAAAACACCATATGAGATCTGGAAGGGAAAGAAGCCAAACCTGAAGTATTTTCATGTGTTCGGGACAAAGTGTTATGTGCTGGTTGATAGAGAACAAAGAGGGAAGTTTGAACCTAAGAGTGATGAGAGCATCTTCCTTGGATACTCTCCAAACAGTCGTGCCTACAGAGTCTACAACAAGAGGACTCAATCTGTGATGGAATCAGTAAATGTGGTTATAGATGACAGTCCAGAAGAATTAGTAGACACAGCAATGACAGATTCAGTGACAAAGCTTCCTCTCAGTGAACCAAATACTGCTGATAGCAACAGTTAGCCCAAATCACAAGAATCCTCAGATGAAGATCAAGAAAGTTCAGAACAGGAGACAAATCTCATAAATGATACAGGTAAAGACAAACCCACCAGAACTCAGAAAAATCATCCATCAGATAACATCATTGGAGATCCAACAGATGGGATGAAGACCAGGAGCAGAATAAGAAATAATCTGATAGAAATATCTGAGTCTGCTTGCTATACCTCAAAGATAGAACCCAGCAATGTTAAAGAAGCTCTACAGGATGATCTATGGATCAAGGCAATGCAGGAGGAGCTACATCAGTTTGAGCGAAATCATGTCTGGGATCTAGTTTCAAGACCTGATGGAGTTAATATAATTGGAACAAAGTGGATCTTCAAAAATAAAACTGATGAAGCTGGGAATATAGCAAGGAACAAAGCTCGGCTAGTGGCTCAAGGGTACACTCAGATTGAAGGGATTGACTATGATGAGACATTTGCTCCTGTAGCGAGACTCGAGTCAATCAGGATTCTGTTGGCTGTCGCATGTATTTTGGGATTCACACTGTTTCAGATGGATGTTAAGACAACATTCCTGAATGGCTATCTGCACGAAGATATCTATGTGGCTCAACCTAAAGGTTTCGAAGACCCAGACCATCCATCTTATGTTTATAAACTTTGAAAAGCTCTCTATGGGCTCAAACAAGCCCCACGGGCATGGTATGAATGACTGACACAGTATCTGCTTCAACATGGGTTTAGACGAGGAAGTGTCGACAAAACCTTGTTTGTAAAAACTACTGGAAGTCATGTAACCATTGCCCAAATCTATGTTGATGGCATTGTGTTTGGATCAACCTTACAGAGATACACTGATGAGTTAGTAAAAGTTATGAAGGAAGAATTTGAAATGTCCATGGTTGGTCAACTGACATACTTTCTAGGACTACAGGTCAAGCAAAGCCCTGAAGGATACTTTATCTCACAAGAAAAGTATGCCAAGAATCTAGTTAAGAAGTTTGATCTGGAATCATGTGAACCATCCAGGACACCAATCTTTACCTCCACAAAAGTATCAAAGGATGAAACTGGTATATCAGTGGATAACACAGTCTATCGCAGCTTGATTGGCAGTCTGTTGTATCTAACAGCCAGTCGACCAGACATAATGTTCAGTGTTGGAATCTGTGCAAGGTATCAATCTGATCCAAAGGAATCGCACCTGATAGCTGCAAAACGTATTCTGAAATATGTAAAAGGAACGATGCAGTATGGCCTCTGGGACTCCAAGGACAGTGAACTGAGTCTTGTTGCATACTGTGATGCTGATTGGGCAGGAAATATTGATGATCGAAAGAGTACATCTGGAGGATGCTTCTTTGTTGGTAAAAACTTGGTATCGTGGCTAAGTAAGAAATAGAATTCAATTTCATTAAGCACTGCAGAGGCAGAATACATAGCTGCTGGTGGATGTTGTACTCAGTTGGTATGGATTAAATAGATGTTGCTGGATTATGGTCTTACTCAAGGGATTATGACACTCTATTGTGACAATGTCAGTGCTATCAATATCTCCAAGAATCCAGTTCAACACTCCAGAACGAAGCATATTGATATCAGACATCATTACATCAGAGACCTGGTTGAATCCAAGGAGATTGAATTGGAATATATTCAAACTGACAAACAACTGGCGGATATTCTGACTAAGCCACTAGACGCAAATTGTTTTGAAATTCTTAGGTCTGCTCTGGGAATTTGCAGAATTGACTAATAATGCAGTTGGTCAGTCAAAAAGGAGAGAAGGTTGGTTTATACGGGTCAGTATTATGGTTTGACTTCCTTTTAAGACTCCTCTCTATTTTGTTAAGTGGATTCTATAACCTAATGTATCTTAAAGATATCTTAAAGATCTTAATCTTTTTTTTCGAAATTCAAATTTCCTTGGGTTCCGTTTCTTTCCTAAAAAGAAGCCGTACTGTTGTGTCAATCAATCGCGTCTGCATGCTATTTGACAAGCCACATTGATTAGGGTTCATCACCCTTAAGCCTATTTGTTATCGGGCCAAGAAGAAAAATATCTACAAGCATCTCAGCACTCAGACTTCCTCTCTCTCTACATTCTTGCCTTCCTTGATTTGTTCTTCTCCTCTCACAAAAATCCTCCAATGGCGGACCCTGTAAGAAATATCATCATCAAACTCGGAAGCAAGACACATTCTCCGGAGGTGGCTCTTAAGCTTATTCAGACGCTATTGCAGTTTGCTATGAAGAAGAAACTCAAGCTTGATCCTCTGCTGCGCGATGAGATTTTGGTGACAGTTATGACGAACTACCCAGAGTTTTATGTTGAATGGTCTGAAGACGATGCAACTGAACTGCTGATGATGGTTTCTGAAGCCAGTGATGAAGTTTCTCCAATGTCTATTCCAGAACCCTCGGATGGAAATCGGGCCGGGGCGTTTCTTCGATATTTTGCACAACGAGTCCTAGAATCTGTTGAGGTCTCTCGACGGCGAGCAGAGTCGCAGCCCCTGTATCTCGAAGCTGCTGAAAAAGAGACAAGACACAGACTGGAGATCCTCCGAAACAGGTCAAACAATTCTAATTCTCCTATTGAAATTTCACCGGATAAACCTGATGATTCTGCTACTCCGTCTTGTGTGCCTGTTAATACTGAAAACTTATCTGCTTTGAACTCTGAGAAACCCCCTGTGAATGTTGATTCTTCATCCCTGCCGTTGAGTGAGTCTGATTGTGTGAAAAATGATGTCTTGCATGTGTCTGATGAGAAAGAAAAATTTTCTAATGAGCCAAATGATCTGAGTTTAGTTGTATTCTCTCCTGATAATGTTGCTCTGCCTCCTGCTGAGATTGCCGTTGATCCCAAAGAAATTTGCTCTGCTGATGTTCCTTCTGTTTTACCTGCTATTGTTGAAACTGTTGACCTCTCAAGCCCCCATAAATCGGAGAAAATTGGTGGAATCCCAGTCTACACTGCCACATCGTTAGGTGAAAGTCTGGAACATGTGAGACATTTTGCTGGCCTACCATCTGCTTCAATTCCTCAACCATATCAAGTGATTCACCCATCTGAATCCTCCAGCGAAGATGATAAGATTCTGGCTGAAGTTTATGGGTCTCAAGCACCTCCATCTGACATTCCAACCGTTGAGGCCACTGCTCATCTTGACTCCACAACCTTCAAAATTCGAGAGATTTCAAATCTTATCGGGAACTCATCTGCTAATGTCTCTGATTCTAGTCACTCTGTAACTCCTGTTCAATCCCCAACCAAAGAAATGAGATGGTCTAAAAGGAAGAATGTTCCAGTGAAAGTTGTTGTTGAGGCCGGTGATGACAGTGCTGATGTGGATTAGCCTGAGAAGAGAAGGAAGTCGAGTGAAGCCGTTAAATCTGAAGCCAATCCACCTATTCAACAAGTGTTCAAGACACTGAGATCGTCTGTTAAACAAAAGGGCCCTACTGCTGTTCAAGCTGCTGCTGTACCTATATCATCTGCCAGAAAGGGGAAACCATCCACACGTTCCGGAGGTCGAAGCATTACTCCTAAGGTTCAACCTATTGAGGGAACTGACACATCTATTTACAAGCCTCAGTTTGTATCTCCTGCTGCTCAGGCCAAATGGTCTACTATGGTCAAAAGAGACCTTATTGTTCAACGATCTGTGGATGAGAACCAGTTAAACTCTGTATGTGACATTCTACCTCTGCTGAATGAAGTAGGATTGCTAAAGACTGTCACTGACATCTGCCCATATTCAAAGCTCCTCATGTATGAATTCTACTGTAATCTCAATGACGAGATTGACATCTTAACCGGGCCACAACCAATGCAGATTTTCATTAGAGGAAAGTGGTACATTTTTGGGCCTGACATGATCAATGAATACTATGGATTAACTGCTGTGCAAGAAGAGGGGATCACTAAGTGGAACTTGGTAGCCAAAACTCTTACGGGTGGACAAATTGAAGCTTGGCCTACAGGTGACAAGGATTATCTGCAGAGCTCTCAACTCACATCCAAATATGTTATTCTGCATCGCCTGGCCCTTCACAACTGGCTCCCATCAGCCCATTTCCACACGGTTGGCAAGCTTCTGGCAGGCTTCTTGTTTCGAATTGGAACGGAGATATCGATTGATCTTGGACAATGGATTTACCACCACATCCTCACCTTGATCCATCCACGAGAGTAGAAGGTAAGGCTACCCTTCCCGAATCTGATTTATGGCATTCTTACATCTCAGGGTCTTGAGCCTATGCCGAGTAAAGTGATCAGTCCAACTCTGCTCTATACTATTGATAAGCGTCTTCTGACTGGAGATCACATTCGGGATGTTGTTCCAGTGACTGTTCCGGCCAATTCTGAACCTGATACTGTGGCTGATGACTCGCCCCATGCAAAGGATGTTCAACTTTCCATTCAGTTGAAGGCAAGGGTCTCTGATCTTGAGATAGTACACAGCATTATTGCTAAGCAACTGACAGGTGCCCGTACTGAGCTGGCAACCGTTCTTCTTCGTTTAAGCCTATCTGAATCTGCTGCTGCTGCTGAACCTGCGAAGTCTGACAGTGACGCTCCCTCCAATGCTTGACCTTTGGCTCTCATTGGCAAAAAGGGGGAGTAGTATGAACTCAGGGGGAGTTTTTGTGTTTGTGTACCTTCTGGCCCTGGCTGGGCGATGTGTTTGATGGCACCTCTACTTGTTTTTTGATCTTAGACTGTTTTAGATCTTTTGTTTTTGTTTTCGTTCCTTGTAATCAGATCTGACTCATGGGTTGCTTCTTTATAATAACCTATCTTAGTTCTTTATGTTTTGTCTATCTACATAGTCGAGTTGTTTTGCTAAATAATAGCCAAAGGGGGAGTTTGTTAGTGTTTTAATTGTTCAAAAACCCCATCTTATAATTGGCAATATTATTATGGCATACTAAGATAGGTTTAGAGTTTGTCCGCCCAGCTCTACAGACGACTGATCAATCAAAAGCAACAATAGAAGAACTGACACTGAAGATCTGATTTAGGAAGCTGATTTCTATAAGGCTATACGCGGTATAAGCAGACAAGTTTGGAAAGGAGATCAACGTATATTTTCTGGAAAGGTATGGACCTAATCTTCAAAGATTACATTCCTCATTTATAGTCCTACCTTCTACAATCAAAGTTATCTATGGAGAGTGTTTATTGATGGATCTATAAGTACTCTTATTCGACGAGAATTAGGGTTAGCCGAAAGTAAGAAGAAACACTCCACATCTGCTATACGAGACAATATCTTTGATTGTCATGCATCTTCTCAGCACAATATGTTCATGGTGATTAAGATAATGAACTTGAGAAGAATCACTGTTGCTTAAACGAAAGGACACTGTGATCACACTGTTGTGGGAACAACTGTATAGAGCGTCATTGAAGTGGACTGCATCAGAGTGGGCTCTCCAAGTGAAGGGATTTCATTGGACTTCTGTATGCATGGATCTCCAACTTCAACAATCCACTAAAACTGTGTAGACTGGGTATGTACCGTGTGTGGGGCACTTGGGGTTAGATTATTGTATATCTACCTTTGTACATTGGATTATGATTTAGTGGATTGGACGCCTATGTGATCGTCCCCAATACGTAGATACACACTGTATCGAACTGGGTAAACATTCTGTTTCGTTGGCTTTGTGTTGCTATTTTTCTCTTTAATCTTCTCTATGATTTATTATTACTAACTGACTTCATAGTTGAATCAATCAGTATATTACGTTTGTTGATTAATCCAGTTAATCCGTCTAAAAAGAGGAAATGCAAAATTATAATATAAGTTGTAATTAGTATTATTGGACCAAGCTAGAATGTGTGGTGGAGATTTCTCTTTAATGAGTTGAACCAAGAACAAGTCTGAAGATCTCAAATTAAAGAATATGTGGTTGAGGAGAATTCAAGCCACATGAAAGCTACAATCAAGGAGTGGGGAAATGGAATTTGCGTACAGTATATAAGGAAGGGAAAACGAAAGAGGAAGTTGCCAATTCTGATCACATACGCAAGCTTCCTATATCACTGCCTTAATATTGATTATGTTATATTTGTGATTTAATTCTGTACTTCAAGTCAGTACCTGTGACAGCTAAAGCGCTACACCAAAGATGGTTATGGCATGCACAGTTCAGTCCTGAATAGGTGTTTTAGAAGAGTTGTAGTGGTAAAGGCTGTGAGCCGTTTGTAGTTACCTCTTGTAATACTCTGTGGTGAACATCTAGTGGATTGGGCAGACGTGGGTTGCCCCGCAGACGTAGGAGAAGCGCTTCGAACTGCGTAACAATTCTACTGTGTCTTTACTTTATTTATGCTTTCAATTTCGTTATTTATTCGTTGATTAAATTGATTCAATTAAACAACGAAATTGTCTCGTTACTTAAAATCAAGTAGAATCCTTAGTGTTAAATTGATTTCAAGATATACGAGCACTTTCATATATATATATATATATATATATATATATATATATATATATATATATATATATATATATATATATATATATATATATATATATAGAGAGAGAGAGAGAGAGAGAGAGAGAGAGAGAGAGAGGCGAGTTTAGGTGCGACGGTGTCTTACGGTGCGGCATCACCAATAGTTCAACAAATATACACCATCAACGTTAGGAAATACACCATAAAAAACAGAGACAAATTTGGTACGCATCACCAAGCACACACCATTAGGTGTGTGTAAAAACACCATACAGTGTTTGGAAATACACCATTGGAGGTGGTGAGTTATATGGTGTATTTTTTTGGGTCTGTTGTGTATTTTTTGATGCTTTATTCTATTTCATTGTGGTGTGTTTTCCTTACACTGTTGGTGTATTTGAAATTCCGTCGCACTGCCGCATGGGAAGACCTTGCTGCATTTGAACTTTTTCCTATATATATATATATATATATATATATATATATATATATATATATATATATATATATATATATATATATATATGTATATATATATATATATGTATATATATATATATATATATATATATATATATATATATATATATATATATATATTCCAAAAGTGTTTTTGAGCGCAATGTTATTTGGGTGCAAAATGATTCTACTTTGCTATTTTCTTTGCTGATTTTACTTCTCGGAATTTACTTCTAATTTTACTTTTCGTGTTTTTACTTCTAGGAGATTTTTGTTCACTTCTCGAATTTTATTTACTTTCTAGATGATGTCTACTTCGTAGACTTTACTTTCTAGAGGAAGTTTACTTCTTAGAGTTACTTCTCTTAGTTTTTATGCTTATTTACTCGAATTTGTTCTTATGCATGCAATCATGACTCTCGTATGGAATTGACTCGATGCTAATTCAAAATTGAATTATTATTTTTTCCAAAAATCCTATATCAATCCCGGAAGAATTGTTATTCTCAACAAATTATGATAATTCTCCTTCAACTAAATTTAGGATGCAAACAGGAGAGGGATTCATTAGCTATGTTTGTTTTGGCATAGCACTCTGAAGGGCTGTGGTAGTATAGGTTTTAAGAGAATGCGTGAGTTTAACATTGCCCTCTTAGCAAAGCAAGGGTAGTGTATTCTGATTAATCCAGGTTCTTTAGCATGCCAGGTGTTTAAGGCGAAATACTTTCTTAGCAGTGACTTTTTGGAAGCTGAACTTGGGTCCAATCTGAGTTACATTTGGCATAGCATTCTAACAGGTCAAGGTTTGCTCAAAGAGGGAGTTGTGTGTAGGGTGGGGAATGGGGATGAGACTAAAATTTGGTGCTTGCCTTGGTTGGCTGATTGCAGGGAAATTTCCATGTAAACAGAGTGTGTGGACGAGTTAAGGGAGACAAAGGTGTGTAGTATGTTGAATGATGAGGGTGGGTGGGATGAGGAGATTTTAAGGGACTTATTTTCAAAGAATGACGTTGCAAGGTGATCATAGTGCAATATACTGGATTACGGAACAAAAATAAATAAATTTGTTTAAGATAGTCCTCAGGCATTGGGGTTATGTATAACCAATGAAATCACTAGACACAAGTATAAAAGGATTAAGGGACATGAAACTTAACTTCGGGTTCAAAGATTACCAACACCAACTTGGTGTACTAATACAC
Organism: Ipomoea nil; assembly: GCF_001879475.1. Classification (NCBI taxonomy): domain Eukaryota; kingdom Viridiplantae; phylum Streptophyta; class Magnoliopsida; order Solanales; family Convolvulaceae; genus Ipomoea; species Ipomoea nil. The sequence continues at coordinate 725,834 of NW_017617524.1, read as the reverse complement.
TATTCTCGTGATCCAATGTTAGGCCGAATCGGAACAACGGGGGTTGTTCTACTCTCGTGACGCTACCAATCCCCCCTCATTAGGCTCAAGTAATATTGACCTTCAATATTCCCCACTCTTGTAAGTGAACTTGAAGGACATGAGATGTGTTTTAAGAGAATTTGACGATTGAGAGACGAGTCTAGGGGTATGCTAACTCATGGACTTCTTGCTTGAACGGTTCTCAAATCTCATACTAGACAAGTATTGACAAGATTGTGCACAAACCCATCAACACAAGAACACAAAACACCTCACAAGAATAAGAACCCTTGGTAGGGTTTCAAACCCTTTTATACAATAGGAATCCAGTAGGCATGAAACTCAATATACACCACAATCCAACCCCTACACGAAACTACTTACTCATAATAAAGATGAAAAACACAAGAACATTCAACGTGAACATCATCCAACAATATATATGAGAAATAGATAAAGAAATAAACCTTCAATAATGAAAAGATTCACAAGATAAATATAACCTAAGCTAAGAATCACAAAATATAAGTTATAATGTAAAAATAACAAAGAGGAAAATATAAATAACCTAAAGTAGAAATTCTTCATAGCTACTATTGTTCATAGGCTTCTCCTTTCTAGCCAAAACTAGAAAAAGATCTATTTATAGGGCAGGTGCATGCTGGCAGGGTAGGAGGTGCACTGCCTATGCGGGTGCACTAGCAGGGCATGGGCATAGAGTGCCAATGCATAAGGTGGTTTCCTTATGTGCTTAATGCACAAGCGGCACGCGGGTGTGCAAACACCAGTGCATGGGTTTGCCTCCATGCCATGATATCTGACTATGCTCCTTTTGCACATCTTTTTCCGAGTTTGCTTCCATATGCTCTTTTCAATGCATTTCTGCTCCGTTTTGGTCGACTTATGCTTCATTTTGCATTTTCCTCTCTCAAAAGTGCATTTGGGAGTAACTAGGCGTAAAACGTATCTTTTAGTCCAAAAAGTCAAATAAAGACCTTGAGATGTGCATAAAAAGTGGTTAAGAATGGAGTGAAATATAGTATAAAATAAGAGTCATAATAAGGATTCTTAAGAAACCGGTATGCCTTGGTTTTAGGGACTCATGGTGTTGAAATGGCTTCACTCCTGACCTTATCAAGCACCAGGTAGCCTTTTCGTAGGTTGCTCCCTGCGCAAGGTTGGCTTTTAATGGGCAGATGACTTCATTCTTGTTAGTTTTCACTTCGAACTCTTATCGGTTCCCTTTAAACTTTATCAAGCATCATTTAGCCCTCTTCCAAGCAGCCATTTTCCACCACACTCTAGCATCTTAAGGAGAACACAAAAGGATACGACACTCATGCCAAGTATATAACTCCACCACAAAAGTTAGCTCATGACCAAACATTTAGCCAAGCTTAAGTACCACTCCACAATCTCTTGTGGATTTGATATGGGATCGTATCATTACGGCACCCTATCCAAGCCCCTAACTCCACCACAAAAGCTGGTCATGAGTAGATGTTTGGCCTCAACTTAAGTACTACTGTACAATCTCTTGCAGAGCTGATGTGGGATCATATCATTGCCCCTTGACAAGCCAACATCTGTGATGGCTTACTCTAGACAGCTCACACTTTGGACTCTTCTCGGCACTAGGTAGCCCTTTTCCCCTTTGAATGGCTTGACTTCTGACCTTATCAAGCACCAGGTAGCCCTTTCCTAGGTCACCCCCTCTGCTAGGTCAGCACATGATGAGTCGACAACTTCACTCTAAATAGCTTTCATTTCAAATTCTTCTCGGTACGCTTTGTGCCATGTCAAGCATCGCATAGCCTTTCCTACCACACTGCGGCCTCTCAACAATATCATCAAAAGATAAGGAACTAAAACCAAGCCTCTAACTCCACCACAAAAGCTAGCTAGCTAGCTCATGAGTGGATGCTTGACACCAACTTAAGTACCACTCCACAATCTCTTGATGTGGGATCACATTAGGGTTCAAATGAAAACAACTCCCTCTTGTAAATAGTGAAAGATCATCACAGTCGTCTACACGGGTTCATCAATGGTTTATTATTTTAGTTAAAAACACGGGGTCAATTTTATAATTATTGCAAATTTTTATGTTTGCAATATTTATAAAAATGACCATGTCCCTTTTCCCTTTATTTTTCAACGACGCTCAATTGTTGATCTACCCAAATAGATTGATCAAATCAGTTTAGCTTTTTACTTGGAAGCATGTTCTCACCTAAATCCTCCCCTATATATATATAAACAAGATCAAATGAGAGCTAGACTTCCCATGAGAATGTGCAGACTATTCTCACTTCTCCATCTAAGATAATCAATGGATGAAAATTAAAGAAAAAATGCAATGACATTTCTATAATTACAAATGTCCATTTGAACACTCTTGACAATGCATATGAAAAAGAGTTTCTAAATGTGTTATCAGTTTTCTGCGAATGCACTGTAAAGGATTAATCTTCGAATGCACTATTATAATTATATAAATCCACCAGGACTTTTTCTTAATTTTCAGCCCTTGATAATCTTAAATAGACATATGAGATTAATCTGTAAGTTCTCACAGAAAATCTAGTTCTCATCTTAAAAAAATGAAACCCTAAACCAAAAACTCTTAAGTGAATCTTAAGCACACTACACTTTCACAGTGGGTGTAAATGCACTCAATAATGTCAAAAGTGCACCATATATTTAAGTACATTTTAAAAGTTTAAATTATTTATCAAAATGCCATCGCCTTTTCTTTTCTCATTGCTGTTAAACTGTTAGATATAGCAAGATAGATGGTTGAGATCAGTTATTAATTTTCTAGCATTTGATCATCCTAGATGGATGGATCAAATTAGTCTACACTTATCACAGAAAACCTAGTTCACATTTAATCATGATTATATATATATATGTATATATAGGTATGGAACTTTAATGATGTAAGAAACTAAGAACAATTTTGTCCAATAAAAAAATCACGAAAAGGGTCAAATAGGCCCTTAAACTTTACTCAAGAAGTCAATTAGGCCTTTAAACTTTTCGAGGTTGCAATTAAACCGTTAAACATATTATTTTAGAGTATTGAGGCCCAAAAACCGGTTGGTGATCTGTAATTACAGGTCACTAGAGTTTCGACGAACCTCTGGAGGGACTCTAACCATATTCTGGCAAAAAACACCGGCGAAATTGGTCGTTTGGTTGCCTTCTCCGGTGATTAAATTGGTCGTCTTCTCCTTCCCCAGAGTAGGCAACCATATGACACCGCCAACTGTTTCACCAATGTTTTTGGCTGGAATATAGTCAGAGTCCCACCAAAGGTTTGCCGGAACCCTAGTGATCGATAATTACAGGTTATTACCAATCGGTTTTTGGGCCTCAATGCTCTAAAATAATATATTTAAGGGTTTAATTGCAAGCTTTGAAAGTTGAAGGGCCTAATTCAATTCTTGAGTAAATTTCAAGGGCATATTTTACCCTTTTCCTAAAAAAAATAATACGGAGTAGTACAATATTTGTAAAGTAATGTACAAATATACCATTATAGAAATACAGACAAAAATTATTAATACCATAATTACCTAAATCATTCCCAATAATGCAAAAACATAATTAAAATATTGAGTCTTGTTGTAAATAATCAAAAGAAGATTAATTAAACAAAAAAAAAATGTAACCTAGATTTATTAAAGAAAATAAAATACCAAGAAATTAATTTTCAAGGTTCCTTATTTTTTTTATGCTCAACTTTGAATGCTATGTATGTAGTCAATTATGCCAATCATGATTAGGATGAGGTTCGAACCTAAGACCTTGCTTATGGAAATTAATGAGTAAGTTAAGAATAATATATAGTTAACGGAATATTTCGTTACTAAAGTTGACACTGACTGAATACGGGGATATTCAAGGGGAAAAAATAATAATAAAGGGTAAAGTAGGAAAACTCGTAAGAAATACTAAAATAAAAATAATATGAACCATTCAATAAAACAAACAATTACACCAACAATTTTTTTTTTGTTCCCGTTACAACAACAATATAACTCGGGTACACAGGAGTTCTTGCAGGTCCATGGAACGTTCATTTTGTGACTCGACAATTTCGACATATCTCGGGTTTGATCGCGTAAGGGGAAAGGATAAAACAAGTTAAAACTAGGAACACGTGTTTTTCATAGTGTTCCCCACATACGATGCCAATGATGATTTTGTCGGGATCCGCTCCACCATAAACAAGGTATGGAAGTAGAGAACGGAAGAGGGTAGGAAAGTAGGGATCGTTATGCTATGCAACCGTGTGCACCCTGCAAGGTGCACAAAGAATTGGATTCATAATTTCCATACTATAGATTCATAATTTCTATACTATAGATTCATAATTTCTATACTGTAGATTCATAAAATCTATACTGTAGATTCATAATTTCTAAACCGTAGATTCATAATTTAAATATATTAGATTCATAATTTTTATACAATAGATTCATAATTTCTATACTCCAGATTCATAATATTTGTACCGTAGATTCATAATTTCTGTACTGTAGATTCATAATTTCTAAATTGTATAGTTATGAAATTATGAACATATAGTTCTGTGATTTGTGAATACAGAGTTCAACAATTGGGAATATGAACATCGAAAATTATGAACATAGAGTTATGTAATTGTGAATATAGAGTTCAATAATTATGAATATGAAGTTCAAAAATTATGAATATATAGCTTTATAATTATGAACATATAATTCAGTAATTATGAACATAGAACAGTGTGCACCATGCATGGTGCACACGGTTGCAAGGCATAATTTTCCAGGAAAGTAGTTGTATTATTGTTCAAGGGGCTTGGCCCAAAATAGAACGTATAAAGCCTGAGATACCAACCCAAAACAGCGGTCCAAATAATAAATAAAAAATACAAGCTATAGCCCAAATAGTGGACTAGGAATAATAACGCTGGGTTAGTGGTTAGGACCAGAAACCACTAAGCTAGGTAGGTTATTATGATCTAAGGGATGATGTCTTAAAGGGAGAGAATGCTACCTTATATAGTGTAGATGGTTGACAAATGTACGGCATCGACCAGCCTTTAATCTTAGCCATACACGTGTCTCCCCCCACCTCACTACTTTGCTTCCAGCGCACACCCCATGCATAAGTAGAGATTCCCGCCCTCTAATACACAAGAGATTTGAGTAGCTAGGGCGGTTGGTGCTTATGTTGTTAAGTGGAAGGTTGTGGGTTTGATACCTCTTGGTAAAACACCTCTTTTGTGTTTATTTTACTCCATGCTTCTTTCTTTCCTTAGCCCAATAGATTCCATTATATTATTCTTGTTGGGCCAACACCTCATCAATAAAAATGGACACCCCACTTGGACCAAAACTTACCCAATAAAATGTGCCCCGCCGTCCCATATCGCCATCATATATATATATATGTGTGTGTGTGTGTGTGTGTGTGTGTGTGTGTGTGTCTATATATATATATATATATATATATATATATATATATATATATATATATATATATATATATATATATTAATAAGAAACGTGTGAAAGCAAGTAGTAAGTCTTTATGACAAGAAAAGCTATCTGTTGCGCATTCCCTTGGACAATTATAACATGTTTAATTCACGAAATAGGCTTAGAATGAAATAATAAAGTAAATCATATTTCTCTTTTTAACTTCTTTGAGAGGGATTGCTTCAACCCATTTTGAAAAGTGATCTGTGGTGACCAATATATCAACTAGACATTCATATATAGAGGAAATAAAATCATTCCCATCTGTAGTGGATCATACGATTTTCAAGAAGTTTATTCATCTGTGTGTTTATAGAGTAGGGTTTATTGTTATAATTTTGCATTTCCTCAGTTTAAGAATATAATTAGAGATAATCGACTGATGAACTGGACTGACTGATTCAGAGACGTGAATTGTCAGTCAGTTAGTTAGATTGCAGATTAGTTTATAGAGGAAAACTATAGCAGATAATAAATCAACACATACGATGTTTACCCAGTTCGATACAGTGTGTATCTACATCTGGGGGACGATTACCGAGGCGTCCAATCCACTAACTCATAATCCAATGTACAAAGGTAGAGAAACAACAATCTCACGCAAGTGCCCCACACAAGGTACGTACCCAGTTTACAAAGGTTTAGTGGATTGTTGAAGTCGGAGAGCCACGCATGCAGAAGTCCAATGAAATCCCATCAATTGGAGAGCTAACTCTGATGCAGTCCGCTTAAATGACGCAGTCCCACGTTGTTCCCACAACTGAGTGATCTTTGCGTCCTTTCGTTTAAGCAACGTTAGTTCTTCTAAAGTTCTTCATCATAATCACCAAGAACTTATTATCTTGAGAAGAGGCATGATAATCAAAGATATGTGTCTCTGTGTAGCATGGAGTGTTTTCGTCTTCTTAAACTCGTAACCCTAATTCTTGACCGAATGAGGATACTTATACTTCCTTGGTAAGAACACTCTCCAAAAATATCTTTGATTGTAGATGGTAGGACAATTTGTGAAGAATGCAATCTTAAAGATTCGGTCCATACCTTTCAAAACAGATCCGCTGATATTCTTTCCAAAACTGTCTTCTCAAACCGCGTTCAGCATTTTGGAAACATCTCCCTTTATCAGATCTTCAGTGTCAGTGCGTCTGTTGATGAACCTGATCAATCAGTCTTCTGTAAGAGTAAACAGACACCAAGCTAAACCCTATCTTATTTTGCCATAATAATATTGCCAATTATATGTTGTGGTTTTTTGGACAAAATAAAAACACTAACAAACTCCCCCTTTGGCTATTATTTGGCAAAACAACTCGACTAAGTACCAAAACGTTTAGCTAGAGATATAAAAGAGAATAACTGATAACTGTCGCATAAAGGGAATAAGTCTGAAATACAACCCATAAAAGAAATAACAGCACACAAGCCGTGCTGGACAAAAACAAGTAACATTCTTCACAAAACATGGGGCCTTCACAAAACCACGCCCAGACAGCCCCAGAAGATACAATCACAACAAAAACTCCCCCTGAGTTTAGGCACTCCCCCTTTTTGCCAAATATAGACAAAGGAACTATTAAGCATTCGAGGGACCTTCACTATCAGACTTCACAGTCTCAGCAGCAGCAGACTCGGTCAAGCTTAATCGAAGCAGAACAGTCGCAAGTTCAGTATGGGCTGCATTGAGCTGATTCGTGATAATGCCATTAACGATCTCTAGCTCAGACACCCGAGCCTTCAGACGTAGGGACGGCTGAACATCCCTCGCATGTGGCGAGTCCTCAACAGTAGTGTCAACGTCAGAAGATGGAGGAGCATTAACAGGTGCAACATCTAAGATATGCTTGCCAATCAAGAGTCGCGGATCAACAGTGTAGAGCAGAGTTGGAGTAATAATCTCACTTGGCGTTGGTACTAGGCCCTGCGACGTCAGAACTCCAAAGATAAGATTAGGATAAGGCAGTCTTACCTTCTGTTCCCTCGGATGAATCAGGGTGAGAAAATGATAGAAGATCCACTTCCCCAGATCAATGGACATTTTGGTGCCAATTCGGAACAAGAGAGCAGCCAGTTGCTTCCCAACAGTATGAAAATGTGCAGAGGGGAGCCAATTGTGCAGTGCAATACGATGCAGGATAACATATTTGGAGGTAAGCACCGAGCTAGACAGAGTGTCAATATCACATGTAAGCCGTACTGGAGTCTGACCACCAGTAAGAGTCCTTGCAACCAAATCCCAATCTGTAATTTCTTCTTCGTCAACAGCCTTCAACCCGTAGTAGTCATTGATCATGTCCGGGCCGAACACATACCACTGCCCTCTGATAGAAATCTGATGGCACTGTGTTCTAGTAAGGTTGTCAATTTCCTCATTCAGATTGCAGTAAAACTCGTAGGTCAACAACTTCGAGTAGGGACAAATAGATGTTACAGTCTTCAGAAGGCCAACCTCACTCAACAGTGTTAAAATATCACAGAAAGAATTCAACTGATTCTCATCAACTGATCTCTGAACTATAAGCTCTCGTCTCACCATAGTAGATCACTTGCCTTGAGCTGTAGCTGAAACAAACTGTGGCTTGTAAATGGTGGTGTTATGACTGTCAGAAGCAACTTGGACATCAGGAGTGACACTCCGTCCTCTTGACCTTATTGTAGCTTTCATTTTTCTGGTAGCAGTGGTGGAAACAGTCGCGGGGGCCTTTTTCTTGACTGACGATCTCAGGGTTTTAAACACTTGTTGGACAGGTGGGTCACTTTCAGCCTTCACCGACTCAGCTGATCTTCTTCTTTTGTCTCGTTGAACAGTGTCAATATTATCATCACCAGTTTCCACAGCTACTCTTTTTGGAACACCTTTGCGTTTGGATTTCCTTGTTTCTCTAGCAGGAGAATGATCAGTAGGACTTGGAGAAACCGAATTGCTCTTCTCAGACACAGGAGCAGATGAAGATGCAAGAAGTTTGGAGACTTCTCTAATTTTGAATGTAGTGGAGTCTAGATGTGCTATCTCTTCCACTGTAAGGGATCTAATGGGATCAGACGATGGGGCTTGTAGACCATACACTTCAGCCAGAATTTTCTCATCATCACTTTCTATCTGCACAGAGGGATCATTAGGATGGATAACTCTGTATGGCTCAGGTACAGAGGCAGAGGGTAAACCCGCAAAGTGACGAATGTGATCAAGACTTTCAGCCAAGGTAGTGGATGTATAGACTGGAACTCCATCAATCGAATCAGAGGGACGATGACTTGTACATTTTTTAGCTTCAATCTCAGCAGATACGTTAGGTGGATCATCAACTGGGCAAACCTCAACCGGGGACTTAACAACGTCAGACACAGGAACAACAGAAAGCGCAGAACGCTCAACATCAGCAAAGTAGACAACCAGACTCAAATTATCGACCTTATCAGATTTTGGAACTTTTCCCTCAGACTCACTGTCAAGAACAACTTTTGCAGACTCAAATTTTTCAGAAGATAAAAGGTGTGGATCATCAAATAAAGAGGACTTAGCAGATAGTAACGTATTCTCATTATCAGATTGTGCAATAGGTAGAGCAGACTCAATATCATCAGAAAGTAATTCAGCAGGCTTATCAGGGGAAATCTCAATAGGAGTTTCAGAAGTATTAGACCTTTTTCGTAGAATCTCAAGACGATGTTTGGCTTTGTCCTGTGCAGCCTGAAGGTAGAGAAGTCGAGCTTCTGCCCGTCGACGTGAGACTTCTTTCGATTCCAGAGCTCTCTGGGCAAAATATTGGAGGAAAGCCCCAGCACGGTTCCCATCTTCAGGTTCAGCAATGGAGGCAGGGCTAACATCGTCACTTGCTTCTGAGGCCAACATCAGAAGATCGCTTGATCATCGTCCGACTAGTCCGCATAGAACTCAGGGTAGTCTGAAATCACCGTGACTATGATCTCGTCGCGGAGAGCAGAGTCCAGTTTCAGCTTCTTCTTCATTGCGAGTTGGAGGAGTGTTTTCACATGCTTCGTTGCGGTTTCTGGTGTATGGATTTTCCTTCCCAACTTGATAATGATATTTCTCACTGCATCCGCCATAGTTGTGAGATTTGGGAATGAGAAGAGAGAAACCCTAGGTAGAGAATCAGTAAGAGATTAATAGAGAGAAATGTAGTGTTTAGGACTCTTCTCCCATCAATATTGACCCGATGAAATATATAATCCCAAGGGTGACGAACACTATTCAATGCGGCTGTCAGAATACATGCAGCTGTGATGTGATTGACGCAACGGTATAGCTTCTTTTCAGGGATTAAACGGAAGATTTGAAATTTGAATGAGGCAAATTAATTTTGGTAACCAAGGTTAAGATATTATCTCAACAAAAATAGAAGAGAGATTAAAAAGGAAGTCAAAGATGTAATTTTGACCCGAGATTGAGACCATCATACACTCTCCTTCTGTATTATCATTCTGCCTTACTAATCAACCCTGCAGATCTGAGAATCTCAAACCGATTTGCGTCTAGAGGCTTAGTCAGTATGTCAGCCAATTGCTTGTCTGTTTGAATATATTCCAACTCTATCTCCTTTGATTCTACCAAATCTCTGATATAGTGATGCCTTATATTAATATGCTTCGTTCTGGAATGTTGAACTGGGTTCTTTGAAATGTTTATTGCACTGACATTGTCACAGTAAAGTGTCATAGTCCTTTGAGTGAGACCATAATCTAGAAGCATTTGCTTCATCCAGACCAGCTGAGTGCAACATCCTCCAGCTGCTATATATTCTGCCTCCGCAGTACTTAGAGAGATTGAATTCTGTTTCTTACTTAGCCATGATACTAAATTCTTACCAACAAAGAAGCATCCACCTGATGTCCTCTTTCTGTCTTCAATATTTCCTGGCCAATTAGCATCGCAGTAAGCCATCAGACTGAGTTCACTGTCCTTGGAATACCATATCCCATATTGAATTATTCCCTTGATGTATTTCAAGATACGTTTAGCAGCTATCAAATGTGACTCTTTGGGATCAGACTGATATCTTGCACACATCCCAACACTGAACATTATATCTGGTCGACTGGCGGTTAAATAAAGCAGACTTCCAATCAGACTTCGATAGACTGTGTTATCAACTGATGGGCCAGTATCATCTTTTGATACCTTTGTGGAGGTGGGAATAGGAGTCCTGGGTGTTTTGCATGAATCCAGATCAAACTTCTTGAACAAATTCTTAGCATACTTTTCTTGTGAGATAAAGTAGCCTTCAGGACTCTGTTTAACTTGAAGTCCTAGAAAATAAGTCAGTTGACCAACCATGGACATTTCAAATTCTTCATTCATGACTTTCACTAAGTCATCAGTATATTTCTGTAGAGTAGATCCGAAGACAATATCATCGACATAAATCTGAGCTATAGTAACATGACTTCCAGTGGTTTTAACAAGCAAGGTTTTATCGACACTCCCTCGATTATACCCATGATGCAACAGATACTGTGTCAGACGTTCGTACCATGCCCTTGGAGCTTGTTTGAGCCCATAGAGGGCTTTTCTGAGTTTGTAGACATGCGTTGGATGAATTGGATCTTCAAATCCTTTAGGTGTTGCCACATAAATATCTTCATGCAGGTAACCATTCAAGAACGTTGTCTTAACATCCATCTGAAACAGTGTGAATCCCAGAATACACGCTACTGCCAATAAGATTCTGATTGACTCCAGTCTTGCAACAGGAGCAAACGTTTCATCATAGTCAATTCCCTCTATTTGGGTATATCCTTGAGCAACTAAACGAGCCTTGTTTCTTGCAATGTTACCGGCTTCATCAGTTTTGTTTTTGAAGATCCACTTTGTTCCGATTATGTTAACACGGTCAGGTCTTGGTACCAGATCCCATACATGATTTCGTTCAAACTGATGTAGCTCCTCTTGCATTGTCTTAACCCATAAGTCATCCTGCAAGGCTTCCTTCACATTTTTTGGCTCTAGTTTTGAGGTGTAGCAGGCAAAGTCGGATATTTCTATCAGATTGCTTCTCATCCGACTCCTGGTGTTCATTCCATCTGATGGATTACCAATTATGTTGTCTGATGGATGATTTTTCTTAGTTCTGGTGGGCTTATTCTTACCATCACCATCCGAGAGTGAGTTTTCCTGTTCAGGGCTTTCTTTATCTTCTTCTAACGAATCATGTGTGTCAGACAGTTTGGTTTTATCAACTGTTTTTAACGACTCACTGATAGGGAGATCTGTCTCTGGATCAATCACGGATGTTTCATCTGATTCTTCTGGATTATCATCTATAACAACATTCACTGATTCCATGACTGATTGCGTTCTTTTGTTGTAAACTCTATAAGCTCGACTGTTTGGAGAGTATCCAAGAAAGATGCCCTCATCTCTCTTGGGTTCAAACTTTCCTCTTTGTTCCCTATCAATTAGAACATAGCATTTTGTTCCAAACACATGAAAGTACTTCAAATTTGGCTTCTTCCCTTTCCATATCTCATATGGTGTCTTAGACGTACCTGGTCTGAGATAGACTCTATTCACTGTATGACATGCTGTGTGCACTGCTTCAGCCCAGAAACGCTGTGGCAGATGCGATGCGTGTAACATCACTCTAGCCATTTCCTGTAAGGTCCGATTCTTTCTTTCCACCACACCATTCTGTTGTGCTGTTCGAGGAGTCGAGAACTCATGAGCTATCCCATTTTCAGAACAGAAATCTGAGTATAAGGAGTTCTCAAACTCTTTCCCATGATCACTTCTCAGTCTTTGGATTTTTAGAATGGGCTCGTCTTTTTATTTTTGTACTCTTATGCATAGAGTTTTGAAAGCATTGAATGCCTCATATTTTTCTCTCAGAAAGTATACCCAACTGAAACGAGAGAAATCATCTACACACACAAAGATGTATTTCTTTCCGCCAATGCTTTCAGTCTGAGTTGGTCCCATAAGGTCTATATGAACCAATTCTAGACATCTCTCAGTAGTGATTAACTTTAATGCTTTGTGAGGAGCTCTTATTTGCTTTCCAATGGCACATGCACCACAAACTCCTTCCTGTTCTATTTTGAGCTTAGGTATCCCACGTACAGCATCTAATTTGATCATTTTGTCCATATCTATGAATTTTATGTGTCCCAATCGTCGATGCCACGGTTTTGATTCGTCTGTTTTAGATATTAGAGATGCAGTTTCATTTGTCAGAACATAACAATTGTCAGAAGATCGTGTTCCTTCCATTACCACTTGATCTGATTTATCACGGACTCTGCACCAGTCACGATTGAAGCACACATTCCAATTCTGATCACACAGCTGACTGATGCTAATAAGGTTTGCTTTCAGGCCACTCACTAAGAGAACTTCGTCCAGATGTGGCAAGCCTGGTACATTTAGGGTACCTTTTCCAACTATATTTCCTTTTTGTCCGTCCCCATACGTAACTGATCCATTGCTAGGTTGAACTGCCATGAGACACTTGACATTCCCAGTCATATGTCTGGAACACCCACTGTCGAAATACCATCTTGCTTCAGTCATAGAGGCGGTCAGAACGATTGTGGGATAGCATATTACTTCTGATTTCCTGACCCAAACCTGTCTTGTGAAGGGAGTAATAGACTTGTTCTGATATTTCTCCTTCCTCTGATCTCTGTAGAAGAAGTAATATTCAGGTCGGGTGTGTCCTTTTCTTTGACAGTAGTGACAGATGGGTACGAATTGTCTAACTTTTACAAATTTAGTCTTGAACCTTGAGTACTGAGATTGAAATTTGACTCTGCCAGACTCAATCTCAGCAATCCAATTGTGCATGGTTCCTTTCTGATTTAACTGAATTGACCGTGATGATTGACCTTGTTCATAACTATGAACCGGTTTACTAACTGATGTACCTTCTTTGATAAACACAGGTGCTGTCTTCGAGGACTCTCCTCGTTCAAAATCGAGTCCCTTTTTATCATTGGGATTTCGACCAGAATCCAGAATTTTGTCTAAGGTAGAAGTGGCATCCATCATCTTGATGTTCTTCTTTAGATCCTCCAGTTCTTTTATCAATTTTCCCTCTCGAGATCTTATCTCAGTAATAAGATATTCTTTTGTGACAAGTTCAGTGTTTAGTTTCTTCAGGAGTTCATCTCACTGCTTCAAATCTTCATTCAGATTCTTATTAACTTTCACCAGTTGTTCCAAACTTCCAACTAGTTTAGCAAATTCCATTTCTAGTTGAATATGCCTCTCTTCAAAGTCATCTGATGATATGTACGATTCTTCATCGGTTTCATTCTCTTCTGATTGGTTCTCTGTAGCCGTGGAGAAGGCCACGAAGTTTCCCACATTGTCATCAGACTGGTCATTTGCTACTTCCTCCTCATCATCACTTAGGGTCGCCACAGACATAGCTTTCTTCCTTTTGAAATAAGTTGCACATTCAGATTGTATATGTCCGAATCCTTCACACTCTCGACATTGCACTGATAGGTTTAGAGGTCTAACTGTGTCAGTTGAATTACTTCTGATTTGTGAAGGAGGGCGTTTCTGTTTTCTGATATGAGGAGTTCCCACTTTTGTACTCTGTCCTGTTAGGTTGTCCTTGACTCCTTCGATTGAAGCCTTTCAATATTTTCATAAAATTCTTTGTTAGAAAGGCTAAAGCTTCATCATCTATGTCATCTGTGTCAGATTCTCGATCAGCTTCAGCAAAAAAAACCACTGAGTTGCCTTTTCTGCTGACTGCAGGTTCATCATCAGCCAACACTTCAAGTTCATAAGTATGTAAACTTCCCAAAAGTTCTCCCACAATCTTCTTCTCCTAGCCTGTGTGTTCCTGAATTGCAGTAACTTTCATTCGGAAACGTTTGGGTAGAGATCGAAGTATCTTTTTTACCACTCTTTCATCAGTAAAAGGTTCACCAAGTAATGAAGCTCTATTCATCAAATTCTGAACCCGACTGTGAAAAATTGAGATCGTTTCCTCTTCACCCATCCTGAGAGCTTCAAACTCTGACAGCACCAACTGACGCTTTGACTGTGTGACATCATTGGTACCCTCGAATCTGGTTTCAAGGATTTCCCATACTCGTTTTGCTTCTTTTATCCCGATGACTAAGGTAAAGACTGATTCATGCAGAGATCCTACAATAGAATTCAGTGCTTTATTGTTCAGATAAGAGGACGACATCTCATCTTCAGTCCATACCTCTATGGGTTTGACCCCAGCAGTTCCATCAGCATTCTGAATATTCGGAGGACTCCATCCAGTGAGAACAGTACGATAAACTCTGGTACCTTGTGCCTGAAAGTAAATCTCCATTCAAGCCTTCCAGAAAGAATAGTTGTGACCATCCAATTCTGGTGGTTTCATACTTGCATCCATCCTGAATCAAAAGACAACCAGCCAAAACACACACGCAGAGAGCAGACTAACCGCCAACAGACAACCAAGTAAACAACTTCTTAAAGAGAGAGCAATGCAAAAAGTTCTTCCCGTAAGGATCAAGTCACTATGTAGACTTAAAAGCTCTGATACCAGCTGTAATTTCTGTATTTGTGTTATTAGGGTGTCTAGATAATATTTTAGTATGATTCTGTTTGAGTGATTGACTTAGCACTGTCGTAGATCAGCCAGTAGATCAGTGAATAGTCTTGGTGCGGAAATTAAATCAAACAAAAGTAAAAGACACAAAATATTGTTTACCCATTTCGATACAACAGTATCTACGTCTGGGGGGCCACCATCAGTGAGTCCAATCCAGTATCTCAACAGCAAATCAAACAGACGGTAAGAGAAAACCTTCTCACCTAATGTGTGCTACACACCACACGGTAATACCCAATCTTTTGAAAGCTATAGAGGATTGTCGAGCTCGGAGATCCGTACTTCAACGTCCAAAGTCCCTTTGGAGATCCGTATTGTTGCTGTCCGTCTCGCTGACCCACTCACCACTGTTCCCACAGTTGTATGGAATACGGTGCACTGATTTAAGCTCTGTAGAAATTCTTCCCAAGAGTCTTGTTAAACTCAGATCATCAATGGTGTCTTGAGAAGATGAGAACTCAAAGTATTTTCTTTGTAATTCGTGGAGAGAGATCTTTTGACATTCAAATCTTGAAAGATATTTCTTGTAAAGCTCCTCTCTATTTTTTTTCTCTCTCACTTTTTTCCCATGTAAACAACCAGTATATATAATACTTTGAGTCTTGGATGACAAGTAATCTTCTAGGCTTTCCTTGTAGACAAAGATTACTTGCCATTGTTCCTTTTTGGCAATTATGACTTCATCAAGAATGGTTTCTAAAACATCAATATGGTAACTACTATGCTGGTCATAAAAGCTGTGAAATTCAACTGCTAATTTCCAAAACTCGACTGGCGTAGTGACTGTTCTGCAAGATCATCACTCAGTGACTGTAACAGGCACAACTTGTCCTATTTAGTTTTGCCATAATAATTTGCCAATTACAAGTTGGGGTTTACAAAATTTAAACACTAACAAACTCCCCTTTGGCTATTATTTGGCAAAACAACTCGATAAAGAATAATACAATTAAACAACCAAAAAACTTAAGCAAAAAGCAGTTACAATCATAAAGGTAAACCCCCTTCGAAACCAATCAGTTGCCTCTAAAGAAACTGCATCAAAATATCAAACTCCCCCTCAATGTATACTACTCCCCCTTTTTGTCAGAATAATAGGCAAAGTAAATCAAGTAGCAAGGGGTTCCTCCTCATTGACCCAATCATCAGTAACAACGTCTGGTTCAGCATCTGACTCAGCAAGTAGATTTCTCAATCATGTAGATTCAGCAAGTAGATTCCTCAATCAAAAACTTCTCATCAATACTCCCCCCAATTCATCCAAGAATATCACAAAATACATAAATTCTAATTCCCTTACGGATCAAGTCATTATGTAGACTTAAAAGCTCTGATACTACATGTAATTTTGCATTTCCTCAGTTTAAGATTATTATTAGAGATAATCGACTGATGAACTAGACTGACTGATTCAGAGACGTGAATTGTCAGTCAGTTAGTTAGATTGTAGATTAGTTTATAGAGGAAAACTAAAGCAGATAATAAATCAACACATACGATGTTTACCCAGTTCGATACAGTGTGTATCTACATCTGGGGGACGATTACCGAGGCGTCCAATCCACTAACTCATAACCAATGTACAAAGGTAGAGAAACAACAATCTCACCCAAGTGCCCCACACAAGGTACGTACCCAGTTTACAAAGGTTTAGTGGATTGTTGAAGTCGGAGAGCCACGCATGCAGAAGTCCAATGAAATCCCTTCAATTGGAGAGCTAACTCTGATGCAGTCCGCTTAAATGACGCAGTCCCACGTTGTTCCCACAACTGAGTGATCTTTGCGTCCTTTCGTTTAAGCAACGTTAGTTCTTCTAAAGTTCTTCATCATAATCACTAAGAACTTATTATCTTGAGAAGAAGCATGATAATCAAATATATGTGTCTCTGTGTAGCATGGAGTGTTTTTGTCTTCTTAAACTCGTAACCCTAATTCTTGACCGAATGAGGATACTTATAGTTCCTTGGTAAGAACACTCTCCAAAAATATCTTTGATTGTAGATGGTAGGACAATTTGTGAAGAATGCAATCTTAAAGATTCGGTCCATACCTTTCAAAACAGATCCGCTGATATTCTTTCCAAAACTGTCTTCTCAAACCGCGTTCAGCATTTTGGAAACATCTCCCTTTATCAGATCTTCAGTGTCAGTGCGTATGTTGATGAACCTGATCAATCAGTCTTCTGTAAGAGTAAACAGACACCAAGCTAAACCCTATCTTAGTTTGCCATAATAATATTGCCAATTATATGTTGGGGTTTTTTTGGACAAAATAAAAACACTAACAATTGTTAATGGTTTAGCGTTTCAGGGTTATACTTTTGCAGTTAGGGGTTACTGTTTAGGGTGATTGGGTTTAGTGTAAGGATTTATGGGTTAGGGGTTAGGGTTTAGTGTTTAGTAATTAGGGGTTAGTTTGAGGTTTTATGGTGTATGGTTTTTTCATGTAGTGTTTAGGGGTTAGGGTTTAGATGTTGACACGGTGAGGCGGTTGTGTTGGTGTAGTGGTGGCAGATATTGTGAGATGTTGTGAAAGTGGCTGTGCATTTTGATTGTGGCTTAGGCTTGTAGATGTAGAATTTGTTAATTAGTGTTACAATGTTAGTGCATCGATGTTGTAATTCTAGTGCATCCTGTTGTTAGTTGTGGTGTATTATACTGTCATTAATTAGAATTTGTTTGTCATGGATTTTGTTTTGTCTCTTTTTTATTTTATTTTAGTTTATTTTTTACTTCTGAGTGTGGGTATTAATATTAGCGATTGAAAATAGTTGTTTGTTTCCATCCATATTGTTAGAGGCAGCATTCAAAAAAAAAAAAAAAATATTGTTAGAGGCAAAACAAGCTTGTAAAGCAAAGTCTGAAAGGAATGTTCACCTTTTTTTGTTTATGATACTTTTGGATGGACTAATTTTGCCTTGGCTATATATTTTCCTATTATAATATACTAATAATATCCTTAATTTCAAGAGATATATGCGTAGATCATAGTCGTGCATATATATCTTGATTTTAATTGTCCAAGTTATACCATAGTTCTTACTTAGGGCATGATTCTCATGCGAGTCCGATCCTCTCTCTCTCTCTCTCTCTCTCTCTCTCTCTCTTTATATATATATATATATATATATATATATATATATATATATATATATATATAAACATAAATGTGCAATCCAAATATCAACTTAGACTTTTAGTTGAGATGGAGGCATGGAGCACATGCTTCAATTATTCTCAAGCCACATTGAAAGATTTTTTTAAAATGATATTTTACGTTAAAATTTCACATTGTGATTGGAACATTTTTATTAGTTATTACTTATTATTCTGAATAGAGTAATTATATTATTTGTATCCTTAGAATTTTTGGACTATATATATAATTTTTATATAATTATTTTATAAAGGCGAGGTCTCAAGTATTAGGACTCTAAGTATGTGAGTCAGTTTATATTTACTTACCGCAGTCATTCTGTGTCTCTTCCTTGTATATATTCTCATTGTCTGTATTCTTTGTAATTACCTTATTCAATACAATTATTACAGTTCTCATCTGGTATTAGGATTGACAAAATTGTTGAATCGATGCTATTGATAGGTTTTAGATTGTATTAAAAAAAATTATTTTATGTTGTATTCCATTCTTAGATTATTATTTGATTAAACATTATAAATTGAAAGTTAGTTTCTTGAATTTGAAATTGGAATAAGTTATTTTATTTTAATATTTTGAGTGCAACAAGTCCTATTTGGATTCAAAATACATTCCAAACACGATAAACAGTCCAAGGAAATATTCAACTGAAGAAGCTAAAGATACTTGCAAGAGCCCAAGAGTTGCATACATTGAAAGTTCAGAAGTTGCTAATCTTCAAATTCCATATTTACTTTTGGACTATTACATCATTTTTACAATTCTTTTTATTTGCGAGAAAGTTCACACTCGCTACTTAAAGGTGTGTATTAGGAAAAGCCCGTCTTACAATCCTAAGACAAAAAACTATAAAGAGATAAATGAGTCTAGGTAGCACATTCAGTGGACAATTTTATTTATTTATTTATTTATTTATTTATTTATTTATTTATTGCTACATAAATTTAATCCTTTTGATCAAATCCTTTGTAGAAAACGGTTGTTACAACAGGTTGTCTATGTGATTTTAGTGACGCCAATTCGCCAAATAAAGAATCGATTTCATTAAAAATAGATTCATTTTTATTTAATTTTTTTTAGATAACAATAGAAATTTGCAATCACTAACTCGAAGGTGTGTATGGGGCAAACCTTCATTCCTATGTAATAGTTCATAAGCCACACCCGAGAAGTAAGTATGTGCGATAGGCTCAACCAAGAGACTAGAATAATTAAGATTCTTATTTTTGTCTTATTCGTAGGATAAGATAATATTTAGGATGTGTTTGGTTCATGAGTTTAGCTATTAGGAATGAGAATCAAAGTCATTGTTATTGTATAGTTGACATGCAGGTTTCTAGAACAATACTGTGAGATTTGATTATCCCCTTAATTAGAAAACTCATTCCCTAATAAAATAAGTGTTTCATTCTATTATTTCCCTTCTTAATTGGTAATTTGATTTTTAAGTTTGGATTAATGTTTTTAGATTTTTTTTTTTGTTTTTGTTTTTGTTTTGTTTTTTTTTTTTTTTGTTTTTGTTTTTGTTTTTGTTTTGTTTTTGTTTTTGTTCATATTGGTACTTTGGATGTCTTTATATTAGATTAAATTGTCTTGATTTGTTGTTCTTATATTTTTAAAACTTTTATTCTCATTATAGGATCATACATAACCAAAGAATAATATTGGTAATCATTCTAATTCCGCCCTACTACCAAACATACAAAATACTTTCACCAAAACTCATTACCATTATCAAGTATTTGATTCCAATTAGAATTTTGATTCCGGTTCCGATTCTCATATGTGAACCAAACACACCCTTAATTTTCTTATTTTAATGAAATTCATACGAAAATAAAGAATGGTGGTTTTCCAGTAAATCCACTTACATTAATTGCCAAAGGCAATACGCAACAGATCAGATAGCTTTTCTTGTCATAAAGATTGTTAATTGCTGTCACACATTTCTCATTAAATTAAAGTTTTTGTACATTAGTCAAACCAATTATATTTTCGTCTATTACCACCAATATATAATTTTAATAGAAAAACTTGTATTCTCTTATATTTTAAAATTATATTTTGTGAATTAAATAATAGAATTTGAGAGAACTTTCTTAAATAGGATTTGATAACTTAACTTAAATTAGTCAAAGTTCAATATGCTATTGTTTCGATTCTCATAATTTAATGTACTTTTGAAGACTTTCTCTCTCTCTAGACTCTCTAGGATTTTCTTTCCTCTACTAGGGTTTTCTACCTTTTCTTTACTTTTTCCAGTAATGTCCGGTTGCTTTTTCCGTGCTTCAGTTGCACGTCACGACTGCTTTTGTTCCCAGGAGTGTTTGCATGGCTACGACAGCTTCGGGTGGTGTTACAGTGGGCCAAACCCCACGGTGGTCGGACATGGTTGATGAGGAGGAAGAGTTCGCCTTCGAACCTGTTGTGGAGGATGTTGAAGCGGTGGCTGTCGGAGAGAAGGAGACGTGGACGCTAGTGGGGCGTTTCTTGACGAACAAGCTAATCAAAGTTGAGTACATGCGTCAAGTAATGGCATCCGCGTGGCAACCGGTGATGAGTGTTCAGATAACGGAGATTCAACCAAGGCTCTTTCTGTTTTTTTTTTTTTTTTTTTTTTTTTTTTTTTTTTTACCACAAATCGGACATGGAGTGAGTCTTAGAGGATGGCCCCTGGGCGTACGAGAATGCAACTCTGGTCTGTAAGCAGGTGGTGGACGGTACGTTACCTGGGTTGTTGTTTTTGATTCTGTGAACATGTGGGTTCAGGTACATGATATACCCTTGGGTTATACTTCGGACAAGATTCTTGAACAGATCGGGAAATTTCTTGGTTCCTATATCAAGGGAGATGACAGATTTGCAGGTGCCCCCTAGAAGTCGTTCTATCGCATTCTAGTGGCTATACCAGTTGATAAGGTAATTAAGCGCATAATGAAATTTGTCAAACGGGAAGCGGGATAAAACAACTTGATAGGTTTCTTTTAAGTATGAACGACTGCACAATTTTTGTTTTTATTGTGGACTGCTAGGCCACCTTTTTAAATTTGGCTTGCATGCACGCAACGCCACGATCTCGGTGGAGGAGTATCCGTACTCGACAGATTTGAGGGCAGGTGGTCGCCGGGGGCCGAGGTCAGTAGGGGAGCATTGGCTTGTTCCGTCTGAAGGGCCGTCGCGTGAGGAGAAGGAGGGGAGTATGGCTGGTGGCGCACCGATGGTGTCGGAGGCAGTTTTGTTGCTGACGGAGCGACGAGACTCGCAGCTCGCGGTTATGGTGGTGTCAAAGAGGCGTAGGGAGGTTGTGACTGGTAGTGGTAGGCGGCAGGTTGGCGGGGTTAGTGATGTCACCATGTCCAATGTTCCAAAAAACTTGTCCATGGCGGGTTCTGTTTCACAAGCCCGCTCGTCCTCATGAGTACCCTTAGCTGGAATTGTCGTGGCTTGGGCAATCCACGCACAGTTCGGGAAGTTGTGGATCTTATAGTCAGTAAGAAGCCTGATTTTTTTTTTATGGAAACCAAGGTGGGGCGGATACATGCAGAACGTCTCTGCGTTACTCTTGGCTTCAAAGACATTTTTTATGTTGATAGTGTGGGTTTGAGTGGTGGTTTAGCGCTGTTTTGGAGGAAGAATAATACAGCAAGATTGCTTAGTTTTTCGAAGAATCATGTTGATATAGAAGTTAGTTATGCGCCAGAATAGGTGTGGTGAATGACTTGTTTTTATGGCTTTCCTGAGAGGTGCAAAAGGAGGGAGTCATGGTCTCTTCTTAGTTCTTTGTCATAGAGGTCCACGCCCCCTTGGGTTGTCTTGGGGGATTTTAATGATCTCCTTTTTCAACAAGAGAAGAGAGGTGGAAACCCACATCCGGATAACCTCCTTCGCGGCTTTGGGGAGGTTGTTGATACATGTGGTTTGTCCCTGTTGCCTATGCAGGGTTACCCGTTCACTTGGGAGAGGGGAAGGGGTACTGATGGTTGGATTGAGGAGAGGTTAGACAAGGTTTTGGTTACGGCTGGCTGAGGTGGTATGCAAAGGGGGTTTGTGTGCAGAATCTTTTGACGAGGACATCAGATCACTCGGCCATTTTCATCAATCTACACGCGGCAAATGGGCGGGGCATGGTCCAAGTCATTTCAGGTTTGAAATGGCTTGGCTTCTTGATGAAGGGTGTAGGGAGGTGGTAGAGAATGCATGGCAAGAAGAAAGGTCTCAGGGGCTGTTGAATTATCAACAGTATTTTGGGGAGTGGTTGCTGCAATGGGGGGGGGGTGATCATTTTCATAAATTTGGGGACAGGATTAAGAAGCTGCGCAGGGATCAGTTATTGCTTAGTGATCATAGGGACCCAGCTTCTATGGCTGAGTTTCAACGGCTCGAGGCGCAACTTTGCCAACTGGAAGCTCAGGAGGATCTTTTTTGGAGGCTGCGTGTGACACCCCGTAAATCCAAAATCTATTTAAGGATTAATTAGATAATTAATCCTAGTTTATTTGGTAATTTATTCCTAAAATCCTTAAAATTCAATAGTCGGAGGACTAGAAATTGACTAGTCAACCCAAGTCAAAGAGTTGTACTCTATGCTTTATGAATTGTTCCCTTGTCTCCTTACTCTTCCCACTTTAGTAAGGGCAAAGAAGTCTTTTTACCTTATTTTTGTGCCCCAAGCTAACCTAGCATCATCCTTCATTTCATTTCTCTCTAGAAAATTGTTAGCTTCTTCTTCAAGCCAAGTTTTGGGCAACCCTAGATTCTATAAGTTGGTCTTCAAGATTCATACTTTCTTAACCTTGAGCATAAGGGAGGGTAAGATCCTTGATCTCTTGGTGTTTTTAGTATCTTTTTAGGTGTCTTTCTCTAAAGATGGAATCTTTGTGTCTTTTGGTGTGTTTATGAAGTTGGAGTTGAAGGAGAGCCTTAAGAGAAGCTCGTAAGGGTGTGAAAAGTGAAGTAGTAGGCTACAAGAGGTAACCCATGTTTTACAAAATCTATTTTCTTACCTATATGATGATTTCTTGACTTCTACATGTGATTTTTGCTATGAAATGTGAGATTTGATGCATTGCCTTGTGAGAATGCATATCTAGAGCTTGTTATTAGGATTCTTGTTTGCCATTGCTTGGCTATTCCTTTGATTCAAGTCATGTTGTTGTATTTTGTGAGATTTTGGGTGTTTTGGACTTGAATTTGGACTTGGTGTTGAAAATCCCCGAAAGGATTATTTTTTGTACAGGTTGGTACCCGCGGGTGGAACGGCGGGCAGTGGCCTACCTGCCGCCCCACCCGCGGGGTACACCTCTCGTGGGCAGTGGTACCCGCGGGCGGAACCACGGGTGGAGGTCCACCCGTGGCCTCACCCGCGGGGTACATGTTGGTGATTGTTCGGGGATTTGTTCCCCGTGATTCTTTTGACTCGGTAATTGATGTTTTGACTTCTCGATGTTGTTTTGTTGGGCTATTTGAGCGTCTTCTTGATGTTTCGTATGTCTAGAACGGTATGATAGGAATCCATGTAGGATTTGGCGTCTTGAATCGTGCTAAGTGTTCAACTTTGTGATTCGTTGAACCGTGATGAGTCTTGTATGTTCTACGGAACTATGTATGGTTTACCCGTTTGATAAGCATGCTAGTTTGATGTTGAAATGCTAGTGTGTGTGGTTTGTTCTTTCCGATTGAAGTTGGCAACTTGTGTTGACCATTGTTGGTGTCGGATTGTAATCCTCCCTTGTTGAGTATGGTTTCATATCTTTGTTGTGATCCATTGATTGATTCCTGTGATGAAAATGTGTGTATTGGATGTACCTTGATTGCACGGTTAATGGTGTGGGACATTAATCACCAAGGTACAAATGTGGTCCTCGTAGTGGCCATGAAATGAAATTGGTGGTGTAATCTGAGCTTTAGGCTCACTTGTTGGCAGTTGTGTGATTGAAATGAACGGTACCCTCGTGTACTGATATGTTGGCGGAAATGTTGGCGGTTGTTGGCGGGGGGAACGACGATTCCCGAAGGCATAAGGTTGGACTCAGAAGTACAGGGGTTCTCGGAGGTAATGGTTGGAACCGTAATAAGGTCGGGGGTAGCCATAAGGTTGGAACAGGGCATAAGGTTGGAACTTGTGACACTTCTTGTGTAAATGTCTATTCTTTTGTGATGAGCATGTCGAGTGGTATTCTACTTTATGATCAGTAGAATACATCTCGAGTTGTACTTGTTTATTGTTGTTGTCTTTGCCTTGATGTTTTCTACTTTGTGATCAGTAGATTACATCTTGAGCTGTGTTGAGTTGTACTGTTGTTGTTCTTGTCTTGAGGTTGTCTTGGGATGTTGATTTCCCTTGTTCTTTTGAGAGTGAAATAGAGTCTTTGCAGTTGACTTCTCTCTTTGACTTTGAACTGATATATACTGTATTCCGTTTCGAAAATGATTTTGAACTATACTATCTATGTATGCTACTTAACGTGTATTGATGGGTTACTAGCAATATTCGCTGACCGGGCATCGTCCCCTTTCTTTATGTTGCTTTACAGGTCCTGAGTAGATATGGCGAGTGCGCTAGCTGTTGGTTGTAGTGTAGCTCCCTTGGACTTTGTAGATAGTGTTTTGGGCCTGTGTGCCATGGTTGTTGAACAAGATAGATTGTTGGTTTTAGACTTGCCTGTGCATCCACGTTGAGGTGGATGTGGCATAGCACTTTCTGGTTTTTCCCGTTTTAATCTAAGACTTCCGCTGTTGCTTACGTTTTATATTACCTGTTAGTTACCTTGCCTTACATAATTAAGTTTTTAAAATGTCGTGAAAATCGGGGGTGTTACACTGCGTGCCAAGCAGCATTGGCTAAGAGGTGCAGATGCGAACACCAAATTTTTCCACAGGTATGCTTCTGCTAGAAAAACAGAAAAAAAAAAAAAAAAAAAAAGAATATGATCTCTAGGTTAAAAAATCTTGATGGTACTTGGGTTGAAGGTGATGCCATGAAATCTGTTGTGCTGGATTACTTTAACGATATCTTCTGTTCTAGCAATTCTGATTGTGAGGATGTGTTATTTGATTCTATATCCCCCCGTATTACCCCCACCTAGAATGCTGATATCTTACGTCCTTTTGATGTTAGTGAAGTGAAATCCGGTGTATTCTCTATGTTTCCGGACAAGGCTCCTAGGCCGGATGGTTTGAATCCGGGTTTCTACCAGCATTTTTGGGATGTGGGTGGGGATGATGTGTTTGCTTTTGTGCTTTAGTGTGTGAATACTTGTTCTTTCCCAATGGGCCTAAATGATACTAATATTGTTCTTATTCCCCAGAAATCTGTCCCTGAGTATGTGGCTGACCTGAGACCTATAACTTTGTGTAACGTGTCCTATAAGATAATCGCAAAAATGATAGCAAACCGGGTTAAACCGCTTTTGGGAGATCTCATTTCTGAGTCCTAGAGTGCGTTTATTCCAGGAAGGCTTATCACTGACAATATTCTTGTGACAGCAGAGGTGGGTCATTATCTTAATAGGAAACAGTGTGGTATGGGTTGGGGAGCTTTGAAGTTGGATATGTGGAAGGCTTATGATCGGATGGAGTGGCCTTTCCTCCGTAAGATATTGTGTGTTCTGGGTTTTGATGAGAGGTGGGTCGATTTGATTATGCTATGTGTCACCTCTGTCTCGTACTCTATCAATGTGAATGGCGCAGGTGGAGGACATGTTACCCCTACCCGGGGCCTTAGACAGGGTGATCCCCTCTCTCCCTACCTATTCATTGTCTGTGTTAAGGGTATCTCAATCTGTTGCAGAAAACCCAGGATCTTGGTCATATTCATGGTTGTAGGGTGGCCAGGGGTGCCCCCCATATCTCACTTTTTTTTTGCAGATGATATTTTATTATTTTTCAAAGATGTCCAGGAAGCAGGTGTGATCAAACATTGTCTCAATACTTATGAAAAACTGTCAGGGAAAGTGGTTAATTTTCACAAGTCAAAATATTTGTTTTAGCAAGAACACTTCTGTTGCAGATAGGGAGGAGGTGGCGACGGTTTTAGGCGTGGCACATGCACATAAATTTGGGAAGTATCTGGGCCTTCCTTCTTTGTGGGGAGAAACAAAAAAGCCGTTTTTTCTATGTCGAGGATAAAGTCAAGTAGAGAATTGGCTCGTGAAACAAAAAGCTTCGTTCTCTCATAGGCTGGTAAGGAAATTCTTTTGAAAAGTGTAGCTCAGTCTATGTCTACCCTTTCTATGAGTGTTTTCTTGCTCAGAGATTTTGTTTGCTTCTCTATTGAGAGGGCTATGAATATATATTGGTTAGGGGTGTTCAATTGGTTAACCGTTCGGTTAACCGAACCGTTTTAACCGAATCGAATTAACCGAAGTTTTTTTTTCTTTAACCGTTAACCGAACTGAAATTTGCTCTACCGAATTCACCGAACCGAAATTTTTTTCGGTTACTCGGTCGGTTAACCGATTAACCGAACTTTTTAAAGCTAAAATTTAAAATTTTAAAAATAACACCTAAAATAATAAATCCAATTAAAATAAAATACATATCATAATAAATTCATAACAAAATATAAAAAACATGAATTATAAACTCCAAACATCCATAACTTCAAATTAGTATTTATATTAATATTAATATTTATATTTATATTAGAAACTTCGGTTAACCGACCTTTCGAACCGAATTAACCGGTAACCGAAGTTTTAAAATTCCTTTAACCATTAACCGAATCGAAAAAGTTCAGTTCGAAAACGGTTAACCGAACTTTGTCGGTTCGGTCTGTTAACCGAAAATTATCCGAAGTTTGCACACCCCTAATATTGGTAGGGCACATGTAATGAGAGAGGTATTCATTAGAAAGCATGGGATCGTCTCTGTGACCCTAAGAAATTTGGGGGATTGGGATTTAAGGTTTTTCGTGCTATTAATTTGGCTATGTTACAAAAGCAGGCCTGGAGGTTCTTAACTGCCCATGATTCTTTACCTGCAAGGGTTTACAAGGCTCGTTACTTTCCTCAATCCACCTTCTATGAAGCTACTTTGGAGAATAATTCGAGTTTCTGTTGGCGCAGTATTATGGCAGCACAAGGCTTAATTTGTGGAGGTGTGAGGAAAAGGATAGGCAATGTCAACGATACTATAATTTGGGGGCATCCGTGGCTCCCTAGTGACCCATCCCCCCTTATTCAGACAGTAATGCCCAATGAGTTGAGTGGTTCTTTGGTTTCAGGTTTGATTGATCAGGAAACAAATAATGGGATCCATATATTTTGTCAGATATTTTTATCCCTGAGGATGTGGTTTGTATTTCTAGGATCCCGGTTAGCCCGAACTATAGTGATTCTTGGTATTGGCACAGTGACCCAAAGGGAATCTATACGGTCGAAGGAGGCTACAGGCACATTATTGGTAATTATAATCTCGCTCATGGGGAGTTTGATAATTGGGTTTCCTTGTGGAAACTACATGTTCCTCCAAAGTGGAAGACTTTCTTGTGGGGGGCTCTAAATGTTCTTCTCCCCACCACCTTGAACCTGATTATAAAGAGAGTGGACATAAATCCTACATGTCTTTAATATGTCCTTGATCATGAAAGTGTAATGCATGCATTGGTTTCGTGTGATTATTTTAGACATGTTTGGCATGAATCCTCAATCCCCATCAACAATTTTGTGGCTGATTCTTTTCCAGTGTAGTTGTGTAATGTGCTCTCTAACTTGTCTAAGGATCATGTTGAATTTGCTGTAGCAGTGTTGTACCATCTTTGGCATGCAAGAAACCGTGCCGTGTGGGATGCGATGCTGCCGACGCCGAGAGCAAATTGGAGGCAGGCGCTGTCCAGAATTGGAAGTAGGTCTATGGCCGGAGCTCGCCACCAGCACAGCCCGCTCCCCCGTCGTCTGTTCCTCACCACCCAAGCTGCTACTTCGACGCAAGCTTCATACCGGCGACAGGCAAGGCGGCGTTCGGGGCGGTTCTCTTACATCACGACGGGAGATTCATAGTAGCATGCAATGGCCTCTTACCGGATTGCTTTTCCCCTCTCATG